>NC_043966.1:14823456-15423456 GCF_902148855.1 Sphaeramia orbicularis
ATGAAACAGGAGCCGCAGCAGGTGGATGATGTGTCTGATTGCTGAGGGAGGGGTCTGCGGCCACGCTGATGCGGAACGCACCTCTGCTTCCACCGCGTACGTCAGGTGAGAGGTGAGCGTCAGAGCTCAGGCAGGGGGAGGCAGGCGGGGCTTTGGAAGGAGGCAGGTAGCTCATGTTCAGATTTTTACAAAGTGCTGTGTGAAATGCGAGATCGGTAGGTATAGCTTTAAATTTCTCTTTCACTTTTTTTTTTTTTTTTTACAGTTGTAACATGTGCAGGTAGTGATTGTGGGGTATGTACAGCATGGACGCCCCCCCCCCCCCCCAGGTTCCACGATCTCTGTGCTTTGTCGGATCGTCAATACGCTCTAATACTTCATGATCTAATACCATCATATCACACACCCCGGTCTGTCTGACTGACTGACTGAAAACCTAAAACACTGACATGCATCAGTTTGGTTCTTCATTGTACTATCAGCTGTAGGTGGCATTTATCATATACCCTCTTTACTTTGCACTCTGTGGTGTTCACTTTTCACCTCTGTCTCTTTAGCCAGTGGATGTGAAGTAGTTGCTCTGGGCACGGGGAACTTCAACACTAAAGAGAATGCATCATCGAGTGGACGAATCTTACATGATTCACATGCGGTGGTGACTGCAAGGAGGTCACTTATGAGGTTAGTGGTGAACATTATGTTTACCTTTTGTAAATTATATGTATTTTATTATGCAATCATTACATTCACACTTGCCTGTAAACAAGTCAACTGTAGCTTCTGCTGGCTTTAATCATAACTGATTTTTTGTATATATATATATATATATATATATATATATATATAAAATCTCCAACATGTATCTGCAGATATTGTGAGAAACACATGCAGTATTTACATTTACATATTACTGACCATTCTCGTGCTGTGCTTTCAGGTTTCTGTACCGACACCTGCTCATGTTCTTCAGCAAAGCATCCAATTTGGCTGAGAAATCGGTCTTCCAGCAGAACAGCAGTAGTGGCCTTGTCTGCCTGAAAAGTGGTATCACCCTCCACCTCTTTGTGAACCAGCTCCCAAAGGGTGCTGCCCAGTCCAAGATGTGAGTGTGCTGCCGTTGTTTTTAATTCCCTCACAAAACTTGTGTTGGCATTGCTTTGAATGTTGGCATATGTAGGTGGGTTTGTTGCCAGTAAGGGCACTAAAATTACACTTTAAGGGGAAACGCTGCATAAAAAAATACATGTAGTTTTTTCATTACTCTGCTCTTTATTCTCAGGTGTTTGAGCCCTCTCTCCATTTCTGCGTGGCGTACCAACAGCGACCTCAGCTTACACGTAACACTGGAGGGCCAGGTGTGATCCTGTTCCTTTTTTTCCCCCTGCTGCTTAAATATCTGAAATAACTGCATTTTCAAGAAACAAATCAATGATGTAGATGGATTAACTGTTTCCTTTTCAACAGCTGTAACAACAAATAATTTCTTTTCCTTTGAAGATTTACTCAGTTTTCTCGTCAGCCTTTGAGCGCTCTGTTTCCAAGGTTGTTAGTGTGTCTGTCACAGACAAAATCACCCAATGGCAGGTTCTGGGCTACCAGGGCGCTCTGCTCAGTCACTTCATTGAGCCTATCTACGTCCAGAGCATCCTTATAGGTAAGTGAGAAACTTGCACTGTTGGTAAGGATGATCAAGGATTTCCTGCATAAACCGGGTTGGATATTGGTACATGTAATTACCGCTCACCAGTGCATCTGATTCATGTCTTTATGTCACTCTGCAAGTAGTCCATTCATTTGAAGGTTATTTAATGTGTTCTAATAATTTTAGAGTGTGGTAGGGATGCAGCGGTACTCAGGAAAATACCAAACCATTCGGTCCGCCCTGCATAGGACAGTCCACCCTTGCAAGTTTTCAGTTTTGCAATTGAATTTGCTTTGGTGTTGTGTGTGCCTGTCCAGGCAGGCGAAAGTCCATCCCTGCAAATTAATGGGCACATTTTTCAATGAGGCAAAAAGGCAGGGGCTCAAGCACCCTTTGGGCCCTGTGTGTGCACATGCATGTGTTATACTTCTGTATACAAGTAGTCAAGGAATAAGAAAGTGTTAAATTATTCAGTATAGAAAGTGGTATGTTGTTCAGTCCAGTGATATTTATTCCCACTGTGAAATTCAGGTTTTGCTAACAAGCAAAATAGAAGTAGAATTTTGGGGCGAAAAAAAAAAAACAGTTCTCTTTACACACAAAACATGCACCGAAACCAAATCAAAACCATGGCCCAAAAATCATGGTATGGTACCTGTACCGTTGCACCCCTAGTAGGTGTGCTGTACATTTTCCTGCTTTTTTGTCTTTTGCCAATCACACCTATGGAGAAAAACCCAAACTAATGACATTTCATTAATTTCAGATTGAGGCAGAGGGGTGAAAGTAGTCGCAAATTTTTAACTCATTTTATTTTAATAGTTTCGTTTTAACTGGTCTTCACCAACTCCAGACATTAGTCAACAAAATTAAGTCTTTTTTTTTTTTTTGGGAGGGGGGGGGCAATAGCTGTTACATAACTACCCCAAAACTACCCACATAACCAGCGTCAGCCCATTATACATCAGTTTAGACACCTCCTGCTCTGTTATCATACAGTGGTTTTTATCCACTCTTTACTTGAATATTTACTTAATGAGTAGGATAGGGCTTGTACATTCATCAGAATCATACAGCTGTGTCCTAAGACTCTACATCACCATCAATTTAAAGATGATCACGCCGTACAATAATTGTACAAGACATTTGGATTCTTCTGTGAAGGAACATGACTATGTGAAATAGTTCAGGCTTGTTTCTTGTTGGAAAAATTGCCTAAATCTCCTTATGGGTGCTCTGGTCTACAGTATGCATAGCAAAATGATGACTTTGTAGATATTTCATACATTTAATGGATTTTTTATTGGCCACTTTACAAACAAACAACAGAAAAGCAGATGAAACCTCTTCATATTATTTTAGCCACCTCCCTAAAACTTGTTTAAATTCTGGCAGATTTACTATGTGGCAGTTCTCAAATACTATTGCAACCATGAAAGAGTAATTTAATCATGCCACATCAAGACTATATGTTAACCAGCAACCTTGTCTAAGCCATTTTCAAGCAAATGTGTTGTGTTCAAAGCCTTAAAATAAACATCCCTAAATGATCGGGATCCTCCTGATATTTGGAAAAAAAAAAGTCAAATATTTCCCAGCAAAGTAATTTTGCACTACAAATGCCCTTTACTAGTTGCAAATTAATAAATGACACGCAACCCCAAAAATTCCCCAACATTACATTTTGGTTATTAGCTGAGCTATCAGGTTTGACAGTATCCTACTCAACTTTCCAAGTTTGTTTTAAAAGATGGTGTCAGATATGACTCTCATTACTTCTTAATCAGATTCACTGTATGACTATGTATTTTTCCAAATGATGAAGAGTTACATTTGTAAAGTAGAGCACAAGTCTTAATATATGTTTAAACTTTGATTGCATTTACTGTTTAATGATGCTTATTGATGTAGTGAACGACAACCGTTATATATTATTTTACAGCTCTGCCATGATGGTTTTCTTCAGTGTCAAATAAAACAACCAGAAACAGATCAACAAAGTGCAAATTTAGAAATGACAACAGAAACACGCTTCACTCTTTTGTTTCATATCTAACTTTCAGATCATACTCTGTACAGTCCACGCCACTCTTTAAATAACTTTTGGTTTCCTGATGTACATGATAAACAAACAATGTTTTCTTTCCAAAATCAGATACAAACATAAAATGAAGAACTTATCTATTGAGCAGTTTAATGTCCATCCATGAGCCTGTAAATTACTTGGTTTTCCCTCTGTCACTGGAGAAAAGCTCAGTAATGTTTGGATTTTCTACATGAAAATGTAAGTCATCTTTAATCGACATTTGCTCCAGGATGAAATGACTCTGCAATAGTCACAGTATTTAACGGCATTAGCTCTAGTTAACAGTGATGGAACAAAACTCCCAACAGCATTTTCCACCCCTTTTCCAATGCTCTGATGCGCATCAGCAACATTTACAGTCACAAACAACATGCAACAGCAAGTTTGACCCTTTGTGAAAGATACAACACCAACAAGACAGTGAGTAGAACAGTTTCTTAAGGGCAGTCTACTTTAGGGGAAACAGAAAGGCATACTTGTCTACTGGGGGTGTGAAAGGAGCTTATAGATTATTTTTATTTGTGTTACCCAATTTTAAAAGAAAAACAAACTGTATATCTGTTTTACATTTTGTTGTAAAAACAGTATAGTATAAGATGTATGGCAGTGCCATGTGGTGGATAGGATATAGTGTAGGTCAACATTATTTGAGGACAGATGTTTACAAATTGTCTATAAAGGTTCCTAAATAATTAACATCTGGTTTGTACTGAAATCTGTAAGGTGATTGCAACTACAGTGATATCCGGGGAATGGAGATGTCTGTGAGCCAGCGGGTTGAAGGGATCACCGCTCAGCTGCCCATGTACTACTGTATGGAGAGGCCCCAGATCAGCCTGGTGCCCTCTGTGGCGACCAGTGGCACTGACAAGAGCCAGCTGACATATGCCATGAACTGGAGTGAAGGAGACAGCTCCCTGGAGGTCGTAGACGGCCTTGAGGGCAAAACCATAGAGGAGTAAGGGTCTTTATATGCAAATCATCCTGGTCCTATTTGTTCTCTGAGGTTATCAACACACTAATATGTTTTTAATGTGTAACTTGTGCAATACACACAGGTATTTAAGGATCCCTAAAACTGTGGCTTTGAAAATACCACTGTCACTCACTTCATATTTTTCTTTTTAATCATTGGATTATAATGTGTTGAGTCTGTGACAGCCATGTTCCCTTAACATGGGTTTAATTCCTTTCTTGTGCTTTGCTCACTTTATCTATGAATAAGTTATTTTCCACAGCTATATATTCACATCAGTGTTCTTGTTGTAGATCTCCGTTTAAGAGCGGTTCTGCTCTGGCAAGCCGCTTGTGCAAAGCAGCAATGCTGCACCGCTTCATGCTGGTGGCCAAAGAGGCTCAGAGGCAGGATCTGTTGTCCACAAGGTCCTACAGAGAAGCTAAGGTAATCTCAGTAGTTCTCTATATATGTTTGTGTTACAGTCACGTTGGGCAGGTATTTGGTTTTCAGTTGGTTCAGTTCAGTTTTGGGATTTGGATGTTCATGTTTTCTTCAGATTTTTACTGGTGCATTTATTTTGAACGGTTGGCAGTGGTTATTTTAGATACTGTTATCTTGACACGTAGGCTGTGGTGTTGAAACTGAAAAATTCTGGCTGAATTATAAGAGGGGGGAGTTTCTTTACTCACACTCAATGAAGGTGTAAATGATGCAACATAAATACAGAACTGGACTTTCCTGAAGAAATATCAGCTTTTGTTCAAATGCCTTCACCCAAGAAGCACTTCCAGCTCTTCAGCCTTTAGCTCCCTGTTACCATTATATGACTGTGTCATTAGCAACCTGCTGCGACCACCACTAATCCCCACAAAGCTTTGAATATTATTAACAATGCTCTAGAGTACAAAAAATATCATTTTGAAATGGCTCCAGAATAGGGCTGCACAAAAAATCGTTAAAAGATCGCGATCTCGATTCACACATGTACGCGATCTCATTTCTACCCACGGACGATTCTGAAGCATTTTATTTCACGGCTGCATTACAAACAAATGCCCACAAGCACAGAACCGCCACCATCTCCTCCCTCAACCAATGGTAAAGCGTCTTTACAACATGTGAGCCTGCTGCTGTCGGCTGTAGTTAAGTGAGGAAAAAGTGAATTACAGCTGAGGAATGTCTGCGGTAAAGACAGTGAAATGGATGAAAACCCCAGTGGTAGTTGTGAGTCACCCACCTGAACTCATGCCCAATGAAGTTTCACATTCGGCGGTGTTAATCTTATGTTGGTCTTCTTGACTGTCGTCCAAATCCAAGTGTCATTTCACTTTCACTTCTCTGACTTCTGCGCTGCTGTTCTTGTTCTTCTGCTCCTTTTCTTTTCTTTGCCGGTGAGGATAACTCGGCCTTTAACAAAGAGTCAAAAGTCTCGCCCTCTACAAAAATTTTATATAAAAAATATTCCATTGTGCTAGCTGGGAAGTTCCTTTGCGCTGCAAACTTTCACAGATCAGCTGATGTTGCTTAGCAACCGGGACCATAAGTGCAACATTTCTGCTGGTAAGGTTTATCCATGCCGCCACACCAAACATTTCATACAAAAAAATCATCGCCGTCGCATTAGACTTATTATGCATATGTATAATATATAATAGTCCAGGGCAAACATCCTGCCCCCTCAAATGAAAGTTTGTGAAGCTTCAGGAGGTAGAGAAAAGATAAATGAGCATGAAGTTTCACTTTCATTTCTGCAGGGGTGGGGGGGGCATGGACTGTACCATAGTATTGTAAGTAGAACAGAAACTGACGCACGCGCGGTTACTGACTGAAACGCACACAGGTGCCCCCCCCCCCCCCCCCCCCAAACTGCGCGCGTGCAGTCGAGCCCCACCACCACCGACCGAAACGCATGCGCCCACCCCCCCAATAAACACCACCACACCAACAGATCAGTACCACAGGAATCACTGCATAAGTGACTGGGCTACTTGCGGAGTGATATGGAAAACGCGAATTGGAGGTAGAAGAAGCCATTTTCTTTGACAGCGGTGCAATAAGCATTTTGTGAAAAAAAAATTGTGCCAGAGAATCGTGATCTTAATTCTAAGCAAAAAAATCGTGATTCACATTTTTACCAGAATCGTGCAGCCCTACTCCAGAACCACTGACGATACTTTTTTGATCATCATAATCAGTTGCAGTATTTAGAAATTGGTGAATACATTTGTTGTCAAGTGTATGCAGTTTGTGATTTGGATCTAAGGTGTTTTCATTTGTTCCTATAGAAAATGGCAAAGCCATACCAAGAGGCCAAGAACATCCTGAGGGCTTACCTGCTGCAGCAGGGCTTTGGCTCCTGGCCTGTCAAACTTTCAGTTAGTGATAACTTTCGCATGTGAAAAACTCAAGGTTACAACATGGAAGCAGCTGTGTTCATCATTTCAAAACTAAGTTACTTATATTCCTATTAAGTACATGTTATCAGGAAATTAAGAAATACAATTTGTTTTGTAGTTTCTAAAAGGATAAGGTCAATCCACTGTTTGTGTTTGTGACTCGTGGAATTTTTAGGACCTCCAGCAACACAGAGTACATACAGAGGTAATACCAAGCTAAATTTGTATGAAAACCCACAGCAGGCCTTTACCTCGGTAATGGGTAATAGTTCTGGTAATAATTTCTTCATTTGATATACTATACCTTTTGCATGGGGCGAGGAAAATAAATAAATGCTTCAATTGGATTTTTACTAGTTATTGTATTGTGTGTACTTGAAATAACCATTTCTCATCACTTGGGCATTTTAAGTTAAGGCCAGACAACATGATGTCAGCCCAGTTCAAGTTCATTCTGTCTCATGATGGACATGTCAAAGTAACCTCATGATGACCTGAAGGAAAGTTAAATATTTTCATTTCCCATGATGAGTTCAGACATTCCTCTGACTTTAACCAATAGGAGAACAGAGCACTCGGCAGTGTACAGCTGTAAACAGACAAGAGATCAGTTTTATTTAATTTTATTTTTTTACCTCCTAGCTTCCCTACTCAGATAAACACTATCACACAGTACAACAGCCTCAGTGTTAGTTATGTTAACATGGAGGCTGTATCTGAACCAAACGGCACGTTAAAGTGGTTTACAAGCACAGTTTACCTGAAAACCACTACTCCATGGTAGTTGGTAGCACGTCATTATGTCATGCATGCCATGAAAGATGACAACATTCATTGGTGAAGGATGGCAGGGCATGAATTTGTCACCTAATCTTCGTATTCTCCTGAAGGCTTAGAAATAACACAAGTTTATTAAAATACATTAATTGTTTAGCATAATTTGTCAGTATTTATGACTCAAAAGGTGATTTTTGTGATGTGTAATGTTCCAATCAATAAAGGTCATGTCACGGAAATTTCTTCTTGAATTAGTTACTGGATTTATTTCAACTGATTCTGTAGACATCTCTCAAATCCTCTGTTGGATTTTAACAAGCTGCAACTTGAATGTCTTGAGATTTTGGTGATTAATACGTTACTTTGATACATTACAATATCACAATTTACCTATGACTTTTTTTGTCATTATTTGAATAATCTTTTACTCAATAATCATCTTAGTATAATACACAATGCTATGAAATGACTTGGTCCTGGTATATTTTTTTGGTCCTGGTATATTTTTTTTCTTTTTTTTCTAAAATTTCTTCCATTATGTCTCACATGGTAGATCACTGTCTATCTGCAAGATACAGGACTACAGTTGCTTTTTCTAAGTGATTAGGAAGATGATAACAATTTACTAGCCTTTAACCATTCCCAAGGGATGATGTTACAAATTTCTGGGTGTTTACCAGTATAAAATTGTCCTCTATACAGATATCTGCCATGAGTTGCATTACGTGAAGATCTAGCTTTAGCTCCCCCAGATTCAAACTTGTTGACCCTCCATGTTGACGCTAACTGTTGATTTGTCTCTTATTATACAGACGTATACAGGAAATGCTTTGGTTTCCTGTGTCTGTGTTGCAGTGGATCATTTACTTTTAAGGTGTTAGCAGTCTTGTGAATGGAGATGTTTACATCCTACTGGTTTGTCCAACAAAAATAAGGAATTACACGTGCATCCTGAGAAGTTGTGTCCAAGGATTGAAGCCTAATAGCTGTATGTACAGCTCCAGTTTTCATATTATGTTTCTCATTTTTACATCGTATGCAGTGTCAATCTGATTTTCAATTGTGATGCAATGCATAGATTATTTTTAATTATGTGCATGTATTGCAGTGTCTTTAAAATGGTTAAATGTTGGCTAGTTGGCATTGAAAATGTGTTAAGTTGCTCCAGATGTGAGATACTGCAGTAGACAGAGGCATCTGATGCTAGAGGTGAAATGGTGATACTTGGTTTAAATGGTTGCAGTGAGTCTTTGATGCACTTTGCACTAGAAGGCCACTTTGTGGAAGGCACTGAGAATAAATCACCCTGCTGCTAATTAGTACATTTTGTAAATATTTAATGTTGTAAATTGGTTGGTTTTCTGGTAGTTACACTAGATATTGTTAATAATTAATAGAAGAGTAATTAACATCTCTACTTTAAGTCACAGGAAGCAACTCTTCTAAAATGAAAGATATCAGTCCCTCCAGTAAGAATTCTTTTATAATAAGTTATGTGAGTAACCTGTATTTTTCTGCTTATTCAGAGTTGAGTATTTTAATATTGCTGATTCTGAGTGTTTTATCTATGTTTATAGTATTTTATAAAGTGTTGCTGTCTGTTGTGTTGACTGATGACTATTTGGTTTGTCATATTGTGTGTTTTTGACAAAATCATCCCATGACTGGATGAAATAAATATTTATCAGTTTTTATTAAGTTACTAAGGCATTGGGGAATGTAAAACCACATAGTCTTTTACACAAAATGAAAGAGAATTTAGAGTAACTTTATCACGTCTCACTATCAGAAACACATTCATACAACATAAAATGTGCAGCCCAGCCTTTTCTTTCACTTTGTCACTGAGATGCTACTAGTAGGTTTTGAGATAAACAGGATATGCAACTCTCTTGATGTGGTTACTTGTGAAAACATTTGGGACCTGAGCTTTTGCACCTCAGCTCAAGTGCTACAATACTGCGTTTTAAAATTTACCTGTACCAGCACCACAACCCCCCAGAGCTTTCTGATATTACTACCAAAGCTCATACTTGTGCTCATTCTGTTGATGTATCCCTAAATCTAAATTATCATGCCATATTGGAGACTACTCCCCTTCACACAGTATATTAGTCAAAATCATTAATTTTCAAGACATAGGGTTGCGTCAACAAACTTTCAATTACTTTCATTCAAAGATCCATGTCCGTTAAGTCATTTATTTGTCTCGAATACTAAATAAAACATGTATCTATTTGATTTCTCAATTGTCTAATTCTGTATGACAGGCTGCTGCTATAAATGTAAAAAAAAAGTTTTTATTCACTGCAAAGAAATGCAAAAACAATACACAGATATATAAATAAAGCTAGGCCTAAAAAACAGCTCAACACAATATAACTGTACTTAAAATGGCATAACAGACACAAGAGGACAATATAGCTGTATATAGCACATCTAGAGGCTTGGCCAAACCCAATAACACTCAAGGGGAAAACAAAATGGATGCTACCTACACTTAAATCCCCATTATGCCACAGCCTGAGCTGATGGCAGCGTTTAGGCTACCGGTCTTCATCCTTCAGCCACATCTCTTGCTAAAGCAGTGGTTGGTTTGACATCACTACTGAGAAATCGATAGCAAACAAACAAAGGATTTATCAGACAAATAACTGACAACTAAATATTACAAATAACTACCCTACAGTATTAATGTGTGCAAACTCTATAAACAATGTATAGTTAAAATAAAGATGAAGACCGGACGCGTGTGCAGATTCCAGTACCAAACTAATAAGGAAGGAGAGTGTGTATTGTGCTTGTATCATCCTGTGTGGCTGTGGCCGTCATATCTTGCTTATTAAATTACTGTGCCATGAAACAGGCACTTCATTTTGCAACCAAGGTCATTTTAGTAAACTAGAACTTCCATGGTGCAGAGTACCTGGTTGATTCAACAGTAGAAAATTGCCTGGTGGTTAGATGTGTATATATGCATTTGGTTGTCATTGTATTATGGATTTTTCTCAGTTCCTGGACCGTCATCAGGGAACTGAGTAAAGCACCTCCATAGGGGCCTCTTGATTCTCTATTTTGTGCCTTCTTGACTTCCTGACCCTCAGTCCTTGAACTTGTAACCTATAAAAACATCTCTATGTCCTATATTTTTAAGTCTTTTAAGTTCTCAACCCCTAAAACACAGCGTTGACTGTAGCGACTGTTACACAGAGATCCCGGAAAAAAGGCGAGATGGTGATCCCACCTTTTTTCCCACCATTGACAGATTTCCACAGCCAAGTTAAAGGAGTAACAGAGGTGAGACAGGCTGGACTTGTACACAGCGGACCTGCGTTCTGGAATCAAAGGGATGATGATTCAGCACAGCGTATAGTGTGACATAAAACTTCCACATCAGAAATACCCAGAGCATAGCGGTGTTGCTAACCTCTCCAGAGTCACCATTCACCATTCCACAAATGTTAGCATGGATAGAGTCCTCTGACCAAAGTGACAACAGCTCGCGGATCTCAGTGTCTTCCCAGGTCAACATCTTTCTGGTTGCGTTATGTTTGTTTACTGTATGCGGCCCACGCTCATTTATTAATCCTCCCGATGCGGGGGTTGCACATACAGTACTTCATCAAAACGTCACACCTTGGTTGCGGAACAAGAGGTGTTTCTTTTACGTAGTGTTCCGGAACCATGATTCCACCTTTATCACGGCTCTGTTACTACCTCCAGAGGTGTTACAAAGTTGCGATAAAGGTAGGACCAAATGATCCCTTCATTTGGTTTACTCAGATGTCATTCCGGAATAAAGGTGAAATATTCGAGTTAGAGAAGTGTGGTGTAAAAGGGGCTTGTGACTCATGACAAACAAAAGAGGCCAGACACACAGCTTGAATACACAAACCATGACAGAAGAGTTGTATTAGTAAAATAATCTAACATATGATCAGTCTTGTGTTACTCAGTTAAATGCACAACATCTGTTTTTATCATCTTGAAGCAAAAGTAGATTAAGAAAACACTTCATCTGAAATTATAAAACGTCAAACAACAGACTGATGATGCAGCTGTTCTGTATGTTGTAAATGGCCATAAGGCAAACAGACCTGTTTTGATAAATGCCTGTTGCCGTAGCGGACACAGTAGGTGTGAAGAGAGCGGATGTACAAATTTGGAAATGAGAAGAGAGGCATGTCGTGTATAATATGAAACTGTAAGTACAGAGCTATTAATAGAGGAAGTATTCAATCATTAAATCCGTTCATAGTGTAATAAATGCTCAGTGCTTTCTTTTTCAAACTGTGGGCCAACAAGGAAGGAGAACACCGCAGTAAATGGTTATGTGGACCTACATTTCTGCACACAAAGTTGAGAGTACAGAATCATTACTTGTTCCTCAAGTGACTTGCATTGACTTCAGTATGACTTGATTTTCCATGCTGAGTTCATGTGGACACCTCAAGTGGTTTATTTACCCTCAGCGTTGAGGAAATGCACCCTCCCACGGAGACAACTTACTCTCCCTCTCCCACATGAATTGCATCACAGTTAGTGTTGAAAGGGGAAAATTTGTTCCTCAGGCAGTATTTTGTATTAAATATACAGACAATTCAAGACATGTCTTTAACCTCAACGACCTAAACAGCCACTGGGAACCAAAAGCATCAACTAATTCAAAATGTTGAACAACTTTTGACCCACTAATATATGTAAAAATAAATCAGGTAAAATGCCATGTTAGAATCTCTGTAGTGAACATGTTCTGCATCATTGATTCATGAATAAAACCCAAGTAGTTTGACAGATGATGGACTTTATAGATATATTTTATATAGATTTATATAAAGATTTATATTCAGTTATTTATTTATATATATATATATATATATATATATATATATATATTATTATTTTTATTTTTTATTTTTTTTTTTTTTTTAATTTATTTATTTATTTAAGTCACTTTTACTTCCGTTTTCTCTGTTCAGCTGTACTAACCTTTGAATTTACTTTGAACATCTACGTGGTCAGGAAATTAAATACAGGAAAATATTTGTTATTCACTAAAAAAGGCAATGGATAAAATAATAATTAGTGATAAATCACCTAGGAAAATTTAAATGTAAAGAAAAACTCATTTGGAAGTCACTACAAAAATAGTTCTATGTCTTCAAAGGTTAAAACGTTTGTTAGCCATGACAGATTTATTCTTATAGAAAAATACACATATCTCACATAGTAGTATTTATTAAGTTACTTGTTCACATCAAGAGCACCAATGTACAGCATATTAAATAGATAATAAATATATAAATAAAAATTCAGAGGTTACAGAAGCTTACGTCAAATACATTCTCTTGGTTGGAGTTACACTGAGAACTTCACAGCGGTTTCTTGTGGAAAATAAGACACAACAAATATTTCGGTTTATATGTAGTAAAAAATAAAATAACATTCAGTATAAATAGTTGCCTTATCTCCATATTGTCATGACATGGTTATAAATGCAAATATTTTGCGCAGTGTTCTGAATCGTAGCATTATGAATTATTCCATTAAACATGGATAGGTGCTTTAAAATCACAAAATCTTTTGCATGCTTCTATACATTCTTCATATTTTTTTTTACAGTAACTGCATCAGAATGACTGGCCGTGCCACCAAATCACCTCATACTGCATAAAGTGCAGTTGTCCATTTTTTTCAAGTGCAGAAGAGCTGCTTTAAATTTCCAGCAGTGTGCACGTAAGTTGCATAAACTTGCACAAAACTCCTATCAGTCTCAAGGTTGTTTTGCAAGTTCCTTGTTATTCCAAAGTAAAGTTTGCAGTCCCATTAGAAAGTCATGGAAAGGCACTTCAGAACCCTGTTCACAAGCACATGCAGTTGAGTTATTCAGGACCTGTAGACAAGACAGGAAAGACTTTTGTTTAATTGATTTAAGCAAATTTGATGTTTTTATACCACTCACTCACTCACTCACACATACATACATACATATATATAGAGAGAGATATATTATCATTACACTTGCTTTTTTGCTTGGGTCATAGTATGGAGAACTACTTACATGTCCAGCAGACTCCCGTGCATTGATCTTGGTCTTCAAGAGACATAGAACATCTTCTATTTCTCCGTGTGGGCCCTCACATTCCTCGCGAACTGTTCCGTCAAATTCTTGATGGAAGCAGTTCAGTGCTGTGGTGATGCATTCAGGCTGTAAAAGAGAGAGAGTGAGTTGTTGGAGCTTCCTTTTACTGATTTGACTGACAAGACTCGTGGCTGCCAAACTGAAGCTGTCACAGCTGTGTGAGGTATTAGCACCTGCCGAGCTCATTTCCTGTACTCGACAACCTTTACATGTGGTTTAGAAAAGTTCAGCTAAACCGTGAAGATTGAGCCTCTTTGATGCTGGGGAGTACCCAACACAAGTTTATAGTTCTGACTTTAAATTCAATGAGTGATCAGCGTATTATCGTCATCTTCATATTCGGTATAGTATAAACATATCATATTTAAGTATTACTTTTTTTTTACACTTAATGAAAGCTGTAAACTTATACCAGTATTTCTTTCATTGTATTTGTCTGTCTCAGCATTGCTTATCAGTGAAAGAAAGAGGCACTTATTCACTTTAAGCATAGTAAAACAGATATATATGTGTATACTTATACTCTTACCCTCAAATTTTTTTGAGTATAAAAAGTAGAGTCTGGTTCCTGTAAGGAGAGAAAAGAAACATTGAAATGTATTAGGAAATGGCAAAAAGTAGTAAGCAAACTACGCAGAGAAAAATAACTATAATAATAAAATAACTTACACATTTAAAGTTAGCCATCAGGTTATCAATGTCAAAATCCAAGTCTGTTGAGCCTGCCTCCATTAATCGTGTGGGGATTGCTAAAAGACAACCAAAAAGGGTAAAAATCCAAAAGGCAGTCCTGATAAAGTGCTTCATATTTGGCTTGAAGACTCAACAGTGTGATCAAAAAGTGGTTTAGTGAAAGGCTTGCATTGGTTTACTTATCCCCTGGCCTGGTTCAATATATAGGCCTGGGGTGGAAAAGGGTGGGCTGAATTAGTTACATATCAACTAATACACATACAGCATCATTTTTCCTTTTGATGACTCTTGATGACTCTTGGGATTTTTTTTTTCATGATGCTTGTAGAGAATGGTTAAAAAAAAAACCCTCAAGTGGCCTATGGTAGCACAGCAGCTTCAACCTCTCATGAAAGTAGGTTGGCTGTCCCTAGTTTGCGGTGAAGTGTGTTTCCTTGCCTGTTGTACTTGCTCTCTGAAGTGTGTTTGCGTAAATGTTTGATACTATCTGACATTATTTTTTGCATATACAATTTTTTTATAATTATTAACTGATGTGATGTAAAGTTAAATGATGCAAAATCAACAAAGCTTATTGTTTCCTCTTTAACATGCAGGATTAATGAATGCCTTATGGGTGTTTTATGGGGGATAAACCACTATATTTAATCAGTTTAAATTTAGTATTCAAATATATGTTTTTAGCTATGGATAATAATTACCACTCACACTATAATAAGTGTACACAGTATAAGACAGGTATATAAGCAGATGTATGACAAGAAAAGATAATCCTTTATGAGTCCCACACAAGGGAAATTTACAGTTGCGCAGAAGTAAAGAAGATATTTTAATGGTTAAAAAGAGATAAGAGCAGTGAAATAGTAAAAAAAATAAAATAAATAAGAGCACCAAATATAAGGAGTTAATGAATAATATAAATAGACAGCATGCACACTATTCAACCTGAATGGAACAAATGCACCACTTATTTTGCATTCTGTCCATGTACCTACTTTCTCAAGGTTAAAGTTGATATTCAAATGACTGAGGGTTTGATTGGTTTATTAGGGGCTGATTGTGCTACCGTCACTGATAGCTGCTAGTCGTCTTCCCACTCAGTATTTCCAGGCATTTTATTTTCTTCTGTCGGTGTTTTCCTACACGTTGCCACAGGGGAGGTCAGTGCACACTGATAACTGCGTTTACATTAAGAGGACAGAATGTAGTTGACAGTATGACCACTACATTTAAAATCATATTTTTACATCTATGAAATTCACTAACATTCTCTGAAATTGCATTTTTATATGATTAGTGAGATTTGTCATATTTTTGAATTGTAAGATACACATTCTGTAGTTTCATCTGTGTGCATATAGATAGTGTGATGACTAACTGCCATCGCTATAAAGTGTCAAAGGACGCAGCCTTGTGGCAAATGTGGTCTTAAGTTCAGATGGTTTCATGCTATTTCATTCACAGATCCGTGTGGTTAATATTAAAATGAGCTGATAAGAGTAAGAGCACAGAAGATGATCCGATTTCTAGAGTTGATAAACCTAATCCTAATGAGATGTCATTAGAGTATGGTGATGGAAATAATGCTTAAAAACATCCCACCACTAAATGCACACATTTGGTCCTTTTAACATAAAGAACATAGAACACAAAGGGGAAAATCTGATGTTTTGTAGTTAAATGTATTCAACCCCATCACTAGAATTAAAGATTTTTACCGTTAGTTTTATGCCCTGGCAGCAGTTGATTTGTTAAGGCATGATGGCAGAGCTTCAGGTAGGAAAAGTTAGGAAATGACTCACACTGTATGTAGTAATATTGAAAGGTTCATGGTGTAAGAGGTAGGGGGATTTAGGAGGATATAATTGTTCCTGTTCATGTTTCCACTGTGTTTCATTGATCTATAATAACCTTCAATTTAGAAAGTTTGTGTTTTGTTACCTAATGAGCTGATTATATCTACGGTAGCCTGACTCACTGGATATACTCTGCCAGGATAAGACTGTATGTGTCATGTTTGTGGCAGGGTTATCATTCTGTTTCATTCTTTCACCACTTTGAAAGCCCCCCTCGCTACGTTAAAAAACAACAACCTCTGAGTTGCAACTGCACACTGAAAATGTCAAGTTTTTACAAGAGACGTGTCTTATTTTGTGTCATTTAGATTTGTAGGGATTTGGTCATTTTAATACCATAACACACTCTCTCATAGACATTTACCACCAAAACCATCTCTCTACACTACTTTGCAAATACACGTCGTAGCATCCCACTGTCTAAGAACAAGCCAAACAACCAGATAACTTTCACCCCTATTCCAGAACCATATTGAAAGGTTGTGCTAATGGACCTCTTTTCCTCTTGTTATCTTTTTGCATTTTATAGTAGGTTGCAGTCATTTTGAAGGTGCATTACAGTCACTACTTTGTCTGAGCATAGACTGGCGCTGTCACAATTGTACAAAAAGCACATTTGGTTATTTCTTGAAAACAGACAGGTTTTGTCCAAAAAACAGCAAAACCAACACTCTGGAGTAGATATGTTTACTTTAAAAGGCCTATACGTATACCATAATTGGTGCATAATAAATGATCCAAATGAGTTTTGCTCTGATTATTCCATGATTTTAAGACTTGTACAGGTCAATGCACTACCTGTAGTAGATAACTGTCAGGATTGATGCATGTTGTGGCTAAATCTACAGATTATAAAGAATATACTTACGTTACAGTATTATCTGAGGGCTTGGGAGTGTCTGTAGTTAAAGTCTGCTAGAAACAATGATTGGTCTGAGTATAGCTTGGAAACAACGATCTCTTGTGGTTCCCTAATTTTTTTATCTACTGAAGAAAATCTGAAGTATTTTTTAATAGAGCTTGTTAGGTTGCTTGATGTGTAGATCACTCTCTTTGTTACTAAATTTGGTTGTGAACTCTACTATCATTAGTGCAGGATTATTCTTTTAGTCATTCACTCACATCAGCTTGACCTACTGCTCATTTCAAACCATATAATGTAACGTTGCGTGATTTCTGTCTGTCAGTACCACAGACTGGACCTACATTAGCTCATCTGAAACCAACAATATTAATTTTCACAATCACATACTTAGTTTTTAGCTTACCAGCTGACAGGCTGTAAGCTATTGTCGTCATGCGGCGTCCAGCGTCGTCGTCTGTCGTCGTGTGTCGTCCATCACAAAAATTTCAATCGTCTTCTTCGAAACTACAATTCCGATTGACTTCAAACTTGGTATACAGCTTCTTTATGATGATGTCAACAAAAGTTCGTGAAATTATTTGGATCGGGATCTGATTCTGGATTTGGTGCGACTTTGAAAAATTTCCCCATTATAAGAGATAGGAAGTGGATCGACGCAATAACTCAGTAAATATAAATATCAAGTTAAAATTTCTACAGTACAGCCCTGATGGGAAGATGACCAAAACATAATGGCCACATGCTGATCAGGATCTTCTTCTGGATCCGGGAACTTACGGAAAATTTAACATGGGTTCTTAAGGGGAAAAACTTTCAATCGTCGTCTTCTCCGAAACTACAGTTCTGATTGACTTCAAACTTGGTGTACAGCTTCTTTATGATAATGTCAACACAAGGTATTGAAATTATTTCGATCCAGATTGGATTCTGGATTTGGTGCGACTTTGAAAAATTTTCCCATTATAAGAGATAGGAAGTGGATTGATACAATAAATCAGTAAGTATCAATAATATCAAGGTGGAATTTGAATTTTTTACAGATCTGATTGGAATATGACCAAAACATGGGCTATTTCTGTAATATACATACACATAACTGGGTGATAATAAATGGTAATGATAATAAATTAAAAAAAGCTTTTAATTTGGCCGGTAAGCTACAGGGCCATTGGTCCTATTTTTTTAATATATAATTGAATTTGGACTAGTCATTGATAGACCTTGGATGAACCAGAGTTAATATCCCTCTAACTATTAAGTCCACAATAGATGAAATAATGAGAGCATTTCATCTTTTAGCAGCTACCATAGATGAGGGCAAAGCAGTGCAATCTCTGATGTCACCACTAAATATTGCTAATTATTACACACTCAAACCGTTAATATTCAAGATGCTGAATTTGTATACCTATAATCCACCCCAGCCACGTCTGGTGTATTAACGACAAGCAAAACAATTCCACTGAATGTTTCTGTTAAGACACTGTAAGATATTTTTGGTTCAGAAACACATCAGTCATACATATCCATGGTTTACAGAAACAAAATATATTTTACATTTTGAGATTTTGTCCCAAGTGAAAGGAGGTTGTGTTGTGAAAGGGATCATTTGACCACTTAACCCTTTAACGCCAAAATGTATCATATTTGATACATGAGTTTAGAAGCCCTTTATATGATCAGTGTGATACTTTTTTCTTGAAAAACCTGATGTATACAATTAGATATATGCAATACATGGGTAATCCACCGGGGGGGGGGGGGGGATTTGTTCACCAGAGGCCTTTCCAATGGCACTACAAGATTGTCATTAATGAGGAAAAGGAATTACCAATTTGTTAGACATGTTTGTATTATATATATTATGTTTTTGTTTGTTCAAAAATAATATTTTTTGAGCATTGAGATCCAATGTATCAAATATGAAAAAAAGATACAAAATTGAAATTCATACCTGGAAACTGATATTTGAAAAAAAAAATGTTATGGGTTATTCAGAGGGACCAATAAAGGCTCCAGTTTCAAAGAACTGGATTTTTCTGTCAGTGATTTAATTGTTCAGGCTTTACAGAATTAATAGACTTGAAATGATAAGATTTTGGTGAGTGTTTATTTGGAGGCACAGGACAGTGGTAGATTGAAGAAAATACATAAGACTGGTCTCCACCTGGATGACAGTAGCACCATCCATAGGATAAGAAGGCTCGCTGGAAGGTTTGAGTATGAGAATGTCTTTGCAGTCACCAAATCTTAGCACAGCTCTGCACCGATGGGACATTTGAAGCGACTTGTTAAACAGCTCTCAACATCCTTCATTAAAACACCAAATGGGTGAATATGTTTTGCCAGAATGTTGTTCCTCCTTCCAGTAAAATCTGCAGAATCAAAGTGGAGTAGAGTAAAACACTACCCATGTATGTGCTCATTATGGGTCATTTGGAATTTATGGTCACCTTGGCATTGACATTCCAGGTAACAGTGATCAGTCTGTGATTCTATCCAGTGTTTGCAAAGCATAACTAGAAAGCAACTCCGTATTTTTTCGTCAAACTTGCTACATTTTGATTACATGTTAGAGTGTTTCCTTTTGCTGTTTTATTTGTCATATCCATGTTGTCCGTCACGCTGTTTGAGCAGAACTAGAAAACCTTTTATTTTCCTGTAAAATGTTCTCAAACTACCAGAGAAGCCACTTAGTTCCTTTGCAGTGAATGTTCAAACTTGACAAAACTTCATGTCTCTAATTTTCTAAATCAGTCTGTGTCCCCTCAAAATGATGTGACTTGAAATCACCTTGAATGTCACGTGACCATTGGCTTTGTAGAGTCAAATGATTCACCCCTTCTTTACAGTAGTCACATTTAGCATCCCTTTTCCTACAAATGTGCGTGTCTGTATGTTGATGAGGGGAGTGAAGGAATATCCCCACTGTCATAATTTTCATAGAGGATTTACATGTTCAGACACATTAAGACATAATCGTCATTAAATTCACATTACTTTATTAGCAAAATTAAACATTTTCTTAATAGATCAGATACATCAATTGTCTAATAAATAAGTATAAACAGCTTGAGAACTTCTTCCAGTCTATTTGAACTGATATTTAGAGATACATCACACTTTAGTGCAGCATGTAATAATAAATAATCATAAATAAATGTAGCGGAAAGAGCTATTGGGTTAGTGTAGATTCATTTGTTCTTCGACTGTCGCAGCTTGTAAAAGAAGGCTTCGACATCGTCCACAAAGACTGTGAAATTCTTTCTGGTCGTCCAGGGGCAGTCTGAAGAACTTGTTGCCTGAAAGAAAGATGATGACTGGTTTAGCATAGAGTTATGTGTTTTGAATGAGAAACATTAATAATGAGTGAAATCCTTTGGAAAGTAAAATAATCTGACACTTACAAATTGTGGACACTTCTCCGGATCCTCCGTATCCTCCAGAGAACCCAGCGTAAAATTAGTGTGTTTCTTTTCATCAGTACAGCCAACTGAGGCTCGCTTCAGCTCATAGATGATGCACTTAATGGCCACAGAGCTATCTCTCTGAAGAAGAAGAAGGAAAAAAAAAGTAAACCTCTTTCTACAGTGCAGAAACAGTCACATCATTATTTGAGTTTATCCAAGACCAGATCAATTAGCAACATGTAACAGAACTAGCATTTGCCAAAAGTAACTTCAAGTAAGCAAGGAATAAATCTATTGATCTTAATAAATATTCTTCACACTGAGAGAAAACTGTTGCATCAATGTAAATACGGTTCTGAGGCTTATTCACATTATTTCACTGGAAAAACAGCCTAAATTGGTGTTAAACATAACTAAATTGTGTACTATTAAGCAGTATTATGTTACTATTAGTGAAAAACTAATGAAGTGACAATTCCTAGAAAGAATTCCCCAATTTAATCAAGTTATGCACTTTTTCTTCTACTGCAAATCATTTTTTTTTAGATTGTTTCTAGTTATATCATCTAAAATATCTTATTCGGACAATGTTAAGACACATTTATCAAAAATACCATGCGCAGTGATTCCTTACCTCATTTGGTTGAGAAAGGAAAGTCATATTTTCCTGCAAAAGACCAGAAAAAATACAACAAATTAGATTAAACCAAGAATTTCCTGTACCTGATCTCTCACAGGTTCAACACTGTCACAGATCACTGTTGGTCAATATCTAGGCTGAAAAAACAGTGCATCCACTGTGAAATACTTACACAGCTGACTTTCTTCAGGTCATCCAGACTCAGGTCATCCTCTGTAGGTATGCATTGTGGGGTAGGCATTGCCTGAAGATAAACAATGAAACAAAACATCCAGAGGGCAATTCTGTAACAGTGCTCCATGTTTCACCTTTGAAAAGCTTGATTTCAGTTCTCTGTCAAGATTTGCAATCACTGTGTGTCAGTGGATTGTGATGTCCCCTTGGGCATTGTAGCTCTCAATTTATAGGGCAGGGCAGAAAAAAACGTGGGTGAGTGGGCTGAGTTGTAAAGGTATTCTCTCATATGAAGATCTTTTTTCCTATTAATCATTTGCCATATTTCCCCTACAGAAGCATGGTGAAAACCCAGAGCTCTGAGGTGGGCTCTGAGTATGGACCTGATGCTCACAAAAGATAAAAGAAAAAAAATAACATAAATCATGAATATAGGATTTGCTACTTATTATTTATCTGTTAATTATTATCCGATTATTATTATCCTACATTATAACCCAAATAAAATCTGTTGGACATTTTTTGTGTGTAAATATGGCACTTTATTTTTAGACCCAACATATATGCATGTATGTTTTTTTCTTGATTTATATAGTTTCTGGCAGTTAACAGAGGTTTTAAACAGCAATACAAATAGAGGATATGGTTTAGTAAGCTGTTTTTTTAAGTTGAAATAAAAGCAGCCTCAGTGACAAAAAAAAAAAAAATCACTTATGTTTTAAGGTTGACAACAGATGAGGGAAAAGAAATGCAGATTTTTGGTATTACATCTGCAGGAGATTTGTTTCTGTGTTTTATTACTTATTGCATCAGATCATTTTTAGAAAAATGGCTGCATAAAGCAGCAAAAAAAGGAATATGACCATAAATAGAAATCATCAATTACATTGTGTGTTCACACTGTGTAGAAACTAATGAGGGATTACTCTTCACGCCCACGTTACTTGGGATTTCCCCTCAAGAATCCCAGCTCACAGCAGTAGCTGTGCTAAAAAAAACTTCTCACCACACTTTGTCACACTGGACATTGTCGTCAGTGATTCTCTTTCCTCTGTGCCTTGCTGCTTGAGTTTCTCTTTGAGGTTTCCTCAGGACTCACTAATGAAAGTGGCAGGATTTTGACGTGAGTGAAGAGGGTGGGGAAATTTCTATCCATGGAATTTGTCGCTCTGTGGGGGCATCCCTGCTGTTTCCATGCCTAGATGTAACATTTTGCCTACACCAAAGATTTCATATTAATGTGCAGGTCTTTACCTTTTTAACCTTTTTTTTTTTGACCCAACAAAAAAGTTTTATTAACAATGCCCCTATCACCTCCTATGCATGTTCTCATTTTCACTGATAAACCAAGATTATGATTAATCAAATTTCACTTATTGATGTTAGAGATGAAACATTAATAACAGTGTTTTAAGTTACATGAGTAGCTGTGCAGATTTCCTGTTTTCAAGTAAATGTTTACCGAGGTTGTGTCTTTGATGTTCACAACCACTATTTGTAGAAACTTAGAGATGCAGCCATTTCCTATGTTATTCAATGCTGTCATTGCCTCTCTCCACAATTGAAATGTCATTATTATAACAGATTTTTCTTTGTGCCATTGTTTTGCTTCGGGCCATAAAAGGTATTACCTGCTTTTTTTAGGTTTAAAAGGGCTATAGGTAAAAATTACCAAAAGTTCTCACCTCTGCCCTGCACTTTTATTCAGATAAAATCAGAAGTAGGAATGACTATCTAAAAATGTCTATATTAAAGTGTGGGACTTGGTTGACTCATATATGTTGCCCCACTGCAAACCCACTTTGGCTATTTGCATTCGGCTCCATCATCCCCTTTCTTTCTATGAATGAGCAGTGTCCTTTTTTCAAGTTATTAACACAGTACAATCTTCCTACAACTCCGATGCTCTTTTTTTTTTTTTTTTTGTGCAGTAGCGCAGACAGATCTGAGATGTTCCCAACACAATTCCAGTACTTCCATCAGATTTATTTTGATAACCTGATGAAGCCGAGATGAGGCAAAATACGCAGAAATCAGGTGTGCTTGCCTTTGTGACATGCATGTTGTTTTCCTCTTGTGTTGCAAGTTGCAGGGCTCTAAAAAGCACTGAGTCATATTTTCCAAAAGTACAAAAACACCTACAGGGTGTGTAAATTTGTTTCCTCTTGTTCTTTTCCATGAGTTATTCCTTGAGTTAAATTCAATTTAATAAGCAAACTAAGAGAGATACAAACTTCAAAAACAATTCTTTGATAAATATATCAGTGTTTTAGGTCGTTTTGTCTTAGATTATGTCATAATCTGATGAATAAGGGTTGATGTTCACAAATGTTTCTGTTACTGATCAATATGTCGATTGTTTTCTTTTTTGATTCTTTCATTTTTATTGTCCACACTGATGCCTTCTCTTTTTTTTTTCTGACCTAATCTAAAGCCCAGATGTAGGAAAAGTGTTTTATAGTGGGTCATATGTCTCATAGAAGAGTTTTGGTCTTTGAATGACACTTTGTGGGTTGTGATGTCATTTTCACTACACCCTGACCAGAACATTAAGCTCATGTCCCACAAAAATGAAATGTCATAGCTCACACTGTTTCACGAGTTTCAAGTCACTATATTAAAGAAAATCAAATTTTCGGTTTCCGTCGTTGTAGTGATGTCAGCAGGGAGGATGGAAGTTTGTTTACCACAGACCACCACAGCGTAGTAGTATGACACTCAGGTGGTGGCTTTGCTGAGGTAACATGCTGCATCTTAAACCTTCAGTCATCTGTTTTACTTAGCATGAGATAATGATCATACTGACACCACACTTTGCTATCAGTGCATTATCTGCATGCAAAATAAGACTAAATGATTAGAGGCCATAAAGTTTCACAGTACAAATGCTTGCTTAAAATGACAATTCTTCGAATCATGTGCATTTTTAAGAATTTCCTCTAAGATTAGATTAGAGATAAATGTTATCCATGAAGCATCTCAGCCTCACTTATGAGCTAAGAAGAGGCCCCTTTAGGTTTTTTAAGCAGAAGAGAAAATTGAATATCAAAACCTCCTGTCCATTAGGGCTACGTATTGGCAAGAATCTGGCTATACGATATAAATCACAATACTAGGATTGCGTTACAGTATATCACGATATATCATGATACTGTTAAAAAGGCAATTTTTTTTTTTCTTTTTTTTTTTTTTTTAAAGATTATTTCCTGGAAAAATGTAATTACACCAGAAATATGTACAAATACTAAACACATTTTTATTTGATCAGAACAGGATCTAATGCTACATCACAAAATGTTTCTAATTCTCCTAGTTTCCAATGGAACTAAGATCTGCCTCTCAGACAGTAAAAAGTGCCTTTAGGATGCTTCAAATAACCATTATTTAATAAAACAGTGTTAAATAATAGTAAGATTAAAACAGTAAAGAAAAACAAAAGACAATAATGAACCTCTGCCATATCTGCATTTGAATAAATACCTAAAAATGTCAATACAGTATTTTTTAATATCGATACAGTATTGTGATATGAAATGTCGCGATGTATTGCAAAACCGATATTTTCTAACACCCCTGCTGTCCATGAAAATCAAGCCACATAGACCCCATGTTAAATGTCTAACTTTACAGCAGAAAAACACACATTTGCAGTCTTGGACAGAAGACAGTTTTGGTTTGTACTGTTTCCCCCTCCTTGACAACTGTACGCTGATAAATTATTACACATCCTTAAAAGAGCTGCCACTGTAATTGACTGGTGGGTCTGTCAGTGTCTGCCCTGCTGTGTGGGCTTTGACAGCTAGCATTAGCTCAGCTGCTAAGTTGGACATTCAGAACTATTGTTTGATTAAAACATTTTTCTCCCTGAAAGGCAGCTCTGCCATATGTGTTGAAGGAGTTACACTAACACCACCATTAGAGGATTTTCTCATGAAGGTTTATTTTAATTCCAATACCTGATGAAATTTAGCCACAATAGCTGATGTCAACATTAATTCACATTGAATATGGTCTATCAGCTAGTTTTTAAGTAGCCCAGGTAGTCTTTATTATTGACTTTATACATTTCCCAACTTTAACATGACTGGCATCAAACACAAATGTATGTCCTCATGTTCATTAAGTAGCTAAAATTACATTAAGGCATTTTATCCAAATGTTTGTCTATGGGTGGTGTTTTCAGTACGTTTTGTTTTATCCCTCACTGTTCAAACACCTACATTTTTCCAAAACAACAACATTGCAACATCCATGTCTTGCATATCGAGGCTTCAGAATCGCAGTTCTCAAACCAATGGGTGATGTCCTGGAGGATTCATCCACATTTACATGCAATCTAAAGCAGCGTTTCCACTACATGGTACCGGCTTGACTCAGGTACCAGGTACTATTCCTGGAGACCATTTCCTTTACGGGATGCTACCAACTTAAGAGTACCTGGTTGTCATAGCGACGCTGTGCGTAACTTCCATGACATCTGCTCAGACAGTTGCTGATAAACTCGCTCGTTGCGTGTTGCTCCCTTAAGCTCATGCTGAATCTTTTCATTGGCCACCAAAGACAGAAATGTCTGAACTTCCTCGACCGACCGCAGTATCGTTTTGCAGGCTGTCATCATGGATTAGCCTACCGGTATATTTACTGTAAACTTCAGAATCTGTTTTTTTTTTTTTTTTAATGGCGGGTTGCGCATTGATGACGCGATGATGCAGAGACAACTCTCTGACCAGTCAGTGGTCTGCAGTGGTTACATGTCACATTTTAGTATCTCCTCACCTGTGTTGGAACCTCAGCTGAGCAACTACAGAAATAGTACCAGATTCCAGGTTCTTTTACATAATGGAAATGCAAAAAGGTCGAGCTGAGCCGGTACCACATAGTGGAAACGCAGCATACGGTTCACAGGCATAAAGGAATCAGAAAGTGACTAAAAACCAAATCAACCTGAAAACGGAAATTAAAATCTGAATCCACTAACTGTGAGGTGACAGTGCAAAGTACAAAAAAAAAAAATTGTCTGTTTATGGCAGTGAAACGGCAAACATTTGCTTTTTAAATGTCATACTTTGCCTAATTTTCTACCCCTTTTTGTCTTACACAGGGTTTGAACTGTTACTTTGATGTTAA
The DNA here is from genome assembly GCF_902148855.1 of Sphaeramia orbicularis. NCBI lineage: Eukaryota > Metazoa > Chordata > Actinopteri > Kurtiformes > Apogonidae > Sphaeramia > Sphaeramia orbicularis. Next base: position 14,850,223 of record NC_043966.1, read on the forward strand.
ACAAGTCCCTGTCTTGCGGTAGGTACTCTGAGTGGCCTTGTAATACTCCTCAATAGGGCTTGAGGTTTATTTGGAACTGATTGGGAATACTCACAGTGGGATATGACATCATCATAAAGCACCAAAAGAAGCTGCATTTTCAAAATTGGCATTACACAATGATTGCATGATGGTTGAAACTGATGACGTTGGCGGGGGGTCCTACTCTGCTGTGTAGATGCAGTGGCCAAGAGCGCTCAGTTATTTTGTCAAATTCCTCCCTCCCTTACTGTATTCGGAACTTTCTCAGTGTAAATATGTGGTTTGATGCTGCTTGGCAGAAGATATGTTTTGTCCTCTGTTGCTTAATTAGGAGCTTACGTGTTCTAGGTAATGTGTTCTGACAAGCCTAGTATATGAAATTAACACAGCAATCCTTCCGTTATGAGTTATGTTATGATCGGAAATTTTTCTATTGGGGTAAAACAAATGAATGCCAGTCTCAGAAACATACATTGCTATCTTAATAAAGAAAAAGTTTATTTAATATAAACTAGTATGTCAAGCGCTGAAATGAAAAATTAAAGTCAAGCTTTCAAAAGAAGGAAAACTATGACAACACAAACTGTACCAAAATAAAAATGTAGATGAAATGTGCTTATTTGTAGTTTTCCCTAGGAGGTTCAGAAAGTCACCTGAACCACCACTTACACACTGTGATGTTCATGTTTCATAAGGGTAAAATGGCTCTGCATTCTATGAGATTTAATTAACAATGGTATTATGAGTCATGTTTGATCTCTTTTGTGCTTCATTATATCTTTTTCAGATTAAGTGTTTTTTTCTAATATTTGGAAAATAAAAAACAAAAACTAAGCAAAAATTGCTTAAACTGATAAAATAATGAACTGAAATTAAAGGGTTCAGCTTACACATGTTAAACAACCTGCATCAACCACTCTGGAAAACCCCAGAGCGTGGCCATGTGCGACCATATTGAATACAACACCAGGGATTCCCAAAGCAGAGACCTGACAGTCTGCTCATGAACATTTTGCAATGCACACATCTGTTTGACACAGTTGTTTGTCTTATGTATATACACTCGTATGTACAACACAAATCTTGTCTGCTTGCACGTGTGGTCAAAGTGGTAAATTCCACACTGCAGTGCAAAAGTTTACTAGATCTGAAGAAATAACAATGACTTTTGATGAATCAGGTATTTTAATCATTGTGGCAAAAAAACTCATAACACAGCTTTTGTAGCTGCAAACTTACAAAGAGTTGCGAAAATATATGAGCACAGTAATTGATTTAGTATTTTAGGTTAAACAAAGCATTTATGCATAGATTGTTCAAAGTACAAGTTCAAGCTCTTGGCCTTCTCTAAGCCTGTTTGTTGATTAACCCTGTAAAGTCTGAACCATTAAATCATTAACAGAAAATTCCACTTCTTTGAAACCGGAGCCTTTATTTGGTCCTTCTTAACAACCCATAACTTTTTTTTTTTTTCAGACATCAATTTCCATGTATGTGTTTCAATTTTGTAACATATTTGATACATGGGGTCTCAATGCTCAAAAATATTTTTGAACAAACAAAAACAAAATATAACACAAACATGTCCAACAAATTGGTAATTCCTTTTCAAAAGTGTTGAAGTTCTTCTTCCTTCCTCATTAATGATAATCTTGTAGCGTCACTGGAAAGGCCTCTGGTGAACAAATTCCTCCTCCCTGGTGGATTATCCATATATTGCGTGTATCTAATTGTATGCATCAGGTTTTTCAAGAAAAAAAATCACACTGATCATGTAGAGGGCTTCAAAACTCATGTATCAAATATGATGCATTTGGCATTATAGGGTTATTTAAAGTTGCACATTTCCCCAGCAGTGGCTCTTTCACTACTGCATTCTACAATCGACCTAATCCCAAACTACAACCCCTGGCAAAAATTATGGAATCACCAGTCTTGGAGGATGTTTATTCAGTTGTTTAATTTTGTAGAAAAAAAGCAGATCACAGACATGAGACAAAACTAAAGTCATTTCAAATGGCAACTTTCTGGCTTTAAGAAGCACTAAAAGAAATCAAGAAAAAAAGATGTGGTAGTCAGTAACAGTTCTTTTTTTTAGACCAAGCAGAAGGAAAAAATTATGGAATCACTCAATTCTGAGGAAAAAATTACAGAATCATGAAAAAAAAAAACACTTTAACCAACCACTAGTACTTTGTTGCACCACCTCTGGCTTTTCTAACAGCTTGCAGTCTCAGAGGCTTGGATTTAATGAGTGACAAGCAGTACTCTTCATCAATCTGGCTCCAACTTTGTGACTGCTTTTGCCAGATCAGTTTTGCAGGTTGGAGCCTTGTCATGGACCATTTTCTTCAACTTCCACCACATACTTTCAATTGGATTGAAATCTGGACTATTTGCAGGCCATGACATTGACCTTATGTGTCTTTCTTCAAGGAATGTTTTCACAGTTTTTGCTCTACGGCAAGATGCATGATCATCCTGAAAAATGATCTTTATCTGTGCTGTCCAGTTCAGGGGAAGATATAATGTGACCATTTAAGTTAATACACAACTGAAAGCTGTATTAACATTCAAGACATTTAAGAGTGTAATCCACCTACCACAGTTAAAACACTGACTTTGGATGAAATAAATTTAGCCTCTTTGACACCTGATTGGTACCTTATAGGGGAAAGACTTAAATGAGCATATAGCCCTAGGACCTGCTGGTAATTAGCTGTGTGGACCTAGAAAGGAAGTTTATGGCACCAAGATGTCAGATACACACAGCACTTAGCATTAGCACATTAAAGCTGCTGTTGAAGACGCTTGGAGACCAACTCCAGGTCTTCATTAGCACCTTTTTCATGGGCACAGATGGGAGGATTAACGTATGTGTACCTGTCTTTTGACAGAGGGGAAACTAGAAAAAGTCCTCGGTTTAACTGGGAATGGAACGCGAAACCTTTGAGTTAGCTGTGACTGTGTGAGGCTTAAGTGTTAACCACCATGCTACCGCACCAGCCGAATTCTGGAGCAAATCTGTTTAATCTATATGACCATAAATCTTCCTCTTGTTCATGTCACAGAAGATTTCAACGCAGTTAGGCCTTTAACATTAGGACAAACTGATAATTTTTTCCATAGCTATATATATTATGATTAGCATTGAAACCTAGTTTGACACCTTTTCTCAGTTTTCATGTAAACCAATTGTAGGATTATATTTGGGAGAAACATGGCGTTGGGTGCTCCAGCTGTTAGTGATGGTCATAATGGATACTGTTAGGGTTATTTATTTATCATTGTCATTTGTTTGCTATTCATTTTTGGCATTGTACACATCCAACCTGTAACCTTTAAAGTGTCTGAACTGTCTATCTCACTACAGATTTTCTTCAACAAACATCTGTGCTCACAGCTGTGAAGTGGGTCTGTGTAAAGTCGGACAGCTTTGTTTGTGTCACTGAAATTCCCCTTTTCATCTGGGAAGTCCACAGCAGAGATGTGTTTGGGACACCTGCTTGAAAAACATGCTTGCACCTGTCATTGTGAGAGCTGACAGAGCAATGTGTTTGGATTTCCTCTTGGCTTTTTTGTTGAAATGTTATCTGTGGTAACTTTGTCACCACAGAATTTAACCTTTTATGCACCTATGTCTGTACATGATTTTAATGAGGTGAGGCCATGCTGTAACTAGGGGCAGAAAATTATGGGCACTCAAATCAAGTGCTACAATACCACATCTTCCCTTTACAACCAAAGGCTTGATTTTATTATTTTATTGCAGTATTTGTATTCTGCTGCATTACATTACATCAGATAAACAGTAATTCAGTGGAAATACACCAGTGTAGTGAGCACAGCTATATTAAAAGAAAACAGAACCTGTCTTTAATGAGGAAATAGAAACTGCACAGGCATATTTTCTAGTGTTTACAAACCCCACCATCCTTCTCACCCCCTCCATAGCTCTTCTAGGTGACCTCTCTTACCACTTACCATCCCCAAACGTGCAGACATTGATCCTATTAGCATTAACCATAGCAAAGAAGATAATCCTACTCATTTATAAAGACAGGACAAACCTGACTACACAAAATTTGAAAACCTCACTGTGACCGTAAAATACAATCTCATCTCCTTCCATATACCTTGGGCTCCGTTCCCACAATCCATCTTGCTGATTCCTCTTTACATCACCACAACCACATTTTTACATTCCCTATGTGACAGTTTATTGTAGTGCACTTTCCCATCGCCACCATTCAAAACTGTCACCCAAGAACCACCCTCTACCCCATATCCCCCAGATTTATAAAATTAAAGCTTGTGTTTTATTTCTTTTTCATTTCATTTCTTTCAGATTAAGTATATCTTCATCTTGACCACATGTATACATTTAAATATTAATGCATTTGATGCCCTGACCACTGTGTTCGTCTTTCTTGTTTAACAATAAATTAGACACAAAAAAAAACTGTGGTGGCACATAATGAGTATTGCAGTGTGTATTCTTAATCCGTTTTCTGTTGCACCCAAAACCTGCCACCATGGTGCCCTCTGGTGGCGAAGTTACCAGGCTAGTTCTGTTTTGCACCATGAAAAGGAAAAAAATTCAACAGCAATACACAGATGGATAAATACAATTACAAAAATGTTAAATGATTTAACTAAAAGTAACTAAGTACTAGTGATAACAAAAAATGCACCCGGAACCCTTCACCTAAATATTAAAATTTCATTCAGGAAATAATGTGAATACAATGAAAGTGATGGCAAACTAGTCGTAACGGATCGTATAACATTCAGAAAAATATCAGTTTATAAACAAATTGCGTGAATATATGTGTCATGTGCTTTGCAATGTTAAAGGTGAAGTCTGAATAAGGTGGTTGGATGTTATCTGTACCTGTAAAGAAGGTGTCCTAAGATGAACTCAGGAGGAAGAGGCACATTTTCTGCAGCCAAATGTTTAACGACACTATTGTGGGTCATTTGATCTTATCTGTCCAGGACTGTGGCTTCAGTCTCAGAGCCTTTCGTGACAGTGTTTGTGGCTTGATGTCCAACTGTATTTACTCTGTTTTTGAAAGCTTCATAAATGTAAAGATATTTCCAAACCTCCGTCCCATCTAATTTATACCAGCAAGTCTGGGGCAGCCCTGTTAGACTGATTACAATAAACAGAAATGTATGAAAAACAGATGTAAAGCTTTTGCCTGTGTTAAGTCGCTTCTCAGTTAGGCTTTTTTTTTTTTTGATGCAGCTTGTATTAAACTGTACCAATGATCGTTGTTCATCTGTTATTCTATACCTACAAACATAACTAAAATCTACTTCCACCAACAAAAATGAATCCTAAATGTAATGTTGCCTCAGTCCTACATTAACATGCTACTGGAGGTCAAACACCCACTGTCCTGCAGTGTCTACAGACAGCAGTCCATTTTAGGACTACTTTGTTAGTTGATCATGATCAGGGCTCAACATCATAAACCATCACCATGTAATATCTAATTCTGTGGAAAACACTGCTTCGTTCACGAAAAAATAACTTGAGGTGTATTGACCAAACAGATTTAGTGCTGATGAAAGAGACACAACACCATAGATTAACTCTATTTTCATATGATTATACAGCTGACTGTTTTAATCAATATGCAGTGCCATTTAAACCTGTGATCACCAACAGGGGTCACCAAACAACACTGCTATATCATTTTCACATGCTGCATTAGCCAGTAGTATCAATTATAGCTCCTTTAGCTGAGAAAAAAACAGCCACAGAAAATCCATAAATCTCCTCCACTTGGAAAGCTTTTTTCTTGGAAGTTTGTGCTCCAGTGAGTGCACTAGAGGTATGTTTAATATTGCCAACGCATGGTCAGGACTGAATTGTTGCAGATAAATGGCCTGATCTGCATCAACAAATAGAAACCTTTACAAGCATTTCTACATCATCAACTTACTAGTGTAGAGGTGATGTGAATTCAGCATCAGTTTTCATTACTTTACTTACTTGGGAAGGCAATGATAATGCATACTTCTTTTGTTTGACTCTGTTTCTTTGCATCAAAAACCCTCAGTCATTGCTTTATTTACTGTTGAGTTCATTGCCCGTCCTTCCACGTGAATGAAAAGTAGTCATAACTGGCCAGGTAAAAGTGGTAACTGGGATGGAGTTGACCAACAGTTAGTTCAGCTCTCTGTAATATAATACGTTGACATACTTTACATTTAAGTAAATATTTTACAAATACTGTATTCTGTAATGTAAAGGTTTATTATATGGGTAAAGTGTACATGATTATTGAAGTCAAAATTGCATGGTAAATGAATAACAATGGAGGGATTGATGTATTCTTTGTTTCATGAGCATTATTCTTAGTAACAACAGACCGTGAATGAGACAGCAGAGGGCATCTGGCCATACTGTGTAAAAAAGAAAACCTAGAATAATGTAATTTACCATTTTTAATGTGTGTGTATTTAGAGTTTCTTCTTTGTAGTTTGTCCAATAGATGTCCGGTCAAACTGACATAGTATGTTGGTGTCTAATGTAGATGCAACTTAAAGGTGACTTTATCTTCAGCCTGTTGAATCCTAATCGGCTCCACACGAACGCACAATGTAGTAGAAACTCTGCAGCTATACAGTAGATTTATGTCTCTATGATGCATAACACAGTATCGACTTCACATATTCAACACATCAGGAGTTTATTTGACAAACTTCTGTAAACATCCAGTTTTACTTTACTCAGATTCCAAAAAAATCTTAAAGTGTGGATATTCACTACAAACAAAAAGTTAAGGATATTTTAATTTTTGGGCTATTTTTTTCATTTGGGATTCTTGCACAGCACTTTTTACTTTTTTGTCTAGGAATTGAATTGAAACACATTATTTTTTAAATACTAGACATAGTTTTATTTACAAATGGCAAAAATGACAAAAAAAAGACAAAAATAAAGAAATATCCTTAACTTTTTGTTTGTTGTGTATATAAGGATCTGAAAGTGAAAATAATAGGAAATGGCAAAAAAAAAAAAAGAAAAATGGAGGTTAGTGTGCTTCAGTCGAGTCTCAGCACCCTACAATTTGGCTTTCTGTGTAAAATATAAATAAATCTAGATCTTGTCAGAGGTTCTAAAACTTTTTCATCTTTAGATCCAAGAGAGACATATGGGTTCTGTCAGGACTTAGACTTGTAAAATACACCATAAACTGATTGAGTGATTGATTAATTGATTGATTGGTCTGGTTTTGCGGGCCTTCCACTGTTGAAACACCTCTTAATGTCTTTAATTTCATTTTTTGCCCTTTTTCTGTTTCTTGTTCTTAAGCTCATCGGCTAAGCTATTGTGAAGGCGCTTTGTCTGGCGTCATCTTAATCATTGTCTTTGTCATCTGTGTCGTCATCTTCTCCAACCAAACTACTGGTTGGATTTATTTCAAATTTTATATGTAGCTTCATTGGGACACTGTCTACAAAGTTTGTTCACAGTTTTGAGGCTTTTAGATTTTTGGCAAATTTTTGAAATGGTAAAAATTTGCCTTTACTTAAAATGGTCCATATTTTGATGGCTTATAAAATGGAAATGGTTACAAATATCAATATAGTGACTATTGAGCACTGATAAGAAGTCATACATGAACTTTCATTTAATTAGTTGAGTTCTCTCCAGTGAAAGTACCGCCCACCTCTTACGGGAGACTGATTTCCTGCATCAAAACCGCAGGACTCAAACATAGCGGCAGATCCTGACAACCTCGCACATTTAAGTTATTGATTCGAGATAGAACATTTTGGTGAGCTACAGGGCCAATGATCCAAAATTTTCTTTTAATGTCATTATATGTTGTCAGCTCTTTGACACTTCTCTACATTTCACATTAGTGGGATAAGCATTTATAAAATATTCCAGAGGACAGTTTCCTTCTGTTCTATGTAGGAGAATCAATTCCTGTATCATATTATTGATACCTACAATGTTTACCAAAATCATTAGAACACTTAGAATATTTAAGAGGTTTCATCTGTTTATTTTGTTTGTTTTTGATTGGCACTTAAAATACTCTTTAAAATATTCAGCATTTTTCTCTATAAACGAAAGAATAGAGCCGTCATAAGGAGATTTACATTATCATGTTTTGGCGGCAAAAATAAGATCAATATTGCTGGATCTGTCAGGTGTACCTATGATTTTGGTCACTGCTGTATTTTCCTGTGCCAGTAAACAGCCCAGTAAAAACAGGTCTGTGGCCCATTTGTGGTCCTGACCCCAAGTTTCAAGTATTAAAAAAAAAAAAGAAAAGAAATGACAAGAATATCAGTATCTCCATGTTTTAATATACATATATTTATTAATGAAATGTTACATTCCTTTTAATAGACGTATTCTTATACAAAGATGTCTTTGCATCATACACAGTATAAATGCTACTTAATATTCTTTGAGAACTACAACATATCAGCTTTCACAATCAGTGAAAAAGAGATGGGAAACAAATCAAAACAAAACCGCTTATTCCACTGGAGGGCGACAAAGCAGACAATACATTCTTAGGTTTTAATGATTTGCAACAACTATCTAAATAAATATTAAATAAGTTAAATAATCTTGAATGCATCTTTTCACAGTAGTGTCTTTTCTACATTCAACCCTTGATCTCCAACAGAGCATCTTCTTACTTGATATTCAGTCTGGCCATGGCCTAAGGAAGGAAAATTGAAAGTTTTTTTTTACTTCATCAGCAAATAAATGAGAGATGCACATGTTCAGATGGCTTTGTGATGGTTACACCATGATTATATGGCATTTAACTGTTAGACGTAAAATCTTTATGGAAGACAAAAACCCTCACCTGTTGAATAAGAGATTCCAATCGGCTGAAAAACACCGCCGCGTTTTCCTTCGGATGTGAAAAACATTCTTGGCAGGGGGCCTAAAAGGGAAAAATAAAGGAACAAACAGGAAATTTATTTACAGACAACAAATTACAAACTAATCCCAAGAAATCTTTCAAAATCATAGATTTTTTTTCTTACCGCGGTTGTGTTAGTTGAGCCACAGAAGTTCAGACTTGCCTCCTGAAATAGACAGAAAGCATTTGTTGGCTTTAGGAAATGTAAGATTGACACTGCGGTTCACATGTACATAACTCTCACACTTTTACTTACAGTAGCATTTTTTTGTAGGCCGCTGATTAGTTTATCTGCAAATTTCTCGTTAATGCTCCTCAGGTTCAACCGGAAACACCGCAAGGCTGACAGGGAGCAACAGCTCTGTGAGAAAAAGAAAAAAACACAACGTCAACACAGTCCACAACTTTATATTTGTTTAAATCTAATATTCAGAAAAAAACAACATAACATTAATTTTTAACATTATACGCTTCATTTTGCTTCACAATAGTACCAACATAAATAACACTTAACACAATAAGACACAAGTTTTATTTTGTTAACCCTACTTTTATTTCAGTCTCTTAAAAGGTTATTTTTGTAGTTGCATCAAGTCTATTTGTTCACTGCTGCGAAACTATTTCCAAGAAAGCTGTTGTACCTTTTTTCGCATCATGACATCATCAGTACAGTTGACTTTCCAATCACACACAATTTTACACTTTTAGCTAAAGTGAAACTCAACTCAAAATAGTTTCCACTATTTTATAGCTGAGTTTCTGTTCCCAAAAGCACTTTAGGTGTTTTTGTCTGAATTTTTCCCTTCAGAGATCTTAATGGAAGCGTTGATGAGATGTTTTTTCCAAGTGGAACTCTTTGTTTCTGTTAAGCGCTGAAAACACTCACGAATTCAATTATCATGGGTCAGTTGAAGTCTTACATGGTTTGTCTGTTTGGAAATTTTGTAGCAGAGGCTGAAAACTGAACAGAAACAATCACAGCCGCTGATTTAATGCTTTCTTTGATGCATTGTGTTTTGCATTCAGTTAATGCTGTTTGATACATATATTTTCATTCTGAATATTAAGCTTCATTTAGAAAATAGCGACTGAAAATACCTCCCACTCGAGAGCCATTTGTGGTTCAAGACAAGCTGTAAATCTGCAGGTTTTAAATAAATGATTGAGTCACATGTTGTTAAGAATGCTTGAGAACCTTTCCAGTGTATGAGGTGGTGTGAGGAAGTGTCTTGGTTTTGTCTGCTCTCCGCTTGATTACTCATCACATTTCACTAGAGTGTGCAACGGAAGTATTGAGAAAATTTAAAAAAAAAAAAAAAAAATTCACTGAGCAAGCTCTTGATTTGACTCATTGGAGTGCCTGACAAGAAAGAAGATGGGTCTGGATTTACAAGCAATGCACTTGATCTCAACAGGCGATCATATAAAGTCAAATCTATACAAATGTTTGATTAATTAAAAAACAAAAAAAAACAAAACAAAACACTTTGGTCTCTAATAGATTTTTCTCAATGTGCAAAGCGGTTTTTTTTTTTGTTTTTTTTTATAACCCATCAAAATTTCAAGTGTCTGCTGATAAAAGGTGAAGTTCATTTCTCATGCAACAGACTTTCATTAAAGTCTGTTAATTTGTAGTAATGTTTTAAACATGCAGCTCAAGGAATACAGCATTAATATACTTAAATAATACTTTACTTTGTAATCTTAATCAGTTTAATAAAGCTAAAAGCAAAATAATTTAATTATAAATTTTCATTCAACACATTTCAGATGTTTCTAATTGTGCTGCTTGTGTTTTTCAAGGGGTCAGGGTTCACACTAAATAGTGACTTTTACCTTTAGAAACCATGTACTTAAGTTTTTTTTAAGGCTGTGCGCAAATTTCCTGTATTTTCTTGTTGTATTGGAAGAAAATAGAATAAGAAATAAATACATATACTCATTTCAATCCAGCAAAAACAGTCAAGCTAAAGGTAGACCAGGACTTTTGTACAGTACTGTACACTGGTCATAATGTCAAATTTCATTTTGTTTGGATGAAGTAGCTAAATATGTAAAATAAATTATTTTATATTTAAATTTACCCTTAATTGGAGCCTTTAATTTACAGGTTTTCCTCAACACTTGCTACTCGATATGTTTTGACATTTCACACATCATTTGATGTACACCTACAGTAGCCGGCATATGACAATAAGTAACTACAAGTGGGAGATAACAACAATGACTAAGCAACCACAAATATTAAATGTGGTGGTGACCATTGTTTAGAAGTTGTTGTTGCTTACCTCAATATTCTGTGGTGGCGTATAAAACATATGCCCTCTTCCCTGCACACACAAAAGAAAGTATTGCATTTAGAGATGAAAACTGAACATGTAGTGGTAAAGATGTCATAAAGCTTCTGTAGATGAACTTACCTGCAGTTTGTCTCTCACTGTTTTCAAATTAACCCGGATTTCTCCTAATCTTCGCCTCTGCTCCGTTGCTGTTGCGCTGACCAGAGAACAGCAGCACACTGCAAAAAGGCACAAAACAAGCAGCTTCATATCCTCAGTGTAGGTAGCAGGTAACAGATCACCAAGAGACACCTTTCGAAAGATTTACTGGAAATGCAGAGAGCCGTGTCGTTTACCTTTTTATACATATCCTTGAGGACACAGGAAAACCACTTGTAGAGAGTTGGAAAGCTGCAGAAACTGGTGTGAGTGAGTAATGAAATTTTCTTTTCCACTGGCAGTCACCACTACGTGATACGAGAGTGTCGTCAAGCCGCGCGTGCGTGGGGCCTATAGATACAAGTGTGTGAACGTAAAGTTGTCTGAGTGCACCCGACAGGAAACTACAGGAAGACGGCACTTCCCATTTTCACTTTGAATCAGTGGAGCCGCAGTTATACCGTGTCATAGGTAGTCTTCGTAGGTGTGGTATTGACAACCTGAACATCTTACTGCATCATGGCCACCTACACAAACACACGGAGTCTGTTAGAACAACAGGAAACCCTTTTTAAAGTACTAATATGGAACCAAAAAAAAGGATCTCACTATATTTAACTGGTTGCAGATAACGCTCTGCCATTTTCTGTTTATTTTACACTGTTGTTACAGTAGTCTAACGTCGTTATACACATACAAGCCATCAAAAGAAGAAGAGACATTTATTTCCATTGAACATGGGATATGCATTTGTAAACAAACTGCATGAGACTGATTTGACATAAATAAATAAAATATATGAAGAATTGACGGTTAACAACAGAAGTGAAAGTCCTGAAGGTGAACATGACATCATTAAAAGACTACCAGTGAAAGAGAAAGTCTGAAAATGATATGAAAATGGTAACAAATAGAGGGAATTACCACATTTATGCAGAATAACTGGTGATTAATCAGTAATTTTAACAGATCTCTGAAGCAAAATAACATGTGAGAGAGATGGTATATTGGTGCAAGAGGAAGTCCACTCATCCACAAAGAACAGAGTTAAAATCTGCTTAGTCATACATCTCCTGAGAAAACCACCTCTAAATGACCTTTTAGCTCATATCCTCGATACTTTTGTGTAATTATTGACTTCTCTTGGTCACATCTCATCTGTTTGGCTCTTCATTATGAGGTAATAGGTCACAGTTGAATAGGTTTAATGAAACATTCAATTCTGCACTTCAGCAGTGGAATAGAGTTTAGTCTCTGGGATACAGTGTCTCACATAAAGAAACTGTGGAAGTAGCAGTCATTAAACTCTGATTAATGATAAAGGATGATGTGTTGGTACTTTTTTTTTTTTTAATTTCCACTTTTCTGAGATACTGAAAAATTATACGCATTTTACAAATTTAATAGACTTTTTTTTTTTCAGATAAATTTCTATCATCGATAAATCAGAGTGAATCTTTGTCACCATCAAAACGAGACTGGTCTCATGAAAATGCATTGTATATAATTTGGCAGGCTATACGTAGTCATTTTTGTCATTTTGCGTATTATTCAATGCCATTTGGTCGCATGTCAATTTACGCCAAGATCTCCGGTTCACATAACCCTAACCCTGGTATTTGGTATTTGATGTGGTGTGAACATACACACAGAAAGCTTATAATGCGTACAGATAACATGCCAATGAAAAGTGGCGTGTATATTAATGCCATTTCATGATATCACGTTGATCAAAACCCTTGTCCACAATTGTACATATAAGTTACACATTACTTAAAGATTCAATCAGATCTTCACTTATTCAATTAGTAAGATTCATTCTAGATAATAATCACCGGGGGGGTCCATGGGATCCACAGCAGTCATTATTTCTTACAGAACCAAACATGTTAACTCAAATATATGTTGGAGGACACTGCCATTGAGGCCCCACAGACATACAAATCAGTCAACAATCCCCTCTTGCTACGATGGAAAAATCTAAATTAAAAATCTGAACCCGAATTTAATGGGTTTGTCCTTGGCTCATGACTTTTACCCTTCAACCCCTTTATAACCAAGAAGTTGCACTTTAAAGACAATTTGATATACACCAGCCAACCCTCTTCTGTGGTGGTAAAGATGAAATGCAAGAAGCTTTTCTGTTGTCGGTTCTGGGTTTTTTTTGTCAGTGGGATATTAACTCTGGTAGTAGGAGGTGGTAATGATGTTAACACCAAATGCCAAACTTCATAAAACAGACAAAAGTAGAAAAGGAAGTCTGTTCAGAGCTACAGCAGAAACACAGTGGTAAACATGTAAACATCATGGACTCAAGTGAGGAACATATGTGTGTGTGTGTGTGTGTATATATATATATATATATATATATATATCATTCTTAGTTAATGAAAATCACTTAATTTCAGGTGAAACACTGGTCATTAATATTAGATTCCAGTCCTGCAAAAGGATCCTCCTAAATCATCTTACACACCAGACTTCTAGACTTTTAATTTCCAGCTGGATTCTTCATAATGTTGACCCTCAAATCACACAAACACACTGATGCCCGTACAGATATAAATCTGTCTGTCTGTGTCTATCTGTCTATCTACGGGAAATTACAGTGTATTATAGATAAAGTGTAACTTTGACTTAGTATGTAATCATTGAACCTGGTCAAAGGCGATTGCTGTAATTAACTAGGATAAATAGGAATGAAAAGAGGAATGTGTCTGAAAACAAAATTATTTGAACTGCCAACAGTGCGTGTGTGTGTATATGTGTGTGTACATATATATATATATATATATATATATATATATATACACACACATACACACTTTTAGAAGAGCAGACTCATATTTAAAGATCTTAATTCTCCTTCAATTTTGATAGTTTTATAAATTTTGTGCCTTTATAATACATTGAGATGTTTTGGTTTTGAACGCTTTGCCAATCACAATTAACCAACTAATAAAATCATAAAAATTGAGGTTTTATTTTTTATTGAATTTTCTGTTAGTATTTGCAGTGCGTGATGCATGTATGCAGTATAATCACTTTTTCTAATTTGAGAAAAAAGCAAACGTGCAATAAAGAAAAGTAAATGAATAAAAAAACGGTTAAAGTTCAGTATTCATTGTGCTGAACCAGTTTAGCACATGAAACTGCTTTCATCACTGGAATCCTGTTGCATTACAAGGTTACAGAGGTTGTGAAAATTAACCTTTGTGTGGAAATATCACAAAAGATTTCATCTAGTCATTTTGGAAATTCAGGTGGCATCATGTGTTATTCAGTGTGTCCATGTACATACATAACTAGATTATAGTGCAGTATTCACACACACACATAATCTTTACATCTGTTCTGCAACCAGAGGGGAGGAAGTGAGAGTGATACAGAGAGAAAACCCTCTTGTCTGTTCTCTCTCTTTGTCAGCGTAAGGGAAACGGTGGGTGGGGGCTCCGACTGGTCCGAGAGGTGCATCACCCTCAGAATACCTCTTATCAGGAGTCCCTTCTGTGATGCATGTAGCAAAGGGAAAATGTGTCCTCAGGTAGATTAAAATTCAGATGAATTTCCCTCCCCCTGTTGGCTGCCATCAAGGAACCCATCGTGACCCACCTTTGGTGTTTTCTGCCTAGAGGAAGCATTAACCACTGATGTCATTTACAATGTAAGAATCTGCTCTGGTACAGAACATTATGTGCAACTTTGAAAGATGGAATCAGTACAACTAAATGCGTTCTATATAGTACCGATAGTCCAAACTTTGAACAGCAAGGAGATGTCATGTACCAGAACACGCTTAAGATTATGAGCAGCAATGAATCAATGCCATGTATCCACAGACTGCATCACTCACTGAATAAAGTGTAAAGCTCATTGATGACACACATCTGAAATATGGTATCAACACGTTTTCTTCTACAAAATTAAACTCAGACCTAATTATCGGTCAAAATAACAGTGTGTCTTATAATCTTCACGTGTTGTTTAAGAAGATAGTTTACATCATAGCTTTGTTAGCTTAGGTCTGTTTTTAGACAGAAAACAACCACTGTAAAACCACAAATCAAAAGAAAGACAGATCTGTTTGAAATTGTCCAAATAAGGTCAGAAGTGTCATAGTTTAGTTTGAACCATGGATCAATAAATGCCAACTCTATAAAGAAAATATCATTTTTATGCCCTCATAAGCCTCATAATTAAAGTCACTCATGTAGAAGAAACACTGCGATTTCATCATCAAATTCCATTCTTTTCATTCAGAGCTGTGTCCAGTGGTGAAAACAACAGCAGTGTTTCAACCTTCTATCACTTTGTCACTGTCTTTGACTCTAAAACTTGTTTTTTAGTTGTTGTTTTTTTTAATCTGATCACTCTGATGCTTTGGTCAAAGGCCCTGTGGTGTTAGTCTTCCTCACCATGGGAGACCCGCAAAGTGACTCATTACTCCCTCTAGTGGTCACATAATCCTACAGACCATCAGTGTAAATAGATTCAGTTCATATCTCTGCAATAGGCATACCTTCAGAGCTCTTTATTTTAAACATGCAAATAATATTTTTAGGTAATTTTTCATTATATGAAATAAGAAATACAACATATAGGCCTTTTTTGTGTAGTCTTGTGGCTCTTTACTTTTAGCTCCCAGTGCCCCAGTAGCACTTCCATTATCCTTTTATTTATATATTTTAATTTTAAGTTTGTGTATGCAAGTAAGTATTTATGTATGTATGTGTTTATCCTTCTTGATTCATTGTATAGAAATATTTGATACTAATTAATGTCTTGGCTCCAGGTATGACTGACACTTTTCAATTCTAATTTTCCGTTTTAACTAATACATTTGTTAGTTTTGTTTTGGGTTTTTTTGCACAAATTATCAGTTAAGACTGACTTTTTGATTTCCAGATAGTGAAAAAAAACATAACTTGCTTTGTGTTAATATTTAATCCCTCTATGACCAGATGAAGATACATTTAGGTCTGTACTGTCATTAATGTGGTTTAGAATAATTTTCAAAAGTTAAGGTTTTGTTCTTGTGTCTGGTTCTTGCATATGTGCTTTATGTGTTTCTAATTGCTTTCCTTTAACTTAAATCTTTTACGTAAGTGAACCAAAAAAAATTATCTTTAATAACAGTTTATACGAAACAATCGAAAGGGCACTGACAGATTTAACATAAGTCCTATGAACGTTTTTCACCGGCTGACAGATGTTCTTTTGCCTTAGAATTGTTAATGGTTTAACTAAGTCATTAGTTTCCAAGATAAGTTAGTGACGCCTGTTTATCTTGTGTAGTTATGATCAAAATCTCAAGCCTGTCCTGTAGGGTTACTTTTACACGGCAAACAGTCACAGTGGAGAAATGTAACTGTCACGTACATCTCATCTGCATTTCAGAGCTGCACCTCTCTGTTTTTCCATTAAATTTTGTAAAACACTGCATTACTGAGACATATTGGTTTTGATGACTAAAGCTCAGTGTGTTGAAGACATGTCACACAGTGAGAGTTGCTGTTTGTGGTCAGCCAGAGTGTTAAACACAGTACAATAAGTGTGAAGCTTAAGACGGAAGTTTATTGACACATAGAGGTCAACAGTTCGTGGTGTGAGTGTTTTTCAACACAGTGAAAAGATACCACAATCAGAAGTAACACAACTGTATTCTCCTTCTGCTTGTTTTTCATTATTGTTATTAGTAGTAGCAGCAGTACTAATAGTATTATTATTTTTATTGGTGGTTTTAAATAAAGACCACTGTAGCACAGACTTACAAGTGACTCTTTGTCAAGTATGGTGAATCAGGTTAATTTTTCAAGTATTTCCCTACATTTAATTTACTTATCATATAGGTGTTCATAAAAGCTCAGAGTAAATTCCATGGGTATTATATCAGAACAGAGAAAGTGTCTTTTTCGACAAATCAGCAGGTCATCAGAAGGATTAAATCTTGATTTTCTATAAATAAATCAATTTAATTTTTTGTAACATACTGGACTGTGTCAATATTTTATTGTTTTTCTTTAAATTCTACTTGATTCTTATATACTAGCACGTTGACCCGTGGTTCATTCCTTTACGCTCTTGGTAAATCAGTTGACATGTCTGTTTCCGCACATGAAATTTGGCACCATGGCGTCATGGCCCTATTGTTTATCTGTTGCTCAGTAACCCACTTTAATTCTGTGATTCTGGGCAAGGCTGTTGTATTCCAAAATTACCAATATCTTCCAAAAATATTGGTCTTATCAACTTGCCATTTTCGCTAATCCCTTCCTTGACCAAATATACATAAGTATGCCAAACTGCAGCGGTCAGCTCTTTCTGGATTTTGTGTGATGCTTGAGACACACAGACAGAGTCCACTTCCCTTTTATAATATAAGATATATATATATAAATATATATATATATATATATACACACACACACACCAGTGAATCAATACTATACAACAACAAAAAACTCATATTTCATGTTCAAAATCAAGTGTAAGCACCTTGAAAAACTAGATTTCTGGCTAACTAGTGATTAGTGATGTTATTTCTTGGGTTAGGGTTATTTTTTTCCATATATGACAACACTATCATGATATCCAGTAATTCCATAAGTTTCAGTCTCTCCCCTTTCATTTGTGAGATGTTGAATGGTTACTGTATATATACAGTCAGGTCCATAAGTATTTGGACAGTGACAGTAATGTTGTAATTTTGCCTCTGTACACGACCACAGTGAAAAAATCATGGTGTGGTTCAAGTGTTGACTTGAAGCTTTAATTCAAGGGGTTTAACACAAATATTGCATTAACCACTTTGGAATTACAACCATTTTAAGCGGCGTGGTCTGACCTTCAGCTTCATGTCCAGATGTGTCCTGTTCCCTGTTTTTTTTTTTTTGACAAATGGAGCAAATAAAATGTCTTGAGTTGAATCCAAATGTTGAATTTGTATTTGGTGGCTGTTGAATGTTTGATATTAAGTCCAAAGCAGTGTCATTGCAAAGGAAGGAGGTTGTCATTCAGCTGAAAAAAATAGTTGTCCAAATAGTTTTTTAGCCTCAGAAAATGGACGGATTGTGTTTGAAAAGGTAATTCTTAAATAGTCAGTACAGTATTTTTGTTAAACCCCTTGAATTAAAGCTTTAAGTCCACACTTAAAGCACATCTTGATTACTTTATTATACATCCAAGTTTTGTTGCACATGTATTTTCCCATATTTAATTTACTAATCACGAAGACATTCATAAAACCTCTGAGTAAATTAAAACATTATGTCGGAACAGAGAAGCTTTATATATATATATATATATATATATATATATATACACACATACATACATATAATTAACTGAACATGAAAACAAGCAGCTACAGCTGCTGTCATTCATCATTATGAGTTTTATTTGTGATGTTGCAGAATTTGACAGTGTTTCCATGTTGACTACAGAGCCTCTGAACGTCCAAAAAACTCTCATGCTGCTGAAAAGTGGAGAAATAGCATTTTAACTGAATTATTTCAGTGTATTTTTGTGGCGACTTCCAAGTGATGTTTTTTTTTTTTTTTTGTCTACATCTAATCATTCCAAAGTGATTTATCCCCATTTATTATTTTATCCCCTGCATTTTTCAGTGAAAATTAAGTATGCTCTTATATTTCATTTACTGATTATGTAGATGTTCGTAAAAGCTCGGAGCAGATTCAAAGGTTATTATATCAAAACTGATAACATGAAGTGCTGCTCACTTTTAATCCCCTTTGGCCAAATATAGTGTAAGCTTCTGTTGAAAGTGACTGTCATATATTTAGATTAGAGTGTCTTTGTGTAAAACTTCTTACATATTTATATGTGAAAGTACTCAGATATTATAACTGCACAAGGCCATTTGACCCTGAAAAAGTAGGTCAAGAAAACATTTTTAATAGGCTTCTGCTCCATGCTAAGATGCATCCACAGTATAAATTTGATGCAGGTATATCAATGCATTCTTCAGATAATGTGATTATGTCACAGAATGGACAGACAGATGACAAAACGATTACAATAAAAACTGAAGGAAAAGTAGCTTTTTTAACAAATCAACTACTCATTGGAAGGATTATGTATTGAATTTCTTCAATAAATCACAGGTGATTTAATAACATTCTGGATTTTGTGGATGTTTTACTGTTTCATTCTAAATTCTACTTGATTCTTTTGCAGCTGCTGCAGTTATTATGGATGTTTTCAGCCACAATTGTTGCACATCAGTGTAATTTTTTATTTGTTTTGATTTGATGTGTCATATTGTAATGATGTAATTTTTTTTGCTGTTGTTGTTTTCATTCTGTGTTTACTGTGTAATCAAACCTAAATAAAATCTACATTTAAAAGCTGCCGGCTGTGTTGTTGCTGTGATATTTGTCCAAACTGTGGTCTGTGTGTGGGTGATTAAACAGAAATATTAGTCATCTTTCTTTCTTTTTCTGACACATTAGTGAAAGTTACTTTGCATTGAGAACAGTTACGCTGTAATAATCATAGCATTTCTATTTTAAAGATAAATCTGAATTAATTGACCGATCTTCATTCTTTACTTTCTACTCCCACTTGCAGTAGTATGATTTCCACATTGCGGTCTCTCCTGTAAACAGTTTGCAGCGTCGTCATGTGGGTCGAGTGGGTGCAAAGCTGCCTCCATCACAAACGCACACATTGACTGATAAATAATTGCTTTTAAAATACATTCTTGAATTATTCCGTCAAACACACTCAAGTGAAATCCTCCATTGCTTTTCTAACCCTCGAACCGATGGAACAAGGATGGATGAAGGTGATTTTTAGTGATTGAGAAAAGAAAGTGTGCCCGATATTACCGTAAGTGTACAGGAAGAGTTCTGAGAGGGTGTGGGTGGGGGATCGCCTCTTCTGGTCCTCTGCACCGGCATCGCAGCAGGGATGACATGGCTTCTGTCACTGTCATTGTTAGCGTGTTCACAAACATTGTCAGTCGTTAATTCAATAAAAATGAGCGTGTGTATAATTCAGGTAAACTATAAATATCAAAACAAAGGATCTAAACACATAAGTCATACACTGAATAACTGCATACACTCGCATACATTGAATAACTCATACAGTCACATTACTGTACCTTAGTTATTTTCACACCTGTATGTATGTATATAGTGTATATTCACTTTCATTTCCCGTAGATTTGTACATATGCAAGTCTTGTGTTTTTTTTCTCTGCTTTATGCGTATTCTGTTGCTTTTATTTCTTCACACTTTACTTTTTTTTTTTGCTAGTGTTTTTTCACTACTGTTTTTGAATGCAACAGAGCTATTGTGACCAAGTATTTTCCCTTGTGGATCAATAAAGTTTGTCTCAGTCTTTAAGTAATATACAGTCACGGAAAAAAATATTAGACCAACCCTTGTTTTTTTCAATTTCTTGTTCATTTTAATGCCTGGTACAACTAAAGGTGCATTTGTTTGGACAAATGTAATGATAACAAAAATAGCTCATAAGAGTTTAATTTCACAGTTGATATCTAGCCATTTTCCATGTTTTTCTTGATAATAGCCAAAATCACTGAAGTTTTTACATCAATATCTATGGCATTGTACTGCCAAAAACAGTACTTTTAGACTTTCCATGTTTTCTTTTCTGTCTGTTTTAGTCACATGATACACACAGAAGTTAGAACTTGATTGCATAACCATTGTTTTTGATGACTTTTGATGGTCTAGTAATTTTTTCCGCGACTGTTAACTATTCAACTGGATCATGTTGAAATCTGTTAAAAAAAAAAAAAAAAAAGTAATTGATTACCTGTTAAATGCTACTTTTTAACATTCATACTGCACATTAAATAGAGTTAATTATATTATTAGTCCTTATAGATGTGGAACTATTTTTGTTGTGACTTCCAAATTGATTTTTCTCTAATTCGATCTAACCTTCCATGCATCTTTAAGTAAAAATAATTTATTTTCATATATTTAATTCACTGATCATATAGATGTTCATTAAAGCTCAGAGTAAGTTCAAAGGTTATTATATTAGAACACACAAAACTGTAGAAAAACTCTCTTTTTTGACAAAACAGGTTATTGGAAGGATTAAATATTGAATTTCTTCAAGAAATCACAGGTGTTCTATTAACATACTGGACTTTTTGGACGTTTTACTGTTTCACTCTAAATTTTACTTGATTATTTTGTAGCTGTTACAGTTACTATAGATGTTTTCAGCCACAATCGTTTATTTTTGTTTTGACTTAATGCATCTTTCCTCAACAAATTATATCATTAACTGAACATAAAAACAGCTCCATCCGCTGTCATTTTTTATACTACATGGGTTTTATTCCCGATGTTACGCAAAATGAGTGTTTCCACTTTTAGTACGGAGCCTCTGAATGTCCAAATACAACACAAAAGTTGAGGAACTGCATTTTACTTGAATTATTTCAATGTATTGAAAGGATTAGTGATTTAGACGTTATTAAATGTTTTAGATCATTAGATGCTTTCGGTTCTTGGTGGCGGTTCAGACCTTTGACGGTTTTAACCATTAGCTAATTGACAGATTCAGGTGATATTTCCTCACCGTTCAGAGTTTAACGAATAGCAGTCTGTAATTAACTGCTGATGAATTAAAATAATGTATAATTGTTCACCTGAACCTGTCACTTGATCTTATAATCTAATTGTTTTATATTCATTTGAATTGTTTTGTTTATTGTGGAAGATGGAAACAAGGTAGCGTCTGCATCACCTGCCGACAAGAATTTTTTTTTTTTAGGTTTTCAACATTGGTGAGTAAGAAAATGGGAAAGAACTGGGAGAATTACGTCCAATTGTACTTTTATTGGAAAAAAAACAAAAGAAAACCTAAAACAGACATGAAGTCCAAAGAATTCTATTGATTAATCATCAGTGAGAACATGCTGAGCTACAGCTGCTGCTTTCAATCCAAATCTGAAATACTGTCTTTTACCTTGAAAAGGACTGACAATCCAAAAAATGAACAACCTGCTAAGAACTTGGTGTCACTTTACAAAAAAGAAAACCCTTACAAATGGTTAATCATCTAGTTGACCTTATTCATTGCCAAATAGTAAACCCACATTAACCTTTACTTTTCATTTTTTTGGAACCTGAACTTCCTTTGTCACCCCCATCAGCTTTATTTAACATCTTAGTCCTCGCAGCTGTGACATAACCGTCCATTTCCTTCCTTTTATGCTGATGTCGAAATATGTGGACATCTAAATAACTCTTATGAAGAGCACAATTTCATCAATAATATAAAATAAATTTCAGTTTAGCACCAAAAAGTCATCATCAATCATTTTTCCTATAATGCATGTTTGAAAGGATTAAGCCTGTCCACTTCATCTGATATTTACTTAGATAGTTCAGCTTATTATAAGATTTAAAGCATTTAACTATGGCATATCAAATAACAGATGCATTCAACAGACACTTTAGAACAGGTTTCCTTTAACCAATCACATATATAAGTTAATGGTAAATGTTATAACATGCTGATCAATAAAGAGGACAAGAAAAAAGTAACATGAGTTGACATATAACAGATAAAAAGTGCAGCAGCAACATGATCTGGTCAAATAGTGAAGGTATTTGATAAATGCTCTCTATAATCTTACCATAAAGTGGTACAGAGGACATTAATAATTGATAGGTAAATAGGTGTAATAAATAGGTAATAAAACCAGCTCTAATAAACACAAGTAATGTGGGGTTAAAGCTAAACCAAAAACCTAATGTAATGTGAACTGATGTTTGGCTCTTAAAATGAATAGGTTTTAATGTCAGAATAGATGCTACAGTGAGTCCATTTAATCAGTTTATGGTAAATCAGCTCAGGATGTGTAGTCACCATCATGTGTTCATACTGTAAAACCTGAACTCATACCATAAGACAAAAGACAAACAGGACAGAACTGTCAACATATCAGCATTTTAACCACATATCTTCTTATCTACAATGTCTAATGTAGCCCACAGAGGCAGAAAAAAAGGTACGAGAGGTGACTGAACACGACGCTCCTTAAACACACCTTACCGACCACGCTTTTTCCACACACCTGCACACCTGATCTAATCCATTTCGTAAGAGCGGACCTGTCGACATGGAAACAGACTCCCCAAACAAGCAGAACATCACAATGTCAGACGTTTAAATAGGTTAGGAGGGAATGAGGACATGGATTAAAGCAGGCATGAAATGACATTGAAACAAAACGTTGTTTGTTTGGCAGCTTTAACTTTAACCCACTAAAAACATGTCTGACATTTTAACAACTGGAACACTAACTAAAATATGTACAAAAGCTCATATAAGTACAGCAATACTACAATTACTATTCATATTCAGCTATCAATAGACGCAATCCTGTAAATACTTTAAATGTATTAGAAAATTGCAGTTAAATATCAAACCAACATACCCCTGATGCAGTGTCTCTGCTTCTTCTAAGCACAATGACAGTTATTAGTTTGCCTTCAGCTTGTCTTACTCAAAGGGGGCTTATGAAAATAGGTTGCCTACATAATGGTGACACATTCATGACCTTTAAGTTTTAATAATATAATCATCTTTTACCAGCAACAACCAGACTTTCAGCGCTTAGTTGTTTTGGAAATTGTTCATTTTATGGGAAAAGAAGAAGAGCAGCGGAGCAGTGGGAGTATGATATGAACGATGTTTAACCACAGCAGTAGGGGAATAACACTCAGCTGAGGGGCTGTGAAACTATTAAAGGCCATGAAACTACCACTGTATGAAAACATCCAACTCCAATCGGAAACTTTGGTACTAAAATCAAACATCCACAGTTTAACAAAACATCAACACCTACCCTTCCACCATGTTCCTTTTTTTTGTTTGTTTGTTTTTGATGCTGGAATAAATTTGCAGATGACTTTATGAGACTAAAATAATACAGTTTTATGTTCTGCACACATGCTGGAACCCTCTCAAAACCATATAAATATGACAAAATGATATATAAAACATGCAGCTGTAAAACCTAATGAATATAGAGGTGTTTCATTAGTTAGTCATTAGTAGGTGTGTTAAAGTCATGATCTGTTCAGTTAATATCATGACAGGTGTCTTTTTGCGATCATCTGCGTCCCCTCAAAGTGAGCTCCTGTACTCTCGACTGGCGTGTGATGTACTTTGAACTTCGACAAGGTGGGCGGTTTTGAGTCATAGGGGGTTAACATAAAATGAACCTGTGAAATTTTAGTCCTTTGATTTGACTCATCTCTAGCAATTCCATGTTGCAGTTTGACATTTGAAGAATGTGGAGGAAAAGTACATCAGTTCTGGGATTCAGATTTGGCAGCTGGAAAAACAAAAGGAACCAAAAGAAAAGATTCATGCCCATTTGAAGTTTTTTTTTTTTTTTAATATATTTATTTATCATTTATTTTATATTTATGCCATAAGGCCAAAGACTAATGCATAGAAAACTAGAAATTACCTTATCTATCTAGCTAGCTACCTACCTATCTGGAGTTACGTAAGAACTGAAGAAATTAAGTCAGTCATGAACATTAAAGTGGCTGTATTGACTCTGATATGTACGGAAGAGGGTTAAGGGCCACTGGGAAAGAAAAAAAAAAAAAAGGTCCATGATATATTTTTTTATTATTATGAGGGAAAAAAAGTCAGAATTCTGAGGAAAAAAAGTAAGAATTCTAAGTTTAAAACGTCAGAATTCGGAGGGGAAAAAAAAGTCAGAATTCTGCGTTTAAAGTTGGGATTCTGAGTTTAAAATTCTGCCTTTTTTTTTCTCAGAATAATAATAAAAATATATAATGGACTTTTTTTTTTCCAGTGCCCCCAATCCTCCTCTGTACATATGCACTTTAAGTCACCCTTAATACTTGTATTGCATAAGCATTTTGCACTGTGGAATTTAAAAAAAACATCACACCCACTTATTCGTGACCTTATACTTGATCGTTTTTAAAGTGTCTGTATTAATGCATGTACTTTACAGAGAAGTATGTTAATAAATATCTTACTGCTAAATAACTTGAATCTTTTACTCTACTTTTGCCTTTCCTTCTCTCTGGACAAACATTTAGTACATGAAATATTTTTTTAAACACTGGATATCTGTTCAACGGACAAGACTTCATATTTTCCACCTGATGTTCCTTTGTTGTTGCGAATAGGTTATCGCAACTTTCACAATCAGTTGCAAGCATCCTCAAAATAATAGACAGCCGTCAGACAGCTCGGAAAAACACGTCACTTCAATATCCTGTTTATTTTAACAAGGTATGGTGTTTGGGCCCA
Organism: Sphaeramia orbicularis; assembly: GCF_902148855.1. Lineage (NCBI taxonomy): Eukaryota > Metazoa > Chordata > Actinopteri > Kurtiformes > Apogonidae > Sphaeramia > Sphaeramia orbicularis. The sequence goes on from NC_043966.1 coordinate 14,875,914, forward strand.
AACCAGACTTCCGCTGTATAATTAATCAGCAGGAGCGTCTTTCCTATAAGATGATAAGAACATGTAGCTATGACAGTGGTGTACTGTACCTTGTACAGACGATGACTTAGTTTTATAACTCAAAACGTGAAGTGAGAGTGATTTTTACTAAGTTACTCATCTTCGTTTCACACTTTTCATTTCTGTGTACAGTTACACAAGTTAGCGTGCACTTAGTCATATGACTTTCACTGTCTGCTTCCATATCTGGCCATTATTTGTGTGTTGTGCTGCACAGACTGTACTGTATCCTACAGCGATTTACCACAGATCAAATGTGAAGATTTTGGATAAAACATTACAGAACAATGTGTAAGAGAAGCATGTTTAGATGCATACAAAACACTTAAGGACATCAGTCTGCAGTCTGACCCTGCTTTTTTCATGCAACTGAAACACAAACTGTAAAAGAGGCAAGATGAATTGGCTCTGATGAAATATATTTATTGAACTGTAGCAAAAGATCTATGCAAAGATAAAGAAATATTTATTTACAAACCTCCATTCCAGTAAAAACTATTGACAGTATCAAAGGTGAGCATTGCAAAAGGCACAAGTAACAGACTGTAACACACTCGAGGGGTTCAGTACAGGTTGGTCTTCTTCATTATTCTTAAGAACTCCTGCTCGCTGACCTCACCGTCTCCATCTCGGTCTGCCTCGTCAATCATTTCCTAAAAAAACGAGAAACGATCTGCTGAAGCATGGTCAAACCGAAACAGCTCAAATATGTCATTTGTTTCAGGCATCGGAATTCAGCACAAACTGACTGACTGACTGAAGTCATAATTTAAATTTTAGAAACTTATGTATATTGTCGTCCAAAGAGAAGAAGATACTAAATGTACAAATGACACTAAATTTTCCATCTACAAATTACATTTCCATAGCTCTTTTACATGTCAGCCTCACAGTTTGTTTCTTTTAACCATTTATGATAATGTCTGAAAGTTTGTGAAGCCTTTAAAATTGTATTTTTTTCTGCAAAAGTAAGACCTGAAGTGGAATCATGTATCAAAATGGCAGAAATTATCACATGTATTTTTCTTTTGTCTCTTTGTACATCAGCTATAACTAAAACATCTACAATGATTCATTTTTTCACGTTACTGAATTTACCTCATGCTTATTTTTTATTTTTTGGTTGTATCAGCCCAGATTTCATATTTTAAAATCTTTCAAACTAGGTAAAGGAAACAAAAAATTAAATAAAATAAAGTGGGCTGAAAACCCAGTTCATGGCTGCTAAACAGTCACTTACTGTAAATGTTTAATGTTATTGCTTAAAAATCAGATCGCAGCAGTTACTGAAAGTGGGGATTAACATACTTTGCTACATACAAATTCATTAGATTGGTGAGACATAGGATATTAATTGTATTTTTTTTTTTTTTTTTTTTTTTTTTTTTTTTTTTTTTTTTTTTTTTTTTACATTTTGAGCCTTCATTATTATTGCAGGTGTAGAGATAAGATAGGAAACAGGTTATGTAACCTATAACAGACTGAAAATGGGTATATTTGCCAAGTTTGGAGGTGAGAAAAATACGGATCTATAAATAAATATAACTATCATGATTGTATCAGTAACTGAAAAAACATATACTTTGCAACAGGTTGAATAACACAGAGTTTTCAAAACAAACCTTTTTTAGAACCTACAGTATCAGTCCCATCACAACTGAATCATTTAACTCCACGGGAATTGACTGTACCTGCAGCTCTTCATCTGTCAGGTTTTCCCCCAGCTCCTTGGCCACTCTCTTTAGGTTTTTGAACGAGATTTTGCCTGTGCAGTCATCATCAAACAGCCGAAAAGCCTTCATAATTTCTTCTTTGGAGTCCTTCTCATTCTGTTACAACAGAGCAAAAGGAATTATTAACAGTGTTATTATGACAATGTCTCAGGTCAAGAGACAAGAAATTTCAGTTTATCTGAGAATAAAATGGAAAGTTTACAAGAAAACCTCACAAATTTATTGAAAAAACTTGGAAAATCTGAAAGCCATGTTTGGGATCAATAAAGGTAAAGCCTTGCCAAGCTCACCAGTTTAGTTTGGCTATTATGTGGACGAGACCAAGAATCACATCCCTAAGAAGAATTCACTTTTGAATACAAAGTTTTCAAGTTTTGGTCAGGTTTGCCTACTTGTTGTTGACCAGCTTTGCTTACTTGTATTGATGCAAAACAGGCTTTCTATTTGTGGTCTTTTCTATATGCTCAGAGAATACTATATTATTTCAGATTTTCTTTCCCAAAAATGTATTACTTAAATATATTATATATTAAATATTAACACCCCCCCTCCACTATTTTTTGTTTGCCTAATGTGGCTCTAATATGCCACCATTCATAACAGATGATGCATTGGAACAGTTAACCTCAGAAAACTCTCTGAAGTGTTCTTGTAAGACATTTGTGTACTTTCAGTGACAGCAAAGGTGCAGCTACAAGTTATGAGGACAGAAGAGGTATTTTCCAGATTTTGTACACAAGCTGCATTTCACTCACCATTTTCAGTGTCATAATACTGAGAAAATCGTTGAAGTCAATTGTTCCAGACGATTCTTTACTAATACCTGCAACCAACGACCTGATTTCCTCTTTCTTTGGTTCAAACCCAAGAGCTCGCATTGCAACCTGTAAACACACAAAATGCATGAGGCAACTGTAGTTCATTCTGTGTTTTTTGTAATCTATAAACATACTTGTTGAGAAAGTAATCCAGTAGGGACCTACTTTGAGCTCTTTTACGTCTATGGTGCCGGTGCCATCTGTGTCAAACAGATCAAAAGCCTCTTTAACTTCTTGTTTTTGCTCTGCAGTCAGTTCGATTTTGGGAGCTGCCTTTTTCTTTTGGCTAGCCGAGGGAACTGGTTTCCGGTAATTCGAAGCCTGTAAAAAGCAAACAGGACGATTTTAAAAATGTATGACAGCTCACACAAAGTAGCCGTTTATTTGTTGCACGGAGTAACAAACTCACAGAACTATTGTCAAGCTAGCTAACATTAGCTTCCATGGTGATGCACTACAAAAACACGCTACTAGGCAACAGTTTGTAACTGCATTCCTAATGTTAACAATACATTCCTAAAATAAATATTGCACAGATTTAATTTTGAAAACTTTTATGACGGTTTACCATTTAAATCGACAATTGAGCCAGCAGAGCGTCAGCACCGTGGTGGATGTCAACAAAGTAATCAACAACCGCTAAAGAATTCCAATAATTGACATGGGGATTACCCTATGAAATCCTTGAAAACATGATGACGGATTGATTTTAACCAATTACAAAACAAAGTAGGCGGGCTAGGACGATATTCACCAATAGTTATCGTCGTTTCTTGTCTCCCAGCAACGGTAGAATACAACGCAAGCGCAGTGTTCATTTACCGAGTTACCGAGCAATGAACAGGTAGAACAAATACAAGTATCAAAGAGGTAACTTTTTTCTGCATATGTGTTTAATATTGTAAGAGCATACTTTAAAGAGTTTTCGGTTATTTTTTGACACGTTATAGACCTGCTAAAATAAGGGCCGTTTTCTCTCAAGCCGTTAGCTTGTTAGCTTGTTGACTAATCGCCTGTCTGTAGTGCCTGGTTAGCTTTATACCGTTTTAAGTCTTAGATGCTAAGTGTTTCTGTACATTGCCTAATCTCAAGATACAGAATACATTTTTCAAGAAAAAACAATTATAGCTCTCTGGACTGAGCCGCAGCTTAGTTGGAATTGTGATTACTTCTTCAGTGAGATTATTTGTTATGTGATTTGTGAGCTGTTTTCTAAAGATTTTTTAGTGCAAGTTCAGAATATGGAGGTGCTTAGTTTTAGTCAAACCAAAAAGGCAACACAGCACCTAAGATCTGTCCAAACCGCAGTAACATCATATGTTTGTATGGAGGAAGAGAATTTTTTTCTACCCATAAAGAACACTTAATCCAGTAAAAATGTCGTCTGAAAAGTTACTGAGTTTTTGCATCCATGGTGTAGAGAAGGGGAGCTATAAAACTGAATAAGTTTATAGTGGTGATTATATTTAGCATGTCTCTGCAAATTAAGGCTAAAGATATGTAGTCATGTAGACAATGAAGTATTTCAGTTCAGTAAAATGGAAAAACTGCAATTTAATCTAAACAGTGTTACTTTCTGGAAAGATAAAGTTTGTAGTTTCTGGCTTAAAACTCAAAACTTGACTTGTCCTCTACTATTCAGGCTCCTCGAGTAATGCTGGGAAGTACAATTATAAACCACCGTCAACATGTTGGACTACAGAAGCTGTCAGCCCTGGCAGAAATCACAAGATCCTCTCTTGGCCCCAATAAAAACTACAAGTTCATCCAAGATGACACAACTGGGGAGTCAACTCTTGTGTGCTCATGTTTTCGCATCCTTGAGAGCCTGGAACTAACCTGCTCAGTTGGTCAGGTGGTTTACGAGACCATAGAGACGCACCACAGAGTTTATAATACAGGGTCGGGATGCCTGTTGTTTCTTGCTGGAGCTTGGAGTCATGCTGCACTGGAGTGTCTTCACAGAGGAATTTCAGTCAGACACATAATCTCTGCTATGTCTGAAGGCATGGAAATATGCTTGAATGTTTGCAGGCAATGTAGCATCTCGATTAAACGTCGTGAAGTGTCAGAACTTTGCCCATTTAACGTATCCACTGTTAAGGATTCCCATGCACATCAGCAGTTGACACCAAGAGCATCTGAGAGGCCCTTTAACTTAGGACCACAAAAGAAACTAAAGCTTAGCAGACATTTTCGTGAGTCAGAATCTCCCAGTATTTCCACTATTCATGCTTCTCAACTTTGTTCATATGAGCCTTTTTTTCCTGACATTGCACACATCGCAGAGACATTGAGCCATGGCTGTACTGATGCAATGAATTTAGTTGTCAAGGCCAGCCAGATGCAATCAGAATGTAATCAGCAAGACATCGCATTTGACGTTACTAAAGTGGTGACTTGTGTGCTGCCTGGATTAGTAGAGGAACAAGCTACTGTTTTACCAGGTTGCGTTGTTCTAGTACCTGCAGAACAGGCTTCAGTTGCACATCACTTAAAAGAACAGCACTTGAAGGTTGCTCTTATTCATGGAGATTTAGCAGCCACTTACCGCCACCTTGGCTATAATAGACCAAAAGGTATACAAAGTGTGAGCGACCGTTTAGATTTGTCACGTTTGAGCAAAGAAGACACATGGATGGAGAAGGTTGTGACGCTTCTGCTGAACCTGGAAGTGAACGTGATTCTAGTCAGTGGGGTTGCTAGTGAGAAAGTGATTGAGTGTTGTTGGAGACGTAATATTCTTGTGGTGGAAAAGGTGAAGGCTTCCATTTTGAAAGCATTTGCCGTTTCAACAGGAGCTATCCCAGTGACTTACGCCACACAGTTGAGTAAGCATTGTGTCGGTACAGGGCTGAAGGTCAGCATATGGAGGGACCTCAGCAACAACGACAGGAAGCGCGGAACAGCCGTGAATATTACCACTGATGGACTGAACTGTGGATTGGTCACAGTGATACTTACAAGCTCTGTACATGCCAAGTTACAGACCTTGGAGGACCAGTTTTGGGCTTGTGCTTATCGTTTACATTGGGCGCTGAAAGACAAAGCCCTTCTGCCTGGAGCTGGAGTGACCGAGATGGTTTGCATTCAACACCTGCAAAACGAAGCAGAACACGACATAAGAAACCCCACAGAGAGCAACGGTGTCTCTAGCCAACAAAATAAACCAAGAACACCAGCAAATCCTTACAGAGATGTGGTGTTGACCCTCATGGCAGATGGTTTAAAGGATTACATTTGCACTGTAATGGTTAACACAGGGGTGTTTTCAAAGGTTGGAGCCCGAGCCGCTGTGATCCAACACCTGCAGGACTATCATGGGACCGTTGGTGACGTTGCTGCAAAGTTCTCTCAACTTTTCTTACACACTGACACATGCTACAACGCAACTCCAACATCTGTAGAATCTAGTGAAACACCAGCAATAAAAACCTATGATAATCTTTGTGTGAAGCAGGAAGTTTGGAGGAAAGCATTGGATCTGGTTTTCCTGGTTTTGCAGACGGATGCAGAAGTCATCACAGGGGTAGACCGAAAAACTAATGGAGCGCAGGAAGATCTGATGTTCTTGTGATTCTCCAAAGCAATAACAGTATTTGTTTTTTTTTTAATTCTTTTTTTAAATATGAAAAGTCCGACCCTGATTTTGCTTTTGTGTAAACTGAGTAAGTGAAATAAAAACTGAGAAAAATAAAGCTTTTTAATAGTTTTACTCTCTGTGTTATCAGTCATTCATATCAACTAAATAATCAAAGGTCAGTAGGTAAAAAAAATGTCTTGCAATGAAGTGATGCTATACATTTTTTCACCACATGGGGGAGACATGATTAAATGAATTGTAGACTTGTGTTTTACAGCTTTAAATTCTGATGCTTACAGGATGGGAGTCACAAAAATTTCAGTGATCTCTGCATAATATTGAACTCAAAGGTCAAGATAAGAAGGAAAATGCTGTCCTATGTTTGTTATGTAAGCTTCATCATCCCCCTGACCTTTTGTTTGATTAAAAAAAAAATTACATTAGACCAAATGAGTACAAAATTCAATGGTCAAGTCAAGACAGCAACAGACTAAAATACAACAAAAAATGCGCATGCCCAAAGATTGTGCAAAAACTAAATAATATAGAATAATAATAATAATAATAGCACTAAGTAATACATTTTCTTGAGCCCCTTTGTTCTTTTATTTTGTTTGTGAAATGTCTTCAAGTGTCCAAAAAAGCGCTATGTAAGTGTGATGTATTATTATTATTTTAAAAGTGTAATGACTATATACATATTTACAACAGAGTGGAACTGCAATATGTCAGAGTACAGATGAGACACAAGCAGGACAGGGTTATACTGTTGTGTTGAACAGTATAATTAAGTACAGACCCAAACATCCATCAGCGACCAAAACCATCTACTGATCTAAAATGTTTAATACCTGTTGATCCACTAATCCTATCAATAAATGTAAATAATTGCTATAAAATACAGTTTGTCATTTTTTCATGGTCATCAGATATGACCAATTTGGACGTTCAGAGGCTCCGTAGTGAACGTGGAAACACCGTCATCTCCTACAACATTGATTCACCACTAAAACACATGGAGTTGGATCAGTGACAGTGGATGGAGACACTTGTTTTATGTTGATTTAATGATATATTTTACTGAAAAAGTCACTTTCTCTTCAGTTTTCTCTGTTTTTTGATATAATAACCTTCAAGTTTAATCTGAGCTTTTAGGCAAGGCAGGTTTATTTCTATAGCACATTTCATGTACAAGACAATTCAAAGTGCTTTACATAAAACACAGATAAATAGATAAAACAGATAAAAACTTAAAAGAAACAGTGCAGATATGAACTTCTGAATAAAAATTCTATTCAAATGCAGTTGAGAACAGGTGGGTCTTTAACCCGGATTTAAAGAAATTGAGTGTTTCAGCTGATCTGAGGCTTATATGGCTTTTATGAACATCTAAATGATCAGTACATTAAATATTGGAAAATACTGGATTTTCACTGAATAAACTACAAAAGATAATATTCTAATAAATGGTGACAAATCACTCAAGAAATGTTAAACATAGAGAAAACAAATCATTTGGAAACTACCACAAAAGCAACACAGGGTCTTTATGGGTTAAAGACGGTTAGTAGGATATTTTCAGAATTACCACGTTTTGACTTTGGCTTTATTTTTAGTTTTCCCACATAAGCCTTCTAACAGAGAAATCTGCCTTTTTGCCTTATCTATCTGTGTTTTAGTCGGAAATGTAATTTGACTCAGCTCCAACCAGCTGTACAGAAGGTCATACACACCTTGTCCTCTTTCTTACTTTAGCCAGGGAAAATAAATTGTGTAAATCCAAAACCACAATTAAATTTCCTTCTCATGGAGTAGAGGAGTTACTGTTTGGTGCCAGCACGTTCTTTAATTCTTGTGCACTTCCTTTACAGAATTTGCCCACGCTTCATTACGTGCCTACAGCTTGGTTTGTCCAGGGCAGACTGAACATTGACTCTGCTTCTATGCCAACTGCAGTGGTTTTATGACCTCCTCTGTCATAATAGGAATGCTTAGTGGAGACGGAACGCCTCCAGACAGAGGGCATGTTTTTGGTTAAGTCGTATTAGCTCCTGTCGTCCTAAATAAAAAATGAAATAAAGGGAGTTCTAACTTCCGGATGTTCTCCTAGTTTACCTTTCCACGAGTGTTGTGTTTCAGAGATGTGTGAGTTGTGAAGACATGCGACCTTTTGTGTCCTTCCTGTCGGTTTTTAAAAATAGAACAGTGATTAAAAATATGCTACAAAGGATTTATGGTGGAGCTGTAATGACCTTGACTCAGACATCAGTCAGCGGTGGTGTGGCAATGAGAGGGTGGTGTATGACATGACATAAACAGGAGAAAGAAACCGAAATGTCAAAGTTGTTGACACATACAAGAGTTCAGGCTAGGACCAGGTCTGATCTGGTCTGCTTTACCTTAAAAATATAAGAACAAGGTAAAAATATGAACATTTATGTAGAGAAATGTTTAATAATGCCACTACTTTGCTACAATCTAACAATCAAGAACATTCATTTTTATTTAAACACCGGTGAAAGCCAGAGAAGTTCAATTTCTTGAAAATACAGTTTATTATATCTGATGCACAATAATACATAATACAACATGGATGTCAAACTCATTTTAGTTCAGGGACCACATCCTGTCCAATTTGACCTCAAACAAATTAAATTTGACCAGTAAAATAATAGCAAAACAACTTAGAAATAATGACAACTCCAAATTTTCCTCTTTATTTTAGTGCCCAAAGAAGTAAAGTTACTGTATGAAAATGTTTAGAATTACAAACTATCCTTTACACAAAATGTGAATAACCTGAACGTCATGGGCAACATGAAATTTCTTATGAAAAATAAATGCAATTTTAACAATAATATGCCTTAGCTGATGATTTCTGCATGTGTTCCACAGATTGCAGATCACAGTGGATCTACAGAGGCACCGAATGTTTTGTGATATTCATCTGAAACTGAAAAATAGAGTATTAAACTTTATGATCAGCACAACTCATCAAGACTCCTTTGACTATCAATGTCTTCTTTGTAATTTTTGGACTTTGTAAAGTCATCCTACGGGCTGGATTTTGCCAGTGGCTCGTATGTTTGACATCCCTGTTGTACAATATAGACAATTTTCTCATTTTCTGTAGATTAAGATAGAATCTTTTTTTTTTTTTTTTTAATCGATAGCAAAGTCCTGAGTGTGGAGGCGGTCTATTGTCAGAAGGCCTGTTAATCAGATAAGGGTTAGGGTTAGATTTATCAACCAAATCCAAACTTATTTTCTGACTAAAGGGCCTTCTGACAATAAGGTGGGAACCCCTTGGGTTTGACCCTATCGTCGACCAGCAGCTGACCTTTCTGTTTGCATGTTCTCCATGAATCTGTGCTGATTTTCTCAGGGTCCTCCAGTTTCCACCGACCGTCCAAAGACATGCTTCTTAATAGGTCAAATGCTCACCCTATGTCACCCATAGTGTGAATGGTTGTTGGTCTGTGTGTGTGTGTGTGTGTGTGTGTGTGTGTGTGTGTGTGTGTGTGTGTGTGTGTGTGTGTGTGTGTATATATATATATACATACAACATCTACATGATTTGCAAATTAACTATAGGAAAAATATTAGATTTTCACTGAAAAAACACAAAATACAGGAGATTATATCACAACAAATGGTGATAAATCACTTCAAGAAGGTTAAATATAGAGGAAAAAAATTAATTGGGAACTGCCATAAAAGTAGCACTGGTCCTTATGGGTTAAATATTTCATTTTTATACAACCTCTCCTCCGTTACATCTCAGGACAAATACAGGATATGATGAAGTACTGTAGATTAAGCAACACAGTAGTGACAGAAAATAACATAAAGTATTAAACTTTATTTATCCCCATGGGTTAATTTTTTTGTTGCATTTTTACAAGGTATTTCATCATTTCACACTTTTACAATAAACATACACATACACTTATATAATAGTCATACTGGTATCCATACACCTCACCTCAGATGAACTGGACATACTGAGTAAAAGATGAGTGGCTTGTGGGAAAAAAAGTTTAAATAATAATATCACTTAATAATAATAAATAAAAATAGATTTTCTTCGAATATACAGGGCAGTATCGTCACCCACATGGCAACAATACAAATAAAGAAGTAAGAAAATATTCATGTCCCCCACAGTGTTTGTTTCCTTATTTATGACCCTCTCTCTCTACATTCTCTCTACCACCATACTTAGTAAGAGTAACAGTTTACTGACTGTGTTTACTCTCCTGCTCAGTCTTTTTTTTTCTCACAAACATATTCAGCAGTGTTACCAAACCAAGAGATGGTACAAAAGGTCAGAACACTTTGAGTGAAATCAGAATAAAACACATAAATGCCACGGCTGAATCACAGAAGGGAAAGAAAGGTTTGCAGTTTCTTAAACAAGCTCAACTTTATCCATCTACTGCTTTAAAATGCAATATATACATTAATTCAACAGTATTATGAACCCAAAACATCGTATCTGATTGTAAAACACTGACAAGCACAATTTTACTGCACAAAGACTAGGTACCCTCGACTCTCGCTGCAGGGTACTGTCATCAGTTCGTCGTCCGTCCATATGTGCAAAAACTTTGGCGTGGACTGAAGGCCAAGGGTTTTGAAGTGCGGGCATGTTATGTTTTTACTTTTTGTATTTTTGTTCCTCTTTGCTGATAATACATAAAGACCCAATTAACCCATAAAGACCCAAACTGCCATTGGTGACAAAATTCATCTGCTGATCTAAACTGTTTAATACTTTTTGATCCACTAATTCTATCAATACATGTAAATAATTGGTGTAAAATGGAGTTTGTCATCTTTTCATGGTCATCAGATATGACCCATTTGGACGTTCAGAGGCTCTGCAGTGAACGGGGAAACACTGTCATCTTCTACAACATTGATTCACCAGTAAAACCCATGGGGTTGGATCAATGACAGTGGATGGAAATGTTTGGTTTATGTTCAGTTAACCCTTTCATGCATAGTGGTCACTACAGTGGACAGTTCTTCTCCAGCTGTTCTCTTGTATATTCATGGGTTTTGTTGTTTTAGTTCCATATCAGCCAACACAGTGGACACTTATGCATATGTAACTTTGCTGTTCTTGATAAACCTTATCTGAAGTAACATGTTTGAGTGTAAATCAATTGTTATTAGACTGTAATTATCATTTTTTCTTTGACAAAATGGGTTTTTTGTATATTCATGTAGTGAGTAAGAACTAGTATTAGAGTATGTTTAAATATGAGAAAACATCAGATTAGCAGCATTAAAAGTGTTTATATTTCATAGTTTTCAATGTATATCAGTAAATACATGTTTCTTTGCTTCAAAAATTATATGCATCGTATCCATTTGAGTGGACATTTTTGCAGCTCCATGAAAAATAGGTTCATAAAAAGCTGTCAATTACATTTTTTTTTCATGCCTAAAGAGGAATAAAAACAGGGGAGAAAAATAAGGTTCTCATAATTCATGCATGAAAGGGTTAATGATAGATTTTACTGAAAAAGTCACTTTTCTCCCTTTTTGAAATAATAATCCTCAACTTTAATCTGAACTTTCATGAACATCTACATGACCAGTGAATTAAATAAAGGAAAACACCTGATTTTTACTGAAAAAATGTAAAATACAGATCATAATATTATAATTGTAGCGTTCGACATCACGCAGCAGTCTATCGTGTCAGTTACCAATCATGGCTCACTAGCATAGGCTAATATTCACGGGAGAAAAGAAACACAGACCGCCATTCATTTTGGTCAGGGAAAACTCACAGACCGTTTATTCTGCGCATGCTCATAACATTCCAGTTACGCAGGTGAACGCGCTTTTGTGTGACATCATCACGCACGCTATTTTAACATGGCTTTGTAACCATATTAACAGAATATGCTTAACAATAATAAATGGTGATAAATCACTTAAGAAAGGTTAAATAGTGAGAAAAATTAATGTAAGAACTGACACCAAGGTAGCACTTGTTCTTTATGGGTTAAGTGACCAATCTCCACCACATAACATTGACAGATAAAAAAATATCTCAATGCAAATTCAACTTCATTGACTTCCAAATATTATTTGTCCAAAACCATTTAAACCTTTCCGTTCTTCGCCTTAGGTGTGTGTGTGTGTGTGTGTTTTTTTTACAGTAAATCCTACAGCTGTTCAAGTCAGTAGCTCAGATGGCCTGGATGGATGTCAGCTGTGTCCGCTGACCAATTTCGGGAGGGTCACCAACATGACATGAACCCAACGCACAGCTGACTTTCACCGGATCCAGCAAAACTTTCAGATGTGGTTCCCTTTACCCAGAAGCCCAGACCAGCATGTGGCTATTTTGACAAACGGATGGCCTTGTTGGTCATAAACTCAAAACGAAATAAATCCTGCAAGTAGAACTCCCCTCACTATAATCTACCACACGCCGGCCTCTGAAGGAGCTGAGAATAGCAATTAAGATCTCTCACATGTGATGCAGCCTGTTTCATCAAAGCATTTCCTATTCACATTGTTGCTTTTTACCTCTGAATAGCACTTAGTGAATGACTGAAAAGCCGGTTGTGCTGGTTGTGTTTTTCTCTTTTCTCTTGAACAGCTTGGATGAATGAAAACACTGGTTCTGTTCACATGGCTGCTGCTGCTTTTGGCATTCTGAAGGGTTTCAGTGACACCGTCCAAGTTGCACGTCTCCTTCCTTGCCCTCCTCTTCTTTCTTGGCTTCTGTTTGGTTGGTTGGTTGGTTAAATCAGTGAGCATTAGTGGGCGTGTGTGCGCGTTGGTGCTCCTAAGGCGCATGCGAACTGAGGCCCAAAGGGGAAAGCCTTCCACACAGATCTAAGACAGCTGCCCTGCTTTAAGCACTTCATTGTAAGAAGAGCAGAAGAAAAGGGGGAACCCACATGCATCCCCCCAAACGGAGAGCTCAGACTGCCACGGCAAAGCAGCTGCCAGCAAAAATACAGCTACAAATGGTAGATTGAGACGTTTACGTTTAAGTTGGAGGCTTCTGCTTCATATTTCCAGACCTTAAAGGGCACTTGTTGCCCTGGAAGCGAGGAGGAGGAGAAGGAGGAGGAGGGGGGGGGGTGTTCAAGCAAACTGACCTCCGGGGGTTAAGCAGAATCAGTTTGTGTGAAGCTGTGTGGAGGAGGGGAGGAGGGAACAGGCAGCAGTTAGTGAGGGGTGGGAGGCCACGGTGGGGCTTCTGCACTGATCAAGAAACAGACGAAGAAGCAGTCGCCGGTGAAGCAGGGAAAGAGGAGGAGATGGCCACGGGAGAAATCACAACACTTCCCTCCACACCTGAAGACGGCGGCAGCGGCGGCTTTCCTCCTGGGACCTTCAAGGATCCCAAAAGACTGTACTGTAAAAACGGGGGCTTCTTCTTGAGGATAAAGTCTGACGGGGGAGTGGATGGAATCCGAGAGAAGAACGACCCTCACAGTAAGTACTTCCAGTCCCCTTCTTCTCCTTCTTCTTGTTCTTCTTCTTCTTCTTGCTTAACACACAGGCCACACAAAGCTTCTTTATGTTCTTTTTAATATCCAACAGGAAAGAAACAGTAAAGCACAAGAAAAAAAAAAAAAAAAAAAATCATGGACTGACGATGTGAATTTTCCAGCTCACAGAGGTTTATTCTCCAAGTGTAAACAGTATAACCAGCATGTGTGGATGTCTAAGTTTAGAAAGTATCCAGTTCAAGTGAAATTAAACTCAAATTTTAATCAATAGGAACTTGTTCACCGGGTGCTTTATGTCACATAAAACAGTGGGTTTCCAGTCAACTTTAACCAAATGAGTACATTAATTCATTGGAGAATACTACTACGATTGACAGTTCCAGCAAAACATACTGAGATGAAACAAGTTTTAGGCATTTTGACACTTTAAGATTCATAGCAGCTGCCAAAGTGGAAATATTTACATGGCTGTTTGGATAATTTTAATACTCCTCAGTCACTCAGTTTACTGATACGTTTGTGTCCCAAGTTGCATCATGGAGCTGGGGTGACGAGAAATGCTCATTTCCTAAGAAAACAAGTGCTGGAAAGTTTATTTCCCAAGATACTCGGTGACATTTCAAGCAGGTGTGTACAATTAAATGACTGATCTGGATCCAGTTCCAGGAGAGAGCAGCTATTTTTAGAAAGATTCAATCGCACTCGAATTAAAGTCAGACAGATGTCTTTGTGGATGTGGAGAGTAACTGAGTATTTTTATTCAAGTACTGAGCTTAAGTAGAGTTTTGTAGTTTACTTGAGCAGCACAGTTAAGTTCAATTCAGTTCCATTTAAATCAATTCAGTTTTATTTATTTAGTGATTACCTGATTATCTCCATACACTTCACAAACCCAGATTCAGATCTTAATAGATTTTACATTTTTATTAGATTTTCTGCTGCTTTTCATCGCCACTACATTACATTTCAGAAGGAAATAATTAACTTTCTGCTGTGCTCTACATTCATCTGTGGGCTTTATTCACCACATTTCAGATGAGTATTTTGTTTAATAGATAACAGCTTTTAAAATATAACACACTGGTAAAAATTAACCCAGATAACAGCTCCTAGAGGAAGTGACTTTTCCCCTCTGAACATCTCACACAGTTTCATTTCAGTACGTGTTCCAATAATCTAATATCTCACAAAAAATCAAACATTTGAGAAAATTCCTGTCCTGTTAATCATGTGTTAAACCCATAGATTTATGTGGTGGGCCTGGATATAAAACTGGACATAAAGTAGTCCAAGTAGTATATTATGTAATACTGTGTGAAGCAGTGTGTGTGTTAACTCCAATTTTCTGCATTTAATACTTTAATTGTACATTTATCACTGTATTGGCTCTTTTAGAGTACTTCTTCCACTGCTTTCTTTTTGTAATATTTCGCAACAGGGACTTATTAAGGTTTAAAAAAAAAAAAATCTACAAACTTTCCAATTTTTCTGGGTATCAAGCGGCAATGACTTGAGTTCAGAGAGGACTATATCCAAAATGAGTCACCAATAGGGAGTTGAATTAATCATTTAGCTTTTTTACAATAATAGTTTCGTTGGGTTTATGTGACGTGCGCTGTGCGTCATCAATGGATCTTTTGTTACTGCTGTAATAGACCTGCCAACCTTCTGGACAATGTAATATACAGTACCTGGAGAAACCCGAGTTCATACTAATCAAAGTATCCAATGATTCACAAATGGGATTTTGTTGTTAATTAATACACGTTTCTTCTAACTTTTACTTTCTTTAAAGTTACGTTCCCATGCCCATGTTTTCTCAGGGTAATATCATGTTGACGTCTCCTTCTCCAGAACGATAATAGACCCATCCAGGCCTGGACCACACAGAGCAGAGACCAGAACAGCTGAGGGAAAGTCTTACCGAGTTCACAATAGCTGTGGGATGTAATATGCACTGTAAACATCGAACACACCACAGCACACTGAGGACTAATTACAGATTTTTTTCAGGATAGGACACCTCTTTGATCTGGGTCATGAATCATCCAAGCAGCAGGACTAACTGCAGACAGATGCATGGCCATTTCAAGCTTTATTGTAGATTAATTCTGGATGGATCTCCTAATTTACCTCATGGGGCCCCCTGCTTCCTTTTTGGTGGTTTTACTTTGTGCCAAGTACACTCTGTTGGCAAGTAAATCTGTCTGTGGAGATGCATCTGAGAGGTGGATGCCAATAGGTAGTGTGCTCCTTCTATGTTGTACTGCTCTTATTTGTGGCTGATGTGAGTCGGCGTATTGAATCAAAAGGGATTTATTCATGTAATGCAAAAGAAGTAGAAGCTGAAGCCAAAACATTGTTATGTGTCAGATGTTAGAATCACAAATTCTCTTCTGGTTATCATACCGACAAAATAATGGAGGAAAATAATAGTGACATGTTTTGTTAGGAATTTGTTTTTTGTTTTTTTGTCAGATTTCCAAGATGTTATTAAAAACAAACATCTTTTCATCGCTAATATATGTCCTTACGCAATGACGGTAACAGGGAAAAAAATTTGGGACACCCTTAAAATTTTATACAATTTCAAACATTATCATGAAAAATATTTACAGAAAAATCTTGTTTGTGTTTCAAAAGATGTGGCTGCATCAGACAGACACAAACAAATGCAAAAAAGAATACAATTCAATTCTTCACAGCTTCAACATGTCACACCCTGGATGTGTTTTATTGTGTTGTCAAAACATCCAGTTTCGACCTGGATCGAACAGAACGTTTGCAGAAGGAGCATGTGGGTTTGGAGAATGGAACGATACTTCGCAGAACTCAATGACTTATGAGTCATTCTTAATACAATATATCACAAATGCATGGGGTGAGCAAAAACTTTTTTCATCACAATGCCATTAATTAACTTATATTCACTTTATGCCATATTGTAAGGGCAAAAAATAAAGGTAGAAGAGGCAGAAAACTCTGAGTGACAGAATCAATGCCAAATAGCGTCGTGCTGCTGCTGAATTTCTAATACGATTAGATGTAAAACAATGTAATGCGATGTGATATGATACGATAAAGTGAGATGAGACTTTAAATACACAATGTAATACAATAAAATAAGTAAATAATTCATTATTTAAAAGTAAATAGTAGTGACAGTAAGTGGTCACAAATGTTGTAATGCTATGTTTTATTTCTAAATAAATTTTTTTTAAGTATTTACAGCTTTTTTATTAGAGCTAGACCGATATATTGGCTGGCTGATATTTGATCAGTAGTAAAAATGTTATAAGATATTTGATCAGGCACCTGTGTGGGCAGTACTTCAAGTTCCACATATGTTAAAAGAGTACAATGTGTACATGTATTAATGTGCTTTAAAACAAAAAATAGTCCTCCTTAAAAATCGACCACAAAAATCAGCTGTAGATAATGGCCATCAGCTGACCAAATTTTGAAAAACTGGCATCGGCCTTAGAAAAACTCATATCAGTCGACTTCTGCTTTTAAGCTTTTTAGCACATGTACTATGAAGTCCAGTGTCCTTAGTTTCATCAGCCTCTTTCTGTGCCACAAAAGCTACAAAAATCTGATCTTTTCATTTACATGTTTTCATAAGTTCTGTTTTTCATGACAGTGTGAACAGCACAAATGACAAGAAATCTGAGCCTCAGTACATTTAGAATTAATGCAACTGTAGTCCCTTTAAATGGAGATTTGGCAGGATTCAGCTCGGCAGGGTGTCATTTATGTGCAATAAAGTAGTTTAAATGCAACATATACATAAATACAGCAGTAAAACAAATCTGAATCATCATATGTAACAGAAAAACACAGGCTGGGACCTTTTTACCGCACAATGAATATTGATGATACTTATATTGTTTAGCTGAAAGATGAGTTGTAGAATGCATGACTTTTACCCATAGTGGAATATTTTCACTGTTTGTATTCATATGTTTACTGAGGGAAATGATCTGACCGTGTCTATTTCTACAGGTTTAGTCCAGGATGGTGAAAAGTTGAGTTGATATTGGCTACATTTTAAAAAAAATAATGTGAACAGTCAAACAAATAAATCCAATCCTTGCTGTAAATCTGACCTGAGCGCTGATGCTGGTGGTGTGAAGGAAGCCAAAACGAACAGATCTGCTTTCACATGACGTTCTCTGCAGAGGCCAAGAGTTTGCACAAGCTGCCACCTTTGTTTGTGTTGACAACTTTCCTGTCACACATTAGTTCAGTCGTGCTTTGTGTTAAAATGCCACATACCTGAACTGAGATTTATAACTCAGGCTAATGGCTTTGGGTAGTTTACCTAACAGTAAAACATCCTGAACTTCTGCTGTGATTCGTATTCCATTCTGACCTACTTTACTTTAGACCAAGGGTGTTGAACTTATTTTATTTCAGGGGCCACATCCTCCCAATATGATCTAAAGTGGGCTGGACCAGTAAAATAATAAAATAATAATCGATAAATAATGTAAACTCCAAATATTTCTGTGTGTTTTAGAGTGAAAAAAGTTAAATTATAATATGAAAACATCTACAAACTATCCTTTAAAATAAATGTGAATTACATGAACCTGAATTTTTTTGTGTAATTTGAACAATGTTATGTCTCAGTTTATCATTTACACATGTTCATTACAACCTACAGATCCCAGTAGATCTACAACAGGGCTGTTTAGCTTCGTGGGGGCCCTGAGCAAGACACTGTTTGGGGGCCCCTAGTTTGTCAAACTATGATGAAGAGATTCCTAAACCTTTAGATGGTCTACTAAGATGCCACAATCTATTACAATTCATGAGAAAAACAGGCGATAGTTAAAATTAAACATCTTAAGTTGAGCCACTCAGGTAAGTTAAACTGATAAAAAAAATAAAAAAAAAACTATGATACAAGGAAAACAACAATCCTCTATACGTCAATAAATAAAACAAATTTTGAGTGTTTATAAAAAATGTTTCCTTTAAATAAGAAAACACAACATCCGCTGAGATAATCTCTTTATGATGCCATTACAGTGTTTATTTTGTTTAATACTCTCGCTAACGGGAATGGTAGATGGGTAGCTGTCAATCATTCCCGTCATACCTGTCGGTGGCCTGCTACGTCATTAACTGTGTGACAGTGCAGTCCAACGAATATGACCTAATAATGACACAAAAACACCAGCCACAGCTTAGCATTGCAGTTTATTTTATTTATATCCTATGTTTATTTTTTTTTAAGTATATAAGGGATGTAATAAACACATGAGATAGCTACAGATAAAGACAGGACATTTGAACTCTCCTCAGATGAGGCTGAACATGCAGCTTTGGGGCCCTAAGCATTTGCCTAGTTTGCCTATAGCAAGAAACAGCTCTGATCTACATATACACAAAACATTTAATAATAGGCAGAATATTGTTAAAATTATACTAATTCCTCTTAAAGTGGGGTACACACTTAAAGATAATCAGGCTGTTTTTGTACAGATTTTCTCCCTTCCTGACCAAGGATGGCAAACACCAGATTATTTTATGTTTTATAAGATTCTCCTGTGGTCTGAGGTGTGTTAAGAGTGAATTTGTCCCGATAATTGGCTCTGAAACAGGTTGGGGCCGACAATTGTAAATATTAAATCATAAATTCTTCTCTCTTTTTTTTTTTTCCCCGTCCCCGCATGCTTTTGCAGCTTACTACCCGACCCTTTTTTTTTGGGGGGGGGGGGGGGGGGGGTGTTACCTAACCCGATTCAGGGCTCTACTCCGGAGTCATGCAATGTCTCTTCTTCTTCGTTTTTTGTTAGATCACAATTGATAACATGACATTTCTGGCTTTGAGGACTAGATTCTAAATCAGTGGATCAGTGGTGGGACAGAATCATTATGTGTGTGGTGTGTTGAGATTATTGGAGCACACCACACACAGTACGATCAAAACTGTTCAATGCCTGATTTTTTGTCTTCATGTGTGGGGTCTGTAACTGATAAAAAATCTCTTCAGATTTAGAAAATCCTTATGTGTGTACCCCGCTTAAGACACTTAATGTTGTTCATATTTGTTCAGGTTATTCACATTTTAATGAAAGGATAGTTTGTAAATGTCAATATTTTTATGTAATTTAACCTTTTTTGCAGTAAAACAAAGAGAAAAAAATTGTAGTTGTTATTATTTATAGGTTATTATGACAGTATTTTACTGGTCTGACCCTGTTGAGATCAAACTGAGCTGAATGTGGCCCCTGAACTAAAATGATTGTAAATATCTTCAGTGTAATTTTTGCATTTCACTAATTCATCCCACAAGCCGGATTGAACTCTGTGGCGGGCCGGTTTTGGCCTGCAGGCCTTATGTTTGACACCCGTGCTTTAGACGGAACAAATAAAGCACTTCATGTCTTACCTTGGATTAAAACTTCTTGCAGCAACTAGAGATAATTTCTATTCTCATCTGTGTTTCTTTTCCTTCAGTAAAGCTTCAACTCCAGGCGACCTCCGTGGGAGAGGTGGTCATCAAAGGGGTTTATGCGAACCGTTATCTGGCAATGAACAGAGATGGACGACTGTTTGGAGTGGTGAGTCAAATCACTGTGTCTCTTTAACAGCAGTTTGTGTCCAACATGTTAGTCTTACACCAACATTTCAGTTCTGTCTGGGGGAGGACGGGGAAAAGTGAAATGACCCTCATGCTCTTAAGTTATCTCAGGGTGCAGTGTTTCGGAAACTAAATATTTATGGCTCATTCATCAAACCAAGAGAAATAATTAGTCTGACACTGCGCTGTTAGAACTTTGAAGAGGCATGCTATGATATTACATCGTCAGGGTCAAAATGAAGCCTGTTATAGATGTGTGGGATTCGAAGCAGAGGCTACAGTTTTAATTACTGTCCGTGGATCAGATTTAATTTAACTTGGCAACATTCGATTTTAATTGTTGTGTCCTAACAACAAAACAGTGTCTTGTATCTATGTGTCTCCTGTTTGTTTTGGACATAATTTATATCCGTTGGGTTACTCCCCTCCAAATGCAATCAGCACGAACATTCGTCTTTCTTTCCATTCTTACGTTTGTTGTTTTTAGTGTTGTGAGAAACAAAATAATGATATTCAACATGGTAACCAGCGTTGTGCAAGTTACTTCCAAACTGTAATCCATTACAGATTACTTGTTACTGTTATTTAAAAGTAATTCCTTACCTTACCTTACTGTCTTAGAATCGTAATGAGTTACATGACTCTTGTATTACTTTTGAGTTACATACAGACTCCGATGCGTGTGAGTCCAAGAGATAGGAGGGCCTTGGAACATGTTTTTTTTTTGGTTGTTTGTTTTTTTATGTGTTGATTATGTCTTGTCTTGTCAGAAACTGTGTGTTATGCTGCTTTTCTTGGCTAGGTCAGTCTTGAAAATGAGATTTGCAATCTCAATGAGACTTTTTTTTTACCAGGTTAAATAAAGGATATGTATATACATTTGCGCCCTGAAGTACATGTGGATGGATAGCTCAGTAAGTAACACTACGGTCTACGATGTTTGAATCCCAGCAGGAATGCTTGCTTTTTTTTTTTTTTTAACATTTTACATGTTCAAACAGGGGGTGTAGTGCTGAGGACGCTGGTAGATAAATCTGTAACTGATAAAGAATTCGAAACGTTATCTTACCTTGTCATTGCTGATCACAGGGATCATGCTAATGCTAACTAGCTTCTTAAAGCAGGGTTAGGGTTTGTAATGAGCATACGTCCATGTGGACAATGGACTGTCTTCTGCCGTCTTCACCCACTGGAGATAGAACTTTCCTGCTGCTTTCTTGTTTTGTTTTAATATTTTATTTTTGATTGTTTTATCAACAGATAATACAACACAGAAACTAGGGGTCACTGGTTGAACACAAAATATTTAAATGACACACAGTAGTAATTATGTATTCTTTTGTTTATAGTCCAGCCATTTTCTCCAGCGCTTTATGAAGATACTGTATGTTCCTTGAGCCGTAGGTAATAAGTCAATCTTTCCGTAGAGTTCCTGCTGCATTTTTGATTCCTTAAGGTCTCACAGTCTTGCTGTTTTTGTTTTGTTTTTTCATTTGAACAAAGAAATAATGGGCGAAAAGTGTGTTGTAATGCAAGTGTTATTGAACATGTACTGAGTAAAATATTAATAAAACTTTAAATAGTAGCTAATGCCTTACACTACTGCATTACAGCAAAAAGTAATCTGTTACTGTAATGCATTACTTTTGTAACACATTACTCCCAACACTGATGGTAAAAGCGAAAAACTTTGGGGTTTGAGTTGGAGTTTGATTTTCATTTTGTTTGTTTGTTTATTTATTTATTTTGAATATTTGCAATAAAATCAAACCACAAAAGAATTATATAAAAAAGAAAGTAAACCATTGAAAAAGGAGCGGGATGATTTTAACTACATATTGTACCAGTGAAGTCCAGACTGACTAAAAGACAGACTCTTCCCACTCTCATAGACTTTATATTATTAACTATGAAGTCCTTGACGCTTCATATTATGCCAAATGACTTTCTATGAAGCTGCTGTTTCACTGAGGCATCGCCGACACCAGTTTGGCCCCCGTCCCCGTCAGTGTTGCCGCTCACAGCAGCAGTGGGAGTGTGAAGCGTGGCGACTGATGTGGTTTGGTGGTTGCGAACACTTGTCCACAGTCCATATTACTGGCAAGGAGCATTTCCTCTTAATGAGAAGCTACAGCAGTGAGCTGCCACCCAAGGCGTCACTGCTCTGCTTTTACTCATTTGTAGAAAATCATTAGAAGCTACAAACCATTTACAATCTGCCTTTGAATGTATGTATAAATATATTTTATTAACCCTCAAAGACCTAAACAGCCACCAGCAACTAAAAGCAACCACTGATCTAAAATGTTGAATCACCTCAGTACCATTAATCTTATTAATACTTGTAAATAATTCATCTTTTCATGGTCATCAGATATGACCCATTTGGACATTTAGAAGCTCCGTAGTGAACATGGAAACATCTCCTGCAACATTGATTCACCAGTAAAACAGTGGTGATGCTTGTTTTTATGTTCAGTTTATGTTATATTTAGCTGACAAAGTTACTTTTTTTTCAGTTCCTCCTTTTCATATAACCTTGATTTTATGAACAACTACATGATTGATAAATAAAATACAAGAAGAAACCTGATTTTCACTAAAAATGCACAATGCAGAGGATAATATTATAATAAATGGTAATAATTCACTTAGAAAAATTCATTTGTAAGTTTCCATAAAAATTGTGCAGAATAGATGTGATTTTGTCATCAGTATAACAATAGAAAACAACAGAAAACAAAATAGTAAATAAATCAAAACATGCATTCAACAAGGACTTATTTAACATCTTGTTTTATTTATGCTATTGCTATTTTTAGGTTCACAATGACCTCCAAAGAAATATCATAGTGTAAATTCACATTACTCTTTGATTTAGTGCTTGGATTTGATTTAGTTTTTTCTTTACTTCAGTACAAGTACTTTTACCACAGTTGAAATACTGAACTACAAGTAACATTTCTACATTCAAGTGAAAATATGTAAGCAAAATGTATAAACAGAAGTCACTGTGCAGTAAAATAATCCCTGCAGTGTTGTAACATTATATCACGTCTTCAGAATCATATTACTGCTGCATTAATGTGTCCAGATGTTTAAAATTAACCCATCGCAGATTTATGATGAATATTGATCTCGACTTTAGAGTGATGTAAAAGTTGCGTGACTCATCATTTAGGACCACACATGGAAACTGAGAAGATTCCATGTGATTTGTGCTGTTCACACCAACTCATGAAAACCCCATCTGAGTGAAACCAATAGGATTTGTCCCCTTTCTGCCCCCAGTGTGAGCATAACCCTATCACACATACTGCACGAACACCTCCACTGCTTTGGTGCTTACACAGACGTCTGCTGCGTCGGATAATACGGTGATCCAAACAGGTCTAGGTGGTTGCTAGGTTATTGGCTCCATAGCTGTGCAGTCAACTAAAAACAGAAACTAAAACAAAAGCCTGTTGTTGGACAGGGTGTAGGGGAGTTAACGCCCAGCGAGACAGAAAGACTTTGGCCAGACGTTCAGTAATTAATGTTTTCTTCATGTATTTTACAAAGGACTTTGTGGAGAGACAGAGTAGTGGAAGCACTAAAAATAAATGTGGTCAATACAGTGACATCACCTGCCCTTCACAGCCCTTTTTGAAGCCATACTTATATCGATTTGATTTTTAGGTGGTGTCTTAATTTATGTTGTTAACTTTGTTTTTTGTTATTTATAATATATAAATGACATTTAACCCATAAAAACCCAGTGCTACTTGTATAACAGTTCTCAAATTTGTTTTTCTCTCAAATTAACCTTTCTTAAATGATTTATCACCATTTACTATAATATTATCCTCTGTATTTAGCTTTTTTTTTCAATGAAAATCGTGTATTTTTCTATATTTAATTTACCGATCATGTAGATGTTCATTTAAAACTCAGATGAAAGTCAAGGGTTATTAGATCAGAAACTATAACAGCGTATTAGGGCCACCTAGGAAAATAAAAACGATTGTCACGCCGAGAATAAAGTCATAATATTTCAAGAATGAAGTGATAATATAATCAGAATAAATTCGTAGTTTTAAAAAAACTCATTATTTAACGAAAATAATGTTGCACTTTTATAAGATTAAAGTCGTAATATTTCGAGAATAAAGTCATAATATTATGAGAATACAAACAGGTGGGACACTATCATAATTTACGAGAATAAATTCATACCCAGTCGTCACATAATGGAGAACTTCAAATATTTTGTTTCATTTTTTTGGTTATACTTTCATTTGGGGTTTGTCCATTCCAACAGAAGTGAAAGTTGCAGCTTGTAACTGGAAACTCTGTTGAATTTATTTTCAAAATATTATGACTCTAACCTCATAAAAGTGTAACATTATTTTCGTTAAATAATGAGTTTTTTGAAAACTACAGCTTTATTCTCATTATATTATGACTTCATTCTCAAAGTATTATGACTTTATTTTCATAGTGACAAGCATTTTTATTTTTTTATGTGGCCCTAATACGCCATCGTAAGAAACAGAGAAAACTGAAGAAAAAGTGACTTTTTCAGCAAAGATATCATTAACTGAACATGAACCAAGTGTGTCCATCCACTGGCATTGATCCAATTCCATGGATTTTACTGATGAATCAATGTTGTAGAAGATGAGTGTTTCCATGGTAACTATGGTGGCTCTGAATGGCCAAATGGGTCATATCTGATGATCATGAAAAGATGACAAACTGTATTTTACACCAAATATTTACATGTATTGATAGGATGAGTGGATCAACAGGTATTAAACAGTTTACATCAGTCGACAGTTTTGTTCACTGGTGGATGTTTGGGTCTTTTTGGGTTAATCCTGATGTGATTTATGTGGTAATTCAGTGACACAAAATGTCATCAAAACAAAATGCCACAGAAGGAAGGTACCCAGATGTCCTTCAGTTTTAATTCAGATGGGAGATTACAGTACATGAGCAGAGAAAATTAACACCATATTAATTAACATTATTGAAACATAAAATGTGAAATGTACAGCCTGAATATCGGACAGTGTTTTTCACAGTACAGTATTCATGTTTCTCAGTTTCACAGTTTTCCTACATTTCCTCAGCTGCACATTAACTGAAGTCGACACTGAGGTGGAAGTGCATCTGCTTTATGTCATGTGAACAGTCCTGTCCAGTTTAACCCTTTTATGCATGAATTATGTGTAATTCTGAAGTGGTAGTAACCCCCAGGTAAAACTTAGAATATGAACAATACGTCCATTGTATTCAACACAAAGGTTAAAGTGGCCTTTAAATGCACTTAAATAGTATTATTTTTTTTACCATAAACCAGTCTTTAAGGCTTAGACCAGGGGTGCCAAACTCAATAAATAAACCAATATAGAATGACAACACTAGACTTTTCTCTTTGTTTTAGAATGAAAAAAGTGCAATTAACTTATGAAAATCACTTTATCATTAAAAAAAAAAGTGAAAAACATGACCAACTATAAACCACCTGAAATTTCTTAAGAAAAATAAGTGCAATTTTAACAATATTATACCGCCGTTTATCATTTACACATGTGTATTACAACTTATGGATCACAGTGGATCTATAAATACACAAAACATTGAATAACAGGCAGAATGTTGTTAAAATTCCACTTACTTCTCTTAATATATTTAAGGTTGTTTGTGTTTATTCAGGTTATTCACATATTTTGTGAAAGGATAGTGTGCAAATGTAAACATTTTCATGTAATTTAACTTTTTTACTCTAAACCAAAGCAAAAAATTTGGATTTGTCATTATTTATAGGTTATCGTGATAGTATTTTACTAGTTCGGCCGACTTGAGATCATATTCATCTGTATGTGGTCCCTGAACTAAAGCGATTTTGACACCCTTAACTGTTAACATCTTCAGGATAATTTTTGCATTTCACAAATTCATTCCATGGGCCAGATTGGACCCTTTATTGGACCCTTTATTTGGACCCTTAATTGGACCTTTTATTGGGTTGCTGGCCATATGTTTGACACCCCTGGCTTAGAAAAAGACTACTAATTTAGAAAAACAAGTCATCTACGTTAATCTCTAACATCTATCTGTCCACTGCAGTCAATGTCATGCATGAAAAGAATAATTTAGAAACACAGGCTTTAGTTAAATTCACTTTACAATAAATCTGTCATTCATTCGTTGTTTTTTCTTCTGTCTTTGTCTTCAGAGACGAGCAACAGATGAATGTTACTTCTTAGAGCGGCTGGAGAGCAACAACTATAACACCTACCGCTCCAGGAAGTACCCCAACATGTACGTGGCGCTGAAGCGGACTGGCCAGTACAAGAGTGGAAACAAAACCGGACCGGGTCAGAAGGCCATTCTCTTCCTTCCAATGTCTGCCAAGTGCTAATCTACGATCTGATCTAAAAAAAATATATGTATGATGTCTTAGGCAACGAAAAAAGATGTGATGGCAATGAAGACTAAATATTCCATCGACATTGCCCAAAACAACTGTGATGCTTTCCCGCTGTTTTTATCCTGATGTTTGCTGAACGCGTCTGGCTGCTTCTCAGTAAAACCTTCAACGTCTTTTACTGTGGACCAACTGAAGGCTACAACAAGGGAAAAATATAGAACCAGGTGTCCTGCTCAAGCACAGCCTGACTGAAAACGGCTAAATATTAGTTGCTCATTTTGTGGATGGGCTTCCCAACGCTAACATTTACGCTGTTTAAGATGTAGATTTAGTTTAGGTCTCGTAGATTCTATAACTAAAATGAATGAACTCTCTTACTTATAAGTTTCTATAACTGGTAAAACAAGATAAAGGTTTGAACTTGTGATCTTAGAGGTTACTCTGGATCATGTGGTGTGAATGTTCATCTGAAAACACACTATGATCAAATCCCAAACACACTTTATGGGCTAATATTATCATAATCTATATAGAAATACTTCATATACTATATATATATATTATGCTCAGTAGATCTACTGAATACTTCTTTTTTTTAATATTCGTACTTTGACAGATCTAAATTTATTTAATGTTTTTGTAGCGTTGCCGACTGACGATTCTGAATCAAACTTCTGTTGACTAAATATGATTATAGTGAATGATGTACAGCTCAGTGACAGGCAGATAAGTTTAGTATAAGGATGAACTTGACATACAGTCACGTTCATAGTATAAGGATTTAGTATAAGGATGAACTTGACA
Organism: Sphaeramia orbicularis; assembly: GCF_902148855.1. Taxonomy (NCBI): domain Eukaryota; kingdom Metazoa; phylum Chordata; class Actinopteri; order Kurtiformes; family Apogonidae; genus Sphaeramia; species Sphaeramia orbicularis. The sequence goes on from NC_043966.1 coordinate 14,903,415, forward strand.
TACAGTCACGGAAAAAATTATTAGACCACCCCATGTTTTCTTCAGTTTCTTGTTCATTTTAATGCCTGGTACAACTAAAGGTACATTTGTTTGGACAAATATAATGATAACAACAAAAATAGCTCATAGTAGTTTAATTTCAGAGCTGATATCTAACCATTTTCCATGTTTTGTTGATAATAACCAAAATCACTTCAGTTCTTCCATCAATATCTATGGCATTGTACTGACAAAAACAGTGCTTTTAGGCATTCCATGTTTTCTTTTCTGTCTGTTTTAGTCACATGATACACACGGGAGTTAGTACTTAAATTGCATAACCGTTGTTTTTGATGACTTTTGATGGTCTATTAATTTTTTCCGTAGCTGGTGGACCCATTTATTAGAAAAACCATTTGAACGCTACCACTGTTTGTCAAATATACACTGTTGAGCATAAAGTGGGAATCATTTTGTTTCCCCATTGCTCTTTTTATTCCTATTTATACACATCAGTAATAACCTTTGACCTGGTACAATGATTATATACCGAGTCCCTGTCAAGAATAAATCATTTCATTAAAAGAGGTAAAAATCTTATTCCAACTTTATGCTCAACAGTGTATTAACGTCTGTTGGATAAAAGCAGAGACAGTTGTGTTAAAGCAACCTAACAAACTAAAACCCTCACTTGTGTGATGTGATCTCCCAGGTCTCCCTTTAAAAACACATCTTACATCAAGAGGGACTTAGTAGAATAAACGTTAAATTCATAAAATTAATAGATTTTTCCCTTGTGAACACTCCAGTTAAGTGTCTTTAAAAACTGTACACAGCTACAATTCCCTAACAGCTGCAAAAAAAGAGTGTAATTACAGAGACTGTATACAACTACAGCCTGATTTGTACCACAGATGATTTCCTTGAAACTGTAAAATCAGTGTGTTTCCGGATACACCATTGCACCATATTTCTAAAACTGTAACAGTTAACGTGTCAACACACTGCAATCTCAAAACCCAGTCATAAATACACTTTAAATACGATTAAAACTGACGACAGAGTGTCAGTACAGAGGCCGCGGTACGCTAGAACTCATCAGGTCGGTGTGTTGCTAAGACTTGGGAGTTTGCGGAAGCTGCCTGTGGTACAGCTGGTAAAACATCCCTGAGTAGACGGCGGGGAGCTCCTCCATGGTGAGGTCGATGCTGTCGAAGCCCCGCTCCAGGCCGTGAAGCAGCAGCCTGGAGATCCGGGTGGTGATGGGCGTGGTGGCGTTGGTCTGGGCCAGCTCAGCGAGGGGCAGCCACTCGCAGCGCAGACACTCCTGAGTGCAGAAGTTGATGTCGTAGGTGAGCGGGCTGAGTCGGCAGATGATGTACATGTCCGACATGCCGAAGGCGCCGGGGTGGTTGTGCTGCTGCCGGATACTGAGCAGAGACCTGAACTCAGAGCGAACGCCCGTCTCCTCGTAGACCTCCCGGACTGCAGTGGCACCTGAAGGTATTCAACAACGTCAGACAGAAGGAAGTTATTGGCAGAATCACCTCGGAGATTTTTTTAATGGTGGGAAAAAAAGGGAAAATACGTATTTTTTTGTAAAGATAAATTTTTGACGCTGCTTTTTGGGTTGGGTCATGTACATAATACAGGGTGTCCACAAAGTCTCTTTACAGTTTAAAAAATGTATTACAAAAGCAGTTGATGAGATATGTTAGTTTCTAACCCATAAAGCCCCAGTGCTACTTTTGTGACAGTTCTAAAACTAAATTTCTTTCCATATTTAACCTTTAATGGATTTATCATCCTTTATTATAATATTATGCTTATGTGTTTTGCAGTTTTTTCAGTGAAAATCAGTTATGTTTCTACATAATTTTTTTGATTGTGTGATCTTTGTAACAGCTCCGATTAAAATTGAGGGTTGTTCTATCAGAAAGAGAGGAAACTGAAGAAAATGTGACTTTTTCAGCAAAGATAATAATAACTCAATGTAAAAACAAGTGTCTCCATCCACTGTCATTTATTAAACTCCATGGGTTTCACTGGTGAATCAGTGTTAAAAAAGCTGGAGAAGAAGCTGTATTAGCAGTATTATAACATGCAGTAAATTGTAAATGATTGCTAGATTTTGAAAGATCTAGAAAAGAAAGTGCTCTGGAAAAATGGGCAAACAGACTCACTCACAGCATATTTTCTAACCTTTTTATAGTCAAAATAAAAAAAAAAAAAAAAAAGTCCAGGTGGACCATTTTAGGCTTAGGGTTTAAAGCAGGGGTGTCAAACTCATTTTAGTTCAAGGGCCACATTCGCCCCAATTTGATCTCCAGTGGGCCGGACCAGTAAAATAATAACAGTGAAAAAAGTAAAATTATATTATCAGTTTTACATCTACAAAGTTTCCTTAAAAATCTGAATAACATGAACAACTTGAATTGTCTTAAGAAAAACAAGTGCAATTTTAACAATATTATGCCTCTGTTTATCAGTTTATCATTTACACGTGTGTTACAATCGCACAAAAACATTTAGTAACAGGCAGAATATCGGTAAAATCGCATTTACTTTTCTTAAGACATTTCCGTTTGTTCATATTTGTTCAGGTTTTTCACATTTTTTGTAAAAGTATAGTTTGGTAGTGAAAACATTTTCATGCAATTTTACTCTTTTTTACACCAAAAAACAAAGAAAATTTGAGGTTGTCATTATTTATAGGTTATTGTGATAATATTTTACTGATCTGACCCACTTGAAATCTAATTGGACTGTATGTGTCTGTATGTAGAACCGGAATTAAAATGATTTTGACACCACTGATTGTTAATATCTTCAGTGTAATTTTTGCATTTCACAAATTCATCCCACGGGCTGGACCCTTTGGCGGGCTGGATTTGGCCCCTGGGCCACATGTTTGACACCTGTGGTTTAAAGAGTTAACCCTTTCATGCACGAATTATGAGAAGCTTAGTCAATATTTTTTTCTTGAGTGTTTTTGTTCCTCTTTAGGCATGAAAAAAGCAATGCAATTGATTTTTTTTTTTTTTTATGAACATATTTTTCATGGAGTTACAAAAATGTCCACTCAGCTGGACACCATACATTGAAGTTTTGAAGCGAAGAAACATTTATTTAAAAATCATCATCAGAAAGTGATATACTGTGTGAAAACTATGAAATAAAAGCATTATTAATGCCACTAATTGCTAAATTGCTACTATTTTCTCACATTTGATCACACTCTAATATTAGTTATTACTCATTTCATGGAGATAAAATCCTCCTGAGACCCAGGAAATGGACAGTTTTAGCTTTTTTACATTAAAAATTTGTCTTGATTGGAAACTGCATAATGCAACAGTTTTTTCAGATACATTTTTAAAACTATTTTTATTTATTGATAGATTTTTTTTAATGGAATGTCCTTTATAATGGACAGCATTTTTAAAGTAAAACTGTCAAAGTCTTGTCCCCTACAGAGGACAAAATGCTTTGCTGGGTCTCAGGAGGATATGCAAACAAAAAATAAATAAATATAAAAAAAATTGTTTGTTAATTACAGTCTAATAACAATTAGCAATTGATTTACACTAAAACATGTTACTGCAGATCAGGTTTTTCAAGAACAGCAAAGTTACAGTAATTGTATGAATTGCAGTGTTTTGGATGATGCATAAGAGTCTCGATATGGAACTAAATCAACAAAACCCATGAATAAACAATAGAACAGCCGTAGAATAACTGTCCACTGGAGTGACCAGTATGCATGAAAGGGTTAAAGAAAGTTAAAAAAATAAATAAATAAATAAAAACTTCAATATCTACTTTTCATTTTAAATTTTCAGATTTGTCTATTCATTTGTTGTTGTAATAAATGTGTTAAACTGTAAAGACGCTTTATGGACACCCTGTACAAAAGCTGCTTGGAAAATGTTACAGATATAGTAAGTCTATATTTCTTAAACTCGTGGGCTTTTTTTGTTTGTTTTGTTTTGTACAGTTGAAATGAATGTAAATGTATCCTTTGAAGCAGAGAAGGTAAATGGGAGGTTTTAGCTAGATGTACTGTATTAGTTGTTTGCTCTGCATGAGCTGAGCATGACAGACACACTCACCAATATTCTCTCCTGGATCAGACAAACCTCCAGGGAACTTCCACGCATTCTTTGTCTGAAACACAAGAGCAAAGCGAACCTTTTACATGGGTTGTGACAGATGGCGCTGCTGTAGATGCATCTGAACAGTGTTGTTACCAAGTACACCATATGAAAAAGTCTGTTTTCATCTTGTCTGCCAACAGCTTGAGATAATATTTTCCCTTAGGTGTTTTTTTTCTCAGCTACTTTTTACTTCAGTGGTAATATCTCCTGTAAGGCAGTAGAGAATGACAGTCAGTAGTACATCATGTAACTACACACACACATACATACATGTTAAATGCTCTGATCTGATTCATTCATATTTTATATTTAGTGCCTCACTCTTTAATACGGTGAAGTTTGCGTCTACCAGAACTGTTCCACCACTTATCCTTTATATTTAATTACAATATGCTGCTGATTAAATTATGATGTCAGTGTTGTACATATATTTTTGTAGTTCTTCAAAGTATTTTGTATGCAGCGCTTGTTTTGTCAGAAAAGTATTTCTTGGGTTTTTAAAATCTTGTCAAAAAGGAACAAATGCACTACTACAGCATTTATTTTCATTGCGTTGTCGACAAATTGCTATTTGTTTTGGAGCTGTGTTTGCAAATATGCTGTTAAGAAGAAATAAAGACATTGTGTAACTGTAATGTGTGTTTGTTTTTTGTTTTTTTCGGGGGTAAAATGTCTCATCTCACAGGAGCAGTCAGAGCTAAATGTGAAAGTAATAATGCCAGTGGGTTGTCGGAAAGGACGCCTGCCATACGCAAACTGTTCACACTAAATTTAAAGGGAAATGTTGACTGTGTGTCACTGGACGATGATTGAATTAAACACTCTTACCCATTACGTCATTCAGCTCCCGATGGATGAAATTGCCTTCATCCGCTGGGAATCTGTCGGTTGTCTTTTGTACTGATGCGAGTGCGATAATGTCCTGGTTTGTTTTAGAGTTTTACAGGAAGTTCGTAACCCTTCATGAGCTCTGAACTGGCTCGGTCTGTCAGAGAGACTCCACTGCCAAGGGCCAGACTGTTATAAAGCCCATTTCCAGTAAACAGCTCAATGTGGAGGAGGAGGAGGAGGAGGAGGAAGAGATAAAACACTCCCCACACTTCCAGGCCACTAACTGTTTCCCTCTGCCTCTGATGCATTATATGCCTCCGAGATGCCGCTACATGTAGAGTCAAATGAAAGGGCGGCGACGGGCCAGCTGCACTACTGTCAAGTCTAGTGTGAACTATAATTGTCATCTGACCCAGAGTTTACAGGAAGACTCTCTTTAGTTTTACTGTCAAGACCGAAGAGAAAGAAGAGCAAAGTTTTCTGAAAAGGCTGCAATTCAATACAAACAGGACCAATGTCAATGTATGTCACCGGCATGTTCCATCAAAAATCAGTAACAAGTTGAGTTTGCAAGGTTGTCAAATTCTGCTTTTTAAGGGTCCATCAAAACAGATGAAACCTCATTAAAAATGCAAGTGTTCTAATGACTTTGCTAACCATTGTAGGTATCAATAATATGATACATGAATTGATCCTCCCACATAAAACAGAAGGAAACTGTCCACTGGAATACTTTATAAATGCTTATCCCACCAAAGCCATGTGAAATGTAAAGAAGTGCCAAAGAGCTGACAACATTACAATGACAAAAAAAAAGGACCATTGGCCCTGTAGCTCACAGCATGTTCTGTCTAGAATCAATAACAAGTTGAATTTGCGAGCTTATCAAATTCTGCCGCTATGTTAGAATCTTGTGGTTTTGATACAGGAACTCAATCTCCCAGTAGAAGCGGGTGGTACTTTCACTAGAGGAGAACTCAACTAATTAAATAAAATTCCATATATGACTTCCTATCAGTGCTCAATAGTCACTATATTGATATTTGTAACCATTTCCATTTTATAAACCATCAAAATATGGACCATTATAAGTAAAGGCAAATTTAGAATATTTAAAATTACTTGTCAAAAATTCCAAAATCTAAATTTCTCAAAACCGTGAACAAACTTTATAGACATTGACCCAACGAAGCTACAAATAAGATTTGAAATAAATGCAATCAGTAGTTTTGTTGGAGAAGATGTCTGAAGAAATTGCTAATGAAGACGATGATGAAGACGAAGATGGTGCCTTCACAATAGCTCATGGCCTGTGAGCTACGAATGTTGGACCACATAAGGATTTTAATCATTTTAATTCATATTGCGTTGTTGGACTTTACATATTAAAGTAGTACAGATTATAACACTAATGCTGAGTAGAACTGTCACAATAATGACATTTTAAGCTCCTTTTCCACCAACATTCCCAGGAACTTTTATTCCCAGGTAAATAACTTTACCTGGGTAAAATTATTCCATGTAATCTGTGTGGTTTGCGTTTCTACCGCATCTCAAAGTTCCTGAAAAGTCTAAGGAGCAAGATGAACATGTTCTTTTGGGCGTATTCATCAAATGGACCTCATCATCCATCTCTTCTCATAGCTTCTGTTCTTTTGCTTTAATTTCCAAATGATCAAAACATAAAGGAAACAAAGTTTGTTGAAATGGAATAAATATGTTTGCAGCTGCCACGGGATTAAACATTGTGGGTGAATGTGAGTGCGGGACGCTACAAGTGTGTTCCACCAATCAGTGTACTTCAGCGCACACCCCTGCCCCAAAGAATTCTGGGGTATCTGAGAAGTCCTACCCCCTAACAGGAACTCTTTCCAGGGAAAGTTGAGGGAAAGGTTTTCCCCTGGTAATTTTGGTGGAATGAGGTTTTCCCAATCCCAAATCAGATAAGGCCAAAATTATTATTACATGTCAAAATTTAATTAGAAAAAATGAGTAAAATACTTGTTTCATCCCTTAAGAGAAATCCCAATTGACCAGTAAGTCTATAGATGATAAAACTGTTTAACGGACTGTGAAGCCCTTTGAGGTGAATGTTTGGTTTGTGGTGTTGAGTTACATACAGTAAATAAAATTAAATAGAAAAATAAGGGTAAAATAAAAAGTGAGCGATTCATTATTTACATATTAGCAGTTACATTGGGGCGTGATAATAAAATTAGTATTTGTTGTAGTCGTAAAATAGCCTGTATTTTACATCCAATGGGTGGCATCTGGAAATGATTTAAACCAGTGATCATTACCAAATGTTTGATTTATCTGCAGATAATTGTACACTTTACCCAAGTTTTAATATATTTAATTTCTGACCAACAGAAGAGGTGGATTAAATGTTGTCTAAAACTTTCTAAATTTGCAGCATCATTGTGCAATCACATCCCGGTCTAAAGCGAGTCGTGTGTATGTGTTTTAAAAGACGCCTGTTGTGAAACGACCTCGTAACAACTCGAGTCCTACAGCGGAGCTCTGTGAGCGCCGACACAGAAACACACTCACAGAGTTGTTTTAGTGCATTTAGCTTGTGTAAACAGCCTGTTTACTTGAGGTCAAATGATGGAGCGTGGAGCCAAGTTAAGTGTGAGAGGAGCCGAAGTCCGAGAGGATTTCCACACAAGTCTGGATCAACAGAGGCAACACAGAAGTGACTGAATAAACACAACGGATCCCAGATATTTGAGCAGCAGATAAATGGTCACTGAGGATGGATGGATGCTTGGGGCTGCCTTAGGAAACTGCAAAAATGAACTTTTACCAGACAAAACGAGCCCTTGTTTTTTAAAGAAATGTGTCATTCTACCAACCAACAACCTGTACTGTCCGACATTTTGAAATCCCACTCTATTGTAAATATCTACAGGGTGGGGAAGCAAAATTTACAATATTTTGTGGCAGGGATTGAAAGACAGTGTATGACCAGTTAGTTTATTGAAAGTCATGAGAATTTAAATCTTCAAATCGTATTTTACTGCATTTCTAACGGTCTTATTGTCTACCTCAAGTTCAGTTGCCATTTTTCTCATGGATTTGGTTGGATCCTTTAGGATTTTGGATTTGAGAGCTTTAATAAAAGCTTTGGTACCTTTTTTGTTGCTTCCTCCATTTCCAGACTTTCTCGTAATAGTTTTGCTCATAGTCATTCTCTTCTTTCCATTATAAACAGTCTTTATGGACACTCCAACTATTTTTGAAATCTCCTTTGGTGTGACGAGTGCATTCAGCAAATCACACACTCTTTGACGTTTGCTTTCCTGATTACTCATATGGGCAAAAGTTTCTGAAAAGGTATGGATAATAGTGTTAGGTATGATTATGACATCAATATATGTTTGGTTTCAAAACAATTGACGTAGTGCCCGCTGAGAAAAAACAACTAAATGTTCATTGTAAATTTTGCTTCCCCACCCTGTATATATTCTATAGAGTTTTATTATTTACTACTGTTAGTACTATTCTTATATTCAAGGTCAAGGTTACTTTATTTATACCCGTAGGCAGATTTGTTTTGCAGTCTAGGTGATTGCCTTGGCATTACAACAACACATACATTGAACATGCAAGACAGGCACTGGATCACGCTTACAGACAGGACAAAAAGTGTTCAGTGTTCCATCATTCATCGGTATAGCAGCATGGATAAGTAAAAGACTAAAATAAATAAGATCCAATAAATAAAAACAAGATGCAATAAAACACAATAAAAACCAGAAAAGATAAGAACAATCCAGGATAAAAACCAGGATAAGAACATACAATTAAAAAATTTAAGAATTTAAAAATTTGAAGTCACAATAATAATAAAATAGAGCAAAGAAATGGAATAAATAACTAAATAAGTTAGTAAAGTGCAATGTCACTATTTCTTATTGAGCTCAGTGACAGCGACAGGAACAAAGCTGTTTTTATAAACGCTGTGAACGCTAAGAACCTCCGTCCAGAGGAAAGGAGCTGAAATTCACCTCGTAAAGGATGGGAGTCATTAATAAGAACTGATGAAGCCATCCTCTGGACCTGTTTAGTGTACAGGGAGGCGGGACAAGACTGGGACTCACCAATCAGGTGACTGGACCATCTGACTATTTGATTCAGTGAGTTTTTCTCTGCAACTGAGGTCTGATCGAACCACGCCACCAGACAAAAAGATAAAACAGACTCAATAAAAGAACAATAAAACAGAGTTAAAATGGTTCGGTCAGTGTGGAAGTGTGCCAGTTTCCTGAGGCAGTGGAGGCGCTGATGGCCTTTTTTACACACAGATCTACAGTTTTCATTAAAACTCAGTTTTTCATCAATTATCGTCCCAAGATATTTGTACGATTGCACTTGTTCTATAGTCTGACCTTTAATTAAAGTGACTCTGTGCTTGTCCTGTTTTTTTCTAAAATCAATGATCATATCTTTTCAATGATCATGTTGTTTTGTCCTTTATGCTATTTTTATGCATGCACATTTTTTCTTGCACTTCATTCTGTTGCTGCCCCGACCAGTTAATTTCCCTGTTGTGGTATCAATATGTATGTTTTTTATTTATTTATTTATTTATTACAGTTGTTCTATGTCTTTTAATCTATTCCTGTATTTTACTCTGTTATTTTGGTTTTTATTTATTTTTCTGTACAGCACTTTGGTTCACTGTGGTTGTTTTATAGTGCTGTACAAATAAAGTTGGATTGGATCAATAAAGTCTAATCTAATCTAATCTAACATAATATAACAATACCTACTGCAATATCTGTTTTATAAGGATATGTTTGGTTTCTTAAGGGGAATTGTTATGTCAAAACGGGCTTTACTTATACAAGACTCATAAACTCTGTTCATTTAATTGAGGTTGTTTCCATCTGGTCACAGATTTAATCTTCCAAAACCAGATTTAAGATGTAATTTATCCCTTCAGACCTTCTGAATAACACTATTCTGTGTTTTGTGTGAGCTGTTTATGTGTTGGTTGTTGGTGAAGGTTTTATTTACTACTGGCTGTGCAACAAACTGCCCTTATATAATAATGATTACTTACCTGATCTTAAAGTAATTTATTCTGACAATCCTCATCTCACGATACACTTATAAAATATTTTCACCTCGTCTCATGAACTGATTGTGATAAACTGATTTAGTCTTAACAGATAAAGTGTAACTTGGACTCAGTGTGTAATCATCAGTAATTACCTGGTCAAAGGCAAGGTTATTATCGTTAATGAAAACTAAGGAGATGACAAAAACTAGAATTGAAAAAACATTTTTGTTAACTGAAATTAATAAAAACTATAATTAACGCAAAAAACAATAACTGAAACTGCATTGTCTGCTTACAAAACAAGCTAAAATGTATAAAAATTATGGATAAAATTCCTATCGTTTTCATCTTTGTCAATGTCGAATTGATATGAAATCGATTTATTTCACTCAAGCAGTTTTAGCTGCTGGCACCAGACGTCACTTCTCCTCACTTGTCACTTAGAGTCGTCTTTTCGTTCCCACTCTACCTGGCAACATGGAGACTAAAATTGGGAGGTGAGGAAGATAAAAGATATGAAAAAAGTAATACTAAACTAAAACTAAGCATTTAGAAAAAAACAAGAACTAATAAAAACTAGTAAATCGGCTCTAAAAACTAATTAAAACTAGCTGAATTAGAGAAAAAAAATGTCAAAACTAACTAAAACTAAACTATAATGGAAAAATCCAAAACTGTTATAACCTTGGTCAAAGCTGATTATTGACGTGTATAAATAGGAATATAGGAATATATAGGAATATAGGGAATAGGAATAGGAATACGCCATAATGTGTATGAAAACTAAATTATTCCAAATTTACAGGCAACAGTGTATAAATCAGGCCATCTTTAGTGAATGAGTTAGTATCAGGGTGTTTTTGGGACAAATTTACCTTATTTCTGTCTTGGACAACCAGGACTTTCCCACTGGACTCATCAACAACTGCCCCTAAACAGAAAAAAAAAGTATTTTATTGACACATTATACACAACTTATTGACATGTTGCAGTACATTAGTAGTAAGTGTGAAGATAATTTGAAGGGGGATCTGTTGGCAGTGAAGTGCAGAGTTAATTATTAGGTTGAACATTAAACCTGCAGTGTTTTGCCTTGAGCCCAGTCTGTTTACGAAGCAGGCGACTCAACAGCTGCCTCCTCTGTTTGTAGTCGCTAACACATTTCTGCTGTTACACATTAATCAAGTCTGCAGGGAAAAAGAGTCAGACAAAACAAACCTGGGCTCATTATAATGGGGAGGATGTGGACATTTATTTAGATTGAGTCATGATTCATTTGTCACACGAAAAGCAAAAACAAAACAAAAAATAGGACCAATGGCCCTGTAGCTTACCGGCCAAATTAAAAGCTTTGGAAAATGTATCCAGATGCCATTTATTATCACCCAGCTATGTGTATTTATTCTATTACAGAAATAGCTCATGTTTTGGTCATATTCCAATCAGATCTGTAAAAAATTAAAATTCCAACTTGATATCATTGATATTTACTGATTTATTGGATCAATCCACTTCCTATCTCTTACAATGGGAAAATTTTTCAAAGTCGCACCAAATCCAGAATCAGATCTGGATCGAAATAATTTCAATACCTTGTGTTGACATCATCATACAGAAGCTGTATGCCAAGTTTGAAGTCAATCAGAACTGGAGTTTGGGAGAAAAAGATTATTGAAATTTTTTCCCCATAAGAGCCCATGTAAAATTTTCCGTAAGTTCCCGGATCCAGAAGAAGATCCTGATCAGCATGTGGACATTATGTTTTGGTCATCTCCCCATCAGGGCTGGACTGTAGAAATTTACACTTGATATCATTTATATTTACTGAGTTATTGCATTGATCCACTTCCTATCGCTTATAATGGGGAAATTTTTCAAAGTGGCACCAAATCCAGAATCAGATCCGGATCCAAATACTTTCACTAATTTTTGTTGACATCATCATAAAGAAGCTGTATACCAAGTTTGAAGTCAATCGGAATTGTAGTTTCGGAGAGGAAGACGATTGAAAATTTTTGTAACGGACGACAAACGACGACGACAGACGCCGCATGACGACAATAGCTTACAGCCTGTTGGTCGGTAAGCTAAAAACTAAGTATGTGATTGTGAAAATTAATATTGTTGGTTTCAGATGAGCTAATGTAGGTCCGCTCTGTGGTACTGACAGACAGAAATGACGCATGACAACAATAGCTTATGGCCTGTTGGTTGGTAAGCTAAAAATCCACGATGATTTAAGTTTCTGAAGAGAATCAGTAACAGTTTTAACAAAAGACAAGTTAAGATCATTTTCTATGTAAAAATACCAATAGAGCAATGTAAGGGTAAAAATCCAGCAAGAAAATATATGATGTAAAGTAATCAAAGTAAAAGCCTTTGGGACAGTATGGAAAATGCAAATTAAAACAGACAGAATGATATTAAAATCTACTCTGACTTGTATTTCAGTGTGTGTTTCATTGTATTATACTGTATGTTTTGTTAGATCCATTTCATTTGATTTTGTTTTCGTTCTGTGTTCCTACTCTTGCCTACAGACATGAGGTCTCGGGTTGTCACCAAAACACTGACACTGCAGATAAGAGCAGCAGAAATGAGTTTCCTCCTCAGGGTGACGGGTGGAATTTTCACCTTCAACTATTTTCTCACACATTTGTTGACAAACCTCCGATCTTTTCACCATATTTGTGTCTGAAGGAGTGATTCTCAACTGGTGGGTCACAAATCTGTTTTCAGTGGGTCACAGGCCTTTGGGCAAAAAAATAATGTTAAGAAAAAAATCCTGTGTTTTATATTTTATGGAGCTGAGCACTGGCCAGTCACACACACCCCAACAGTAGGTGGTGGTAATGTGTGGTAATGTTAATAAAAACCATACATTTCACAGCATATAAGAAGACCCAAATCATGGCAAAACTCTGGTATGACAAAGACTACATCAGATGTGGTTTTACTTACACTGAGGACAAAAACCTCAGTGGGTTTACAGGGTGGGGAAGCAAAATTTACAATGAACATTTAGTTGTTTTTTCTCGGCAGGCACTACGTCAGTTGTTTTGAAACCAAACATATATTGATGTCATAATCATACCTAACACTATTATCCATACCTTTTCAGAAACTTTTGCCCATATGAGTAATCAGGAAAGCAAACGTCAAAGAGTGTGTGATTTGCTGAATGCACTCGTCACACCAAAGGAGATTTCAAAAATAGTTGGAGTGTCCATAAAGACTGTTTATAATGGAAAGAAGAGAATGACTATGAGCAAAACTATTAGGAGAAAGTCTGGAAGATACTATTAAAGAAGAATGGGAGAAGTTGTCACCCCAATATTTGAGAAACACTTGCGCAAGTTTCAGGAAGCGTGTGAAGGCAGTTATTGAGAAAGGAGGAGGACACATAGAATAAAAACATTTTCTATTATGTCAATTTTCTTGTGGCAAATAAATTCTCATGACTTTCAATAAACTAACTGGTCATACACTGTCTTTCAATCCCTGCCTCAAAATATTGTAAATTTTGCTTCCCCACCCTGTAATTCTAGAATAAGTGACTGAATGCACTTTTAATTTTTAACTAAGTGCACTTTTTAGTTTTGGTTAAAACGTACCTAATTTGTTGTTAAAGGGAATATTTCCATATTTAGCATCACCAACTGCTGGTCAGTTTGGTTTGTCATTAAACTTGTCTTCTGTGTTTTCATACTGTGATGTTCTATATTATCTCAGGTTCAAAACATCTTTTCATTAAATACATTTAAGAAGTTTAACTCTGATCAGTTTGTCATTGATGGGTGATAGTAGGTCCTGAAGCCAGACCAGTTGAGAACCACCGGTCTAAAGGACTAGACCAGGGGTGTCAAACATGTGACCCGGGGGCCAAATCTGGCCCGCCAATGGGTCCAATCCGGCCCACAGGATGAATTAGTGAAACACAAAATTTACACTGAAGATATTAACGATCAAGGATGTCAAAATAATTTTAGGTCAATCCAATCTAAAGTGGGTCAGACCAGTAAAATACGATCATAATAACCTATAAATAATGAAAACCACAATTTTTTCTCTTTGTTTTAGTGTAAAAAAAAAAAAAAAAAGTAAAATTACACAAAGATGTTAACATTTACAAACTAGCCTTTTACAAAAAATTTGAAAAACCTGAACAAATAAGAACAACCTGAAATGTCTTAAGAGAATTAAGTGTAATTGCACCAATATTCTGTCTGATATTAAATGTTTTGTGCATTTGTAGATCCACTGTGATCTGTATGTTGTAATTAACATGTAAAAATGAGAAGCTGAGGCCAAATAATGGCATAAATTGTTAAAATTGCACTTTTTTCTTAATAAATTTCATTTTGGTCATGGTTGTTCATGTTTTTCCACATTTTTTGAAGGATGTAAAAATTTTGATAATATAATTTAACTTTTTTCACTCTAAAACATAGAAATTAGACATACACATTTTGGAACTGATATTATTTTTGTATTATTGTGTTATTATTTTAATCATCTGGCCCACTGCAGGTCATATTGGGTCGTATGTGGCCCCTGAACTAACATGAGTTTGACACCCTTGGACTAGACCTTTCATGGATGCTTTATTTGCACCACATGACGTTTATATTAATCTGTTTTAAAGTGAACTGTTACTTCTTATTTTCAGGAGTACAACACCAAGTCATGTAATTCCCATAGTAAATAACTTGCACGGTCCTAAGCAAAACAGGTTTGCTGACTTTTTTCCATTTTAATTCATTATTTTAACTCATTACAAGCTCTAAACTGTGTGTGTTCCAACATTTTCTTGAATTAATTGGTTGAATGTGAGGATTTTATGTATATCTAAATGAAATGAAGTCGACTGAGCAAAACATGAAATCTGTTGTGTTGAAACACAAGTCAATGTACATTTTTTATCACTGCTTTCATTTTTAACGAGCTTTTTCCGTTTCTTACTTGAATTTGTATAGATAAGATAAGACTTTATTTATCTCACCATGGGTAAATTTCACAGTTTACAGCTGCAACAAACAACATGTAAGTGCAGAGAAAAAGACACTTACAAAAACCACAAATGAGTAAAAAATGAAATATAAAGAGAAAAATAAGAAATTTGGTATTTATATAAATATAGAAATAGAATTAAAAAATTAAATACTTACATTATGGTTGCACATGCACATGGTGTGATATGGGGGGGGTTACTGAGAACTGTATGTCACCTCTTTAGTGAATAGTAAAGTGTCAGTGTCGTTGCAGTGTGTTACTGTTGTTTCTGCAGGACATGGAACTAGTTTGGACTTTTTCCACTATGACACACACGGACAGTTCAATCTGGGGGCTCATTGTATGATTAATAGGAGAAAAAAAGTGAAAAAAAAAAAAAAAAGTTCTGATCCACATCTGTTTTCAGTCGTTTTTCCTCTAATCCTTGGATTTGGGGGAAATATTGGATGATTTAAACATTCCTGAAATTAAATCATGAGGGACGTTTAAAGGGAAAAATGACTTTGGAGCTGTTACCTGTAAGGCTGAACACACACTGACCTTTGTTATGTTCATTTATACTGATGTCAGACACTGCTCCAACCACTTTATTGCATAATTGCACATATTGCAAATGTCACTTTAAATCAATAACTTCTATTACCAATACCTCATCTGTTTACCTTCACTGTTGCACCTTTGTTGTCTATTTATTGTCTGCTGTTTATTGTTATATTCTATTTTTATAGTTATATATATATATATATATATATATATATATATATATTTTTTTTTTTTTTTTTTTTTTTTTCCCTATTTTTTTCTACTACATTCGTTTTGCACCGTGGGGCCTTTCACTCTTGTAACTTCAGTTTTCTGTATGCAGTATACATATGGCAAAAAAACTGACAATAAAGCTGACTTTGACTTATTTTGTTGTGCATATTTCAATGTTTTCTTATACGTACGTGCATGCATTTTATTATTGGAACCGTTTTGAATATTCTGCGTGTAGATTTCTGAAATGATCTGAACTTGCTGTTTTTCCATTCTTGTGACACTTCACGTATGAACCGAGATTGAAACTTCTTCTCGATGCAGTCGGCCCACGCACTTTACAGTAACTACGGACAAACTTTTCCAACAAGTATGAACTGCCTGTGTATCTTTTCTTTTTTTCCACCTCTTTAATATCTGAATGCATGAAGACTCAATCTGCTAAAACAGCAGGAGGCTAAAATAAAAAGTCGCGTTTGAAGCCAAATTCTTCACTTTTCTGAGTCAAAACAGAGAATGAGTGACTCAGCTGTACTTGTGAATGATGTGGACATCCCACTTCGACATTTAACATTTTTCTGTCCTGTTGGAGTGTTTTTTTTTCTTTCAATAGGTAATGACTAAGAAAGGCAGCTATGTGCTTCTGCTGACAGCCCAGGATGAGGAGGAGGGAAAACAAGCCACTTTCTTTTCCGGTGGTACGTCTGAGCGACCGGGACGGGCCTCCTTAAATGAATGTCACAGATGTGTAAAGAGGGATGGGTCGTCTTAAAGGCCCGACTTGGACTTCTAAGTGGAAATTGATGTCATCCCTGATCCCGGTGCCATATGGCGCTTCACAGGAGGAGGCCTGGTCGCTGCTAAGGGAGGCTATCATTATGTAGCCTTTAGTCCAGGAAACTACATGCTCACGAGGAGTAGGAGAAAAAAATAAATAAAAAAACGCAACAGGAATATTAAGACAAAAAGCTCAGAATGAACTGAGCCTTCTGTAGTGAAACAGTGTTAACCCTTTATAGGACACACATAGAAATACTCTGAAATTCTAAATTACGACCTTAATGTTTGATTAAAGGACATAACAAGACTTTATTACTTTTGTGAAATTGTACACATTTTTTTATTGTCATGTGGAAAATCAGGCTCAATGAAGTTACCATATTTGGTTTCTTACCCATATGTTACAAAAAAGAAAAAAAAATCCAAGAAGTATCTATTTAAAAAATACAAGAAAAAGGCATGTATGGTGAAAGGAACATGTATTCTAGAACATTCGACCATCATAAGTGCTGATCCAGACCCCTGTCCACATCCACATTCTCCCTTTGAACATCAGTCCTTACATTAGTACCATTACTTCATGGTACCTAACAAAGCAGGTCCACTCACTGTTCATGCAGAGGTGGACCTTACAGACCCTGGAGACCACACTGGACCTGAGATTGTTGCCACACTGGCCTCACTTTAACTGTTGCTCTCACTGTCTTGTAATGCATGCAGAAATTGCCAAAAATAGTCACTTGTTCGATAAAGGGTTAATTGCTTTGGGTTCCAGTTAACGTCTGTAAATAAAAATATATCCTGTCACTTTACCGAATACTCAATTTTACAAAAATTGTAGATTCACTGTAATATCCTCCTGTCCTCTGTAGGGGACAAGAGGTTCACAGCTTTTCTTAACCCGTAAAGACCTGAACAGCCACTGTCGACCTAAACCATCTACTGATTTAAACTGTTTAATACCTGCTGATCCACTAATTCTATCAATCCATGTAAATAATTGGTGTAAAATACAGTTTGTCATCTTTCATGGTCATCAGATATGACCCATTTGGACGTTCAGAGGCTCCGTAATGAACATGGAAACACCATCATCTTCTACAACATTGATTCACTAGTGAAACCCATAGAGTTGGATCAGTGACAGTGGATGGAGACACTTGGATTATGTTCAGTTAATGATATACAGTATTTTCCTGAAGAAGTAACTTTTTCTTCAGTTTTCTCTGATTCTGATATAGTAACCTTCAATTATAGTCTGAGCTTTTATGAACATCTACATAATCAGTGAATTAAATATTGGAAAATATCTTACTTTTACTGTAAAAATACAAAATACAGAGAATAATATTATGATAAATGGTGATAAATCACTTAAGAAAAGTTAAATAAAGAGAAAAAACTATTTTGAAGCTGACACATAAGTAGCACTGGGTCTTTATGGGTTAAAAAAAAAAAAAAAAAAAATCCTCTCCACTGCAAAGGGCATTCCATTAAAAAAAAAAAAAATTAAAAAGTACCTGAAAAAACTGTTGCATCATGCTCTGTAAAAAAAAAAAAAAAAAAACTTTTACTTTTCTGGGTCTAAGGAAGATATTTTGTGACTGTACACATTTCACTACTAACCATCAAAAATTGACTGAACAGTAAACTATGAAATTCATTTTGTCAAACATGTTATATCAACAAAAGTTAAACGCCAATTTTGTTATGTCAAATTAAATATTTGGCGAAACCAGGTACAAAACTGGTGAATTCTCCAGTCAGATGGTATTGAGAAGAACAAACATATCCCAGTGTCCAAAAGATTTCATCAGGAAATGATGTAAACAAGAGACAAAATACAGTAAAACATTGTAGAAAATATTAATAAGCATGCAGAAAAGGCTTAAGACTACATGATTTCTATCTCTAGGATGATTACAGTCTTTAATTTTGTCACATTTTACTATAGTTGTTTTTTTTAATATTTTAAATGGTTTTAATAGTCATGTTGACTCTTTGTATTGATTCTCTATCCTTTATCGCAACTAATTTCCCATGTTCTATCTGTAATAACGTCCTAATTTTATTTGTTAGCTTTTCTATTGTTTCCAGAATCAACTGTTTTTCATCACTATTTCCCTTTTTTCACTGTTATATTGCAAATTAAGCCTTCACCTCAATAAATTCTGGGATAAAATAAAGGTTATACATGTACACTACTGTGCAAAAGTCTTAGGCCAGCATAAGGTTTGTTCTTTAAACAAGACTATGACCATACATATGAACTGTAGCAATAAAACAGGAAGATACAACAAATACGAAAACAGCATTAAACGTAAAATGCATTTCAGAAAAATATATGAATATTGTAGAAACTATATGGGATCATCTGGACAGAGAAAAGGATAAAAAAAAAAACTTTAAAAGCCTCTGTGACGTTCAGAGGGTGTGTAATATAACACAAGATTAATGAAGAAAACGTTCAACAGTCGACCCTAGAGAACTGAAGATTTACTGAAACCAAATGGAAGTCACACTAATACTGATACTGTGTGTGTGTGTGTGTTTCACATATTTACTGCATATTTCTTGTTAGACATAAAGACACACACCCATAAAACCCTGCAAAAACAACCAAACTAAAGGCAGCCTAAGACTTTTGCACAGTACTGTATAGAAATATTCTCATATTCTTAATACATTTAATTTTATTTATTTAACCTTTAGTTAACCAGGTAAGTTAGTTGTCCTTGAGAGCCACTATCCTGCACGTTTTAGATGTTTCCCTCTGCCAGCACGCTTGACAGTCGTTATTAGGCTTCTACAGAGCTTGATGATAGGTTTATCATTTGAATCAGGTACGATGGAAGAGGGATACATCTAAAACATGCAGGATAGTGGCTCTCGAGGACCAGAGGACCAGGGTCCTAGATGGACGCCTAAGTGGTCCATGCATCATACACATGCTGAACATGAACCAGTATGGCAGCTCAGAGCAGCGTCACAGGTACAAAGCCACAGTTGGAAGATTTTCCATCTTCTCTAAGGTCTCCAATTTTGGAGCATTTGGGTTTCCCTGTCAGTTATGTCAACAGAGGGAGGCAAATCGACAAAACAAGAGCGGTGTGCCGGCATTGTTTCATGAAGATGGGTTATATTTCTAGTAACTTGTCAAATTTCATTATGCATTTAAAACCACACCAGCCAACCGTTAATATTACCGCTGTAACCCAATTTTACTTCAATAAAGTTTTTTTTTAATGACTCTGGTCTCCTTCACTGTACTGAATATGTAAATCAAAAATGTATCCAACTGAAAACCCCTGCACCGAAAACATACCGAGCCAAAATTTTTCTGTACCGTTACATCCCTACTCAGCACTTCTGTTGTGATAATGTTCTAAAACACATGTTCCTTTCACCACATATGTTTTTCTGGTATTTTTACCTCCACCAAGGACGGCGAAGGTTATGTTTTCATCAGGGTTTGTCTGTCTGTCTGTCTGTCTTTTAGCAATATAACTCAAAAAGTTAGGGATGAATTTTGATGAAATTTTCAGGAAAAGTTGATACTGGCACAAAGAACAAATGAATAAATTTTGGTGGTGATCAAGGGACAGGGATGGGGGGGGTGTTTGTTTGTTTGTTTGTTTGTTTGTCTGTCTGTTAGCAAGACAACTCAAAAAGTTATGAAAGGCAAAAAAATAAAATTATAATTAAAAAAAAAATGTTATGGAAGGCATTTGATGACATTTTCAGTAAATGTTGATACTGGCACAAGGAACAAATGATAAAATTTTGATGGTGATCTGCCTGGGCAGAGGTCTGCACTCTCAGAGTACTTTTCTAGTTCATATATAATTCTTGGATTTTTTTTTTTATTTATTCATTTTTTTGCCACTTACAGGTAAGGAATCAAATATGGTAACTTCACTGACCTTGATTTTCTACATAACAGTAAAAAATGTTGAACAATTTCACAAAAGTAATAAAGTCTTGTTATGTCCTCCAATAACACACGAAGGTTGAAATCTTGCCTTTTAGAGTATTTCTATGTGTGCCCTTTCAAAGGTTAAATACTCTTGTGATCAGAGTAATCTGTACATTTATGTGTCAGTGTATTAAGTTTCTATTCGTCAGGGCTCTGAAGTGTATCCACCTCCAGCTGGATTGAGGAAACTCAGACAAGATCTACGACTAAAACACTCTTAACCCTGTTGTAAAGGTTTAAGTAGAGTTTATGTCCACAGAGGGAACAGACAGTGTGTGTTCTGTCTTAGATCAGGATGTTACAGATAATATGAACATGACTCAGGACAATAACCGTAAACAACAATCCCATCACCCTGGCATGTGCTTATTTCAGGTTCTTGGGCTGAGTTTCATCATTGTTTGTGAGGGGGACAATCTGGCAACAAAAGGGGGAATTTTTGGGACCCGTTCCACTCGGAGGGATGCTGTGGACATGTTCTGACATGCTTCAAGTGCATCCACTCCTCAGAGGAGGTCCACACAGCACTGTGCCCCCTGGTGGACGATCAGAAAACTGGCACCAAGAGAAAAGGTCAGCCGCTCCTCCCAGAGCCACACTGCTTTACTGCAATTTAGTTTTATTCATCTTCTTTATTTTGTCCTGCATTTTTAACTATTTTATATTGTGTAAGTTTATTTGTTTGCTAATTTATTTCAGCTTACACCTATATGCCTGTGATTTTTGCAGTGTCAATTTTATCCGTCAGGCTTCCTACAAGTTACATTTAAAACATTTTAAGACCTTTTCAAGACTACTTAGAACAGAATTTAATGCCCTTTTCACGGCCATATTGTCAAAAATTTGTGAGTCCTAGAAAAAAAAAAAAAAAGTATTTATTCACTCCAAGACCCTGAGTCTATTGTCACTGTGGGCTGCAAAGTTAGTGATAATTGGTTCCTAATTTCACTATAAATTGTCAGATTGGAATGAGTGGAACTGAGTAGAATAACGTTACTTTCTTTGCAGTTTGAACGTTTAACAGACACATTTAACCCATAAAGACCCAAACATCCACTGGCAACCAAAATCATTTACAGATCTAAACTGTTTAATACCTGTTGATCCATTAATCCTATCAATACATGTAAAAAAATTGGTGTAAAATGCAGTTTGTCATCTTTTCGTGGTCATCACATATGACCCATTTGGACGTTCAGAGGTTAGTGTAGTTACCGTGGAAACACTGTCATCTTCAACAACATTGATTCACCAGTAAAAGTCATGGAGTTGGATCAATGACAGTGGATGGACACACTTAGTTTATTTTCAGTTAATTATTTATTGCACTAAAAAAAATAATATTTTTTTCTTCCGTTTTCTCTGTTTTTGATAGAAAAAAAAAATCAAGTTTAATCTGAGCTTTTTTTAACATCTACATGATCAATAAATTAAAGACAGGAAAATACCTGATTTTCACTTAAGACTACAAAACACAGCACATAATATATGAAAAAATGTTAATGATAAATAGGTTAAAAATAGAGAAAAATGTATTTGGGAACTGCCACAAAAGTATCACTGGGTCTTTATGGGTTACACACAGTACAGCCAACAAGTTTATGGTAACATAAGGCCTACCATATCAAATTTAACACCTTTTAAAGACTTTTTTAAGGTATTAAATGCATATTTGTGAATTCAAGACTTTTAAGACTTTTTAAGGCCCTGAAGGAATCCTGTCTCTATGAACACTGAGCAAAAATATAAACGCCCCATGTGTACTATTTGTGTAACATGAGATGTGCAGTCTTAAATGGGCTCCTGACAGGGTTGCGGTGGTGCTGGAACATATCCCAGCTACCTATGGGTGAAACCAGGGTACATCCTGGACATGTCTCCAATTCATCACAGGGCCGACATATAGAGACGAACAACCAATCACTCTCACACCCATATGGCCAATTTT
The DNA here is from genome assembly GCF_902148855.1 of Sphaeramia orbicularis. Lineage (NCBI taxonomy): Eukaryota > Metazoa > Chordata > Actinopteri > Kurtiformes > Apogonidae > Sphaeramia > Sphaeramia orbicularis. The sequence continues at coordinate 14,925,926 of NC_043966.1, forward strand.
TGTAGCTTAAGCCAATGAACTTAAAAGTGCATGTTTTTGCACCAGCTCTTAATTTACTGGTTATTATGATAGTATTTCACTGGTCTGATCCACTTTAGATCATACAGTCGTGGAAAAAATTATTAGACCATCAAATGTCATCAAAAACAATGGTTATGCAATCAAGTACTAACTCCTGTGTGTATCATGTGACTAAAACAGACAGAAAAGAAAACATGGAATTCCTAAAACCCTGTTTTTGTCAGTACAATGTCATAGATATTGATGTAAGAACTGAAGTGATTTTGGTTATTATCAAGAAAAACATGGAAAATGGATAGATATCAGCTCTGAAATTAAACTCTTATGATCTATTTTGGTTGTCATCATTATATTTGTCCAAACAAATGTACCTTTAGTTGTACCAGGCAAAAAATAAACAAGAAAATGAAGAAAACAAGGGTGGTCTAATAATTTTTTCCTCGACATATAGAAACGAACAACCAATTACTCTTACATTCATATGGGCAATTTTTTTAGCTTAAGCCAATGAACTTAAAAGTGCAAGTTTTTGCACTAGCTCTTTATTTACTGGTTATGATAGAATTTCACTGGTCTGATCCACTTTAGATCATACAGTCGTGGAAAAAATTATTAGACCATCAAATGTCATCAAAAACAATGGTTATGCAATCAAGTACTAACTCCTGTGTGTATCATGTGACTAAAACAGACAGAAAAGAAAACATGGAATGCCTAAAACACTGTTTTTGTCAGTACAATGCCATAGATATTGATGTAAGAACTGAAGTGATTTTGGTTATTATCAAGAAAACCATGGAAAATGGATAGATATCAGCTCTGAAATTAATCTCTTATGAGCTATTTTTGTTGTTATCATTATATTTGTCCAAACAAATGTACCTTTAGTTGTACCAGGCATTAAAATGAACAAGAAATTGAAGAAAACAAGGGTGGTCTAATAATTTTTTCCTTGACATATAGAAACGAACAACCAATCACTCTCATATTCATATGGGCAATTTTTGTAGCTTAAGCCAATGAACTTAAAAGTGCATGTTTTTGCACCAGCTCTTAATTTACTGGTTATTATGAAAGTATTTCACTGGTCTGATCCACTTTAGATCATACAGTCGTGGAAAAAATTATTACACCATCAAAAGTCATCAAAAACAATGGTTATGCAATATAAGTCCTAACTCCTGTGTGTATCATGTGACTAAAACAGACAGAAGAGAAAACATGGAATGCCAAAAAAACACTGTTTTTGTCAGTACAATGCCATAGCTATTGATGTAAGAACTGAAGTGATTTTGGTTATTATCAAGAAAAACATGGAAAATGGATAGATATCAGCTCTGAAATTAAACTCTTATGATCTATTTTGGTTGTCATCATTATATTTGTCCAAACAAATGTACCTTTAGTTGTACCAGGCAAACAATAAACAAGAAATTGAAGAAAACAAGGGTGATCTAATAATTTTTTCCTCGACATATAGAAATGAACAACCAATCACTCTCACATTCATATGGGCAATTTTTGTAGCTTAACCCAGTGAACTTAAAAGTGCATGTCTTTGCACTAGCTCTTAATTTACTGGTTATTATGAAAGTATTTCACTGGTCTGATCCACTTTAGATCATATTGGTCTTTATGTGGAACCTGATCTAAAATTATTTTAACATCCTTGATTGTTAATATCTTCAGTGTAACTTTTGTATTTTACAAATTAATCCCACAGGTCAGACTGGACCCTTTAGCGGGGCAGTTTTGGCCCACAGGCCGTATGTTTGACACCCCTGTTCTGACCCGTACTGATGATCCGTACCTGCTACTCCGATCTGATGTGTTGCAAACCCCGGCAGCCTGCTTTCTCCTTCCCCCATCCACAGAGCGAGGACAGTGTGGTCATGTTTGGCGTGATGGAAGGTGAATCCGTGGGTGGAGGCGGCGGCCGCACATCGGCTGAGCATGATGGGAACCCGAAGCCACACAGCAACCTTCCCCTCAGCTCTCCACTGGGCCAAAGAATCTGCAAGAAAACCGGAAAAATTATGCATTTAGCTGATGATGCTTTAATAAAAAACTGCATTTCCACTTAATAGGATTCTGGAGAGACGAAAAGAGATCAAATGACGACTAACAGAGACAGTGGAAGTAGCCTCTGGGTTTAGAGATCTACAGATTTATGATTCCAGACTTAGTGGAAAGTAGTTCTGTAGAAAAGTCAAGACTTAAACTGAGCAATTCAAGACCAAGTGGCAAGACAGAACCATGAAGACAGAGAATGAATACTGAATTATTTTATTTATTTGACTAAATGCATTGAAACACAGTTCGGAACATTTCTTTTCAATATTCCTAATACTTCATAGTTCAGTTAGTCCAACTACTTTATTTGAATTATGTGAAATTAAGTTCACTTTGTCTTTAATCAGCCTGGAAACCTCATTATATTGACTTCACAACTTTAAAAACCTGAAACTGGCTTATTGTTATAAATGGAAGTCACTTGTAGAGGTAGACTGATATGTCTCGTGGCCAATATATTGATTTTTTTCAATATCTGCCATCGGTCTTAATTTTTGTTTGAAAGCTTATATTTGATCAGTAGTAAAAATGTTATAAGATATTTGATCAGGCACCTGTGTGGGCAGCACTTGAAGTTCACTAAATGTTAGAAGAGTACTATGTGTACGTATACTAATAGTTTCATTTATATTGCTGCATAAAAATCTTAATTATCTGAGTGTTTCAATTTTATTTTACAGTCAGTGTGCTTTAAAGAAAAAAAAAATCAGCCTTAGATATCAGCCTCAAAAACTGGTGGTAGATATTGGCCATCAGCTGTACCAAATTTTTAATAATCAGCATCAGCCTTAGAAAAACCCATATCGGTTGACCTCTACACATTTGGGAGTGAAATACATAAAGGTTTGAATAAAAATATCTCTACTTTTTTACAGAAATATCACATCATCAAAATAAATCAGTTGGTTTAACTTAGTGACAGGAGGAAAATATGTTGAAATGTTTGGAAACTCTGGAAAAACTGACTTTGAAAGAACACAGTTAACACAGGTGTATTTCTGAATGTCATTTTACATGTAGAGTTCTCCTTTTACCAAATCTGTTAATAAACTAAGAGTGGAATTTGAACTCATGGGAGTCATTTCTACATTCCTAAAGTGTTCGGTGCCAAAGGTTTGGGTTAAAGAACATAAAAACATATGAAACTGGTCCAGTTTATGTCATGCCTTTAGTCTCTATTTAGGGAATATCTCAAAATATAAACAGTATATGTATAGGTATATGTACAGGGTGGGGAAGCAAAATTTACAATGAACATTTAGTTGTTTTTTCTCAGCAGGCACTACGTCAATTGTTTAGAAACCAAACATATATTAATGTCATAATCATACCTAACACTATTATCCATACCTTTTCAGAAACTTTTGCCCATATGAGTAATCAGGAAAGCAAACGTCAAAGAGTGTGTGATTTGCTGAATGCACTCGTCACACCAAAGGAGATTTCAAAAATAGTTGGAGTGTCCATAAAGACTGTTTATAATGGAAAGAAGAGAATGACTATGAGCAAAACTATTACGAGAAAGTCTGGAAGATACTATTAAAGAAGAATGGGAGAAGTTGTCACCCGAATATTTGAGGAACACTTGCACAAGTTTCAGGAAGCGTGTGAAGGCAGTTATTGAGAAAGAAGGAGGACACATAGAATAAAAACATTTTCTATTATGTACATTTTCTTGTGGCAAATAAATTGTCATGACTTTCAATAAACTAATTGGTCATACACTGTCTTTTAATCCCTGCCTTAAAATATTGTAAATTTTGCTTCCCCACCCTGTACACTGACTCAACTGTGGTCAAACTATAAGAAAATAAGTTTGCAAAGGCTCAAGGTAGCTTATAATGATGCATTGAGGTTGCGGCTTCACGTCCCTCGGTGGCATAGTGCCAGTCAACTGTTTGTGACCACAGGAGTGCCAACTTGTGAGGCACTATTAAGAAAGTTGATGTTTAGTTTTATGTGTCGCCTGGATAAATCAGAGAACCACATTATAGAAGCTCTAGTTAGCCCCCTGAAAAGCTGCTATCGTTTTACCTCTAAACTGAGACGGCATTGGTGCAATAGTTTGTATATTTTAAAATGTGCTTAATTTTTTTTTTATCTCCTTTTTATTCTTTTTTTATCCTTTTCATTTTATTTATTCTGTATGTTGTGTGCTTGTGGTTTATGGACCTGTGTCTGCAATAAAGTTTATTATTATTATTATATATGTTTATGCTTTTATATTCCTTATATCTTTGAAATCTTATTTGATTGTATCTTTTAACCTTTATCTATCTATCTATCTATCTATCTATCTATCTATCTATCTATCTATCTATCTATCTATCTATCTATCTATCTATCTATCTATCTATCTATCTATCTATCTATCTATCTATCTATCTATCTATCTATCTATCTATCTATCTATGAAATGTGAATATGAATAAGTGTTACAGAAGACCCAAACATCCGCCGTCGACCAAAACCATCTACTGATCTAAACTGTTGATCCACTGATTCTATCAATACATGTAAATAATTGGTGTAAAATGCAGTTTTTCATCTTTTCATGGTCATCAGATATGAACCATTTGGACGTTCAGTGGCTCCGTAGTGAACGTGGAAACACTGTCATCTTCTACAACAATGATTCACCAGTAAAAGTCATAGAGTTGGATCAATGACAGTGGATGGAGACACTTGGTTTATGTTCAGTTAATGATAGATTTTACTGAAAAACTCACCTTTTCTTCAGTTTTCTCTGTTTTGATACAATAACCTCTGACTTTACTCTGAGCTTTTATAAACATCTACATAATCAGTCAGTTAAACATAGGAAAGTAGATGATTTTCAATGGAGAAAAAAGCAAAATTCAGAGGATAATATTATAATAAACACTGATAAATCACTAAGGGAAGGTTAAATAGAGAGAAAAATTCATTTGGGAGCTGCTACAAAAGTCACAGTGGGTCCTTATGGGTTAAAATGACATCACATCTTTATGAATGTACTAAATGCTAGCAGTTTGTTTAACTATTATGTGATGGATAGTTACTGACATGTTAATAAATAACACTGGTCAACAACAAATTTATTGTTTAAGTTTTTTGAGCTGATTTAGGATAATTTTGGTGTGCTGAATCCAAAAATCACATTAATTTTGCTCAATCAGGTCAGCTTTCTGAACTATGCTACATATTGGCTTTTTAACATTTTTGCTTACATTTATGGGCATTTTCACATCATATGATACAAAATTCTTTCATATTTCTTACAATAAACGAGTCCTGAAGATTTTACTTTTGCCAATTTATGATTAATGTTTTTTTTAATATTACAGGTGAATGAAATGGCTTCGACTAGAAGATCTTGCAAAAATAAGCCTGACGTATTCTGCTACATCTGCGGTGAATACACCATTGTGCCTAACAGGAATCCTGTTAGAAAATGATTTTTTTTTTCTCTTAAAACCTATTTTGGGTGAGAACTATAGAAAAAATCAACTGATAAAGTCACAAAAATGTAATCAATTTTGTGAGAAGATCAAATTTGTCAGAATCAAATTAGCAAAAAAAACCTGACCTGATTGAGAAAAACAGATGTCATTTTTGGATTTTAGCGGTGCAAAATGGTCCTAATTCAGTTGAAAAAACCTCGACAACTTGCAAAAAACATTTTTTGTAACCCAGTGTAATAATACTATACACATACTGTATATGTAAGCTGCGCTCATGTAAATGTAGGTGTTTGGTTTCCAGGGTCAGGGTCATGACACTGAAACAGATACAGTTTCTCATCCATGCACATGTTCTGTTACAGTTAGAACACATGGATAAGGACTCTGTTTAACACGGGTGTCAAACATGCAGCCCGGGGGCCAAATCCGGCCCGCCAAAGGGTCCAGTCTGGCCCTTGGGATGAACTTGTGAAATGCAAAAATGACACTAAAATATAAACAATCCCTTTAGCTCAGGTTCCACATCAGAACAATTCAATCTCAAGTGGGCAGGACCAGTAAAATACTAAACTTCAAATGTTTCTCTTTGTAAATGTAAATATTTTCATGTATTTACACTAAAATAAGGTATAATTTTGCAAAAAAATGTGAATAATCTGAAATGTCTTTAGAGAAGTAAGTACAATTTTAACAATATTCTCGCCGTTACTCAATGTTTTGTGTATTTGTAGATCCACTGTGATCTGCAAGTTATAATGTACACGTGTAAATGATAAACTGAGGCAGAATATTGTTCAAATTATACTTATTTTTTCAGTTTGTTCATGTTATTCACATCTTTCGAAAGGATAGTTTGTAGATGTAAACATGAATTAACTTTTTTCGCTCTAAAACATAGAGAAAAGTGTGGAGCTGACATTATTTATATATTATTATGTTATTATTTTACTGGTTCGGCCCACTTCAGATCAAATTTGGCTGAATCTGGCCCGTGAACTAAAATGAGTTTGACACCCTTGCTGTATCAGACGTAAATAAACTAGCTGAACACCAGTCCCTGTCTTTATGTTTAGAGCAGGTTATTGGTACAAAAGGGGTGCAAACGTGCGTCCTCCTCCTTGTTCCAGACTGTGGTGCACAAACCTTGTAATAATCTGCTGAATGAACTTTCGCTGATGTCCGCAGGTAAACCGAGGTCTGCCAGGTTCACTGTCACTCCACCGAACCGGTCCACCTTCCCGGATAGAACCCCTGCGCCCTCCGTTCGGTGGAGCTGGGAACGAGCGGCTGCGCACGAGAACGCACGGACGGTTTTACGCACGGCCACGGACGCGCCTCTCACCAGGGGAACAAGTTTGGAAACAAAGGTGCAGGTAGCCATGATAGGAGAATACATAAATCCAAGTGTTTGATCATGAAGACGGTGCCGTTTCTAACCGGCATGTGTGTGCGGTGAGGTTACGTAAAAGTCCGCCCTGGAAGTTGCATAAATACCGTAACTCACCGGTTAGACGTGAAACTGTGGGACTCTTCCACAAATAGGGCAATTTTAACTCATCTGATATGTTTAATATGTGTGTTTTTACCATTTAACCCTGAGAGCAGGGGTGTCAAACTCATTTTAGTTCAGGGGCCACATTAACCCTTTCATGCACGAATTATGAGAACTTTAAGACTTTTTCCCTGAGTGTTTTCATTTGTCTTTAAACATTAAAAAAACAATGTAATTGAAAATTTTCTTATAAAAAATAAATAAATTATAAATAAATAAATAAATAAATAAATAAATAAAAAATTGTAATTAAAAAAAAAAAAAAAAAAAAAAAAAAAATCTCATGAACCTATTGTTCATGAAGTTGCAAAAATGTCCACTCAACTGGATGCTATGTGTTTAATTTTTGAAGCGAAGAAACACATATTTACTGATAAATTGTGTGAAACCTATAACTATTATGCTCAGGGGAGATCTACACAGTGTTACCAATTCATGTCAGAAAAGATATGTAATGTGTTAAAACTTTAATAAAGATATGTGCAAAAACACAAAACAACATAATCCATGAACATACAAGAGAAGAGCTGTAGAATAGCTGTCCACTGGAGTGACCACTATGCATGAAAAGGTTAAGCCCAAACTGATCTCAAGTGGACCAGTAAAACAACAGCATAATAACCTGTAAATAATAAGGACTCCAAATTTTTTCTCTTTGTTTTAGTGCAGTCAAAATTAAATTATGAAAATATGTACATTTACAAACTATCCAAACAAAAATGATATGAATATCCAGAAAAAACTGAGATTACTTGAGAAAAATACGTGCAATTTTAACAATATTACACCTCAGCTTACCATTTATACATGCATATTATTGATTGGATCTACAAAGGCACAAAATATTTAATAACAGGAAGTATAATGTTAAAATTTTACTTACAAAATTTCAGGTTTTCACATTTTGTTGTTAAAGGATAGTTTGTAAATGTTAATATTTTCATAATTTAATGTAACTTTTTACACTAAAACAAACAGAAAAATATGGAGTTGTCATTATTTATAGGTGTAATGTAATATTATGTTTTTCACAATAAACTAAGAAAATTTGGAGTCATTATTTATAGGTTATTATGCTATTATTTTAGTTGAGATCACATTGTCCTGTACGTGGAACCTGAACTAAAACGAGTTTGACATCCTTGATTGTTAATATCTGAAGTCTAATTTTTTTCAAAATCATCCCGCGGGCCGGACTGGAACCTTTGGCGGGCCGGTTTTGGCCCCCGGGCCGCATGTTTGACACCCCTGCCTTACGGAAGCTAGACCATTTTTGTGCAGTTTTTTTTATTCGGTCGTCATTATTTATGATAACAACAACAAGAACAACAACAAAAACAACAACAACAACAACAACAACAACAACAACAACAACAACAATAATAATAATAATAATAATAATAATAATAATAATAATGATAAATTGTATTTGTAATGCACTTTACATTTTTGTCTAAATTATTTTATTTTTATCATTTCATCTTATTATTTACACAGTTTATGGCATGAATTTCTCTGATATCATCAAATCTGATATCATTTACTCTTACAGGTCTATTATACACAAACATTTTTTGCATCCTCTGGGGACTCTAGAGTCAAAACTGTACCCTCAAAACGCCATAAAATCATCATATCATATCGTATCGTATCATATCATATCATATCATATCATATCGTATCGTATCGTATCATATCATATCAATATTTTTCTACTTTTTTAAATGGTTAAAATACTGAAATGTATTGAACTTTTGGTAGTTTTGATCAGAGCTGAAATAGTAGCGGAAGAAAACAGAAAAAATATCAATATCTTATGATTTTACAGCATTTTTTGTGCATTTTGGCTTGAGAGTTCCCAGAAGGTTGTTAATTACAGTGATCAGTAAGGATTAACCTGTAAAAAAATGTTTTTCAACTGTTCATTTAAGAATTAAAAAGCTGAAAGCTACTTGTGAAAATAAAATAAAAATAAAATAAAGAAAAAACTGTTATTACTACCTTTAACATATATATTGTAATTTACAAAATATGCCGAATTTAAGGCTTTGACGTGTTTAGATGTGTCACATTTTTTCATACTGTAAGTGTTTAATTTTTACTTGGAAAACGAATTAAACTTAAAAAAAAATACAGCTTTTTAAAAATGGTATTCTGCTTGACTTTTCCTACAAGTCACATTAGGTTTTACTGTCATTTTATAGTGTTATTATATATAACATTTTTCTTGCACGTTATCTCCTTTCTAATACGCTATTTAACAGTTTCTCTCGTTTTACACTGTGGTAAACACCAAACATTAACACCAACTGCATTTTCTACACTTTACGGTAAAAGGGGGCGTGGTTAAACTTTAACCAGGAAGTTCACCACACCGGTCCGTGTTTACACATGCTCGCACTTTCACGTGAGGCATATTATTACCGTTATAATGTCTTCGAAGAAAAATAAAAGTAAGTCGAAGAGGACTAATGAAGGGGACGGTTCCCTGGGGCTGAAAGAGGAGGTTTTGAGTGACTCCTCTAACCTACAAACCCCCGCACGCGACGGAGGAAACAGCAAAAGTCTGAACAGCAACTCATTCACTGTCATGGATTTTATAGAAAAGGGTGAGTTTGGTTCATAAAGACAGTAGTTAGAGGTGTATAAGCGGGCTAATGTCACAGTAGAGTTGACAAATTATTCGTGTGTGTTATATAGAGGCGGATATTGTCCTGGTGTCAGTCAGTGATGGATGGAGGATGTGAGGCTGTTAGAGAAGGGATGCTGGTGTAGTAAAGTTTCCATAGATTATCAATAGAATCACTTATGTTTTCAAGCATCTGATTTATCCCCCCAAAACACTGTCTCCATTTTATTTACAGGGGAATATGACAGAAGCAAAAGTAACCTTAAACTTTGGAGGTTTCTTTTTTTAATAATTGTATTTTTTTATTTGGGAAGATACTTTACAACGTAGTAAAACAAAAAACAAAACAAAAAAAAAAACAACTAAGCACATTTGTATGTCATGTCTGAAAAATCAACAATGGTAAAGCATGACATTTAACCCTTTCATGCACAGTGGTCACTCCAGTGGACAGTTCTTCTCCAGCTGTTCTCTTGTATATTAATGTGTTTTGTTGTTTTAGTTCCATATCAGCCAACACAGTGGACACTTATGCACCATCTCATATCCCGACATTCATACCATTACTGTAACTTTGCTGTTCTTGATAAACCTGATCTGCACTAATATGTTTGAGTGTAAATCAATTGTTATTTGTTAGACAAGAAGGTTTTTTTTTTTTGCACATTATCTCGATGAAATGAGGAATTAATAGCATTAGAATATGTTAAAATGTGAGAAGACGTCAGATTAGCAGCATTAAACATGTTTTTATTTCATTGTTTTCATATCCCTCTCCGATATTGGGTTTTAAACACGTTTCTTTACTTCAAAAATTAAATGCATGGATATTTTTGTAACTCCACAGAAAAAAAACACCTTGATCGCATTGTTTTTTTCATGCCTAAGGAGGAATAAAAACACTGAAGAAAAAAATCTTGACTAAGGTTCTCACAATTAATGCATGAAAGGGTTAACATAAACACTTAAGTTTAGAAAAAAAAACTCTTAAAATAAGTTTTCCCATTTTTTTGTTATACTTTGTTAAATCACATACATCAGAACAAAAAGATGTCACATTTCCCCCCTTATTTTCACTAATTTTGTTTCAAAATCCACTCAAGTTTCAACTCCACTGCATTCAACTTCTGATTTTGTCTATGCTGATTTTGCATAATTTGGATTAGGTGGTGTCTGAAATATTTTTCTTGCTGTATCTCAGCCTCATAATTGTAGGGAAAACCTTGATATTATTGCTAATGGTCATTACCAGTACTTACAGGCTGTGGGTAGGGTGGTCATTGCTGTCTGCCAGTGTGTTTGTTTATGTTTATGTTTATGCATTTGGCAGATGCTTTTTTCCAAAGCGACTTACAGGGGAAAACCAATCAAATCACTCAATCAATCAAATTTTATTTATATAGCGCAAGATCACAACAAAAAAGTTATCTCATGACACTTTATATATAGAGTTGGTCAAAACCAGACTCTAAGCCAATTTACAGAAACCCAACAGAATCCTCCTGGAGCAAACACTTGTGACTGGTGACAGTGGCGAGGAAAAACTTCCCTATAACAGGCAGAAACCTCGAGCAGACCCAGACTCCTGGAGGATGGCTGTCTGCCTTGACCATGTTGTGATCATGTTTGTGCCATAACTGGATAGTAAATAGAACTAAGATGATGAAACTCAGCAGAAATGTTGGCCTGGTCACTCCTACTTTCTGGGCCAAAATCTTAAAGTTCACAGGATCAATTACTTTAAACCAGTTTATAATGAGATGCATAGGTTAAGCAGGTGTCACGGTCAACATCTCTTTTTAATTCAGTCTCATTAACTCTATATTTAATCAAAGGCTGTTTGTTGGGTCTCTGTAATGTAAGGATACACACATTTAAATTCACCTCATATTTTGTACATTTTCCCCACAGCTGATGATAAAACACCCAAAAGCTGCAGAACGTCCTTAGCCCAGATGAGCCTCAATTCAATGAAGTCTGCGGGCGTTTGTATCGGGAGACCAGTCCTACTGACGAGTCCCACAGGACAAGATGTATGTTATTGTCTCTTCTCTGTGGATTTCATGGACTCTCACCAGGCTCAGACCATCAGTTAACAGATGGTTTTTCACCTCCAGACATGCCATCCACTGCACGTGCATATATTTGGTAATTCTGAATCCTTTTGTGCATTCAGAGACTTTTCTTTTCTGGTTTCCAGGTGTGCTTGGGTTGGCCTGTTGCCGCATTTCCAGGTGGAAGAGTTGGTCTTCAGAAATGTGCGCAGAGTAACCTCAAAGTGAAACCGGGGGAGGAGGTGACAGTGCAGCCGCTGACGGGTCCTGTGCTTCAGGCTCAAGAGGTGGTTCTCTCTAACAAGTAAGTTAAGTTCATTTGTAACCCATATGCATAATATCATGTGTCATACACTATAGAACAGAGTAGAATAGATCCTTATTGTCACTTGTCAACAATAACAATGAAAGTCAGTTTAGCAGCTCTGTTCTATTTAGCAGCAAACACACTTAGTGCAAAAAGACTGTAAAAAATATCACACAAAATATTGGAAATGTAGGCATGTGCAAAAAGCTACAGAATAAAATATTATATATACATACGCTGCTGAAGTACTACAAAAACAACTGAAATATACGAAAGCTAACTGTAAGGATATATACTGGGTGGGGAAGCAAAATTTACGATATTTTGAGGCAGGGATCGAAGGACAGTGTATGACCAATTAGTTTATTGAAAGTCATGACAATTTATTTGCCACAAGAAAATGTACATAATAGAAAATGTTTTTATTCTATGTGTCCTCCTTCTTTCTCAATAACTGCCTTCACACGCTTCCTGAAACTTGCGCAAGTGTTCCTCAGATATTCGGGTGACAACTTCTCCCATTCTTCTTTAATAGTATCTTCCAGACTTTCTTGTAATAGTTTTGCTCATAGTCATTCTCTTCTTTCCATTATAAACAGTCGTTATGGACACTCCAACTATTTTTGAAATCTCCTTTGGTGTGACGAGTGCATTCAGCAAATCACACACTCTTTGACGTTTGCTTTCCTGATTACTCATATGGGCAAAAGTTTCTGAAAAGGTATGGATAATAGTGTTAGGTATGATTATGACATCAATATATGTTTGGTTTCAAAACAATTGACGTAGTGCCTGCTGAGAAAAAACAACTAAATGTTCATTGTAAATTTTGCTTCCCCACCCTGTACAGGTAATATACAGGTGAGATTAGGAAAACAAGGTGCATGTGTTGTTAGTACTGCACTGTTCATTAGACTTTGGGGGGGGTGGGGGGGGGGTGTTTGTGTGTGTGCACACATTTATCATCATATAATACATACACACCTCACTTGGTTTAGGAATTTTAAGAAATAGTAGTGGCCAAAATTGTTAGAACACTTGGCATATTTACAGTTTTTTCATATTTTTTTGTTGTTTTTTTTTATTTGGCTATTAAAATACTGAATACAAAGTCATCATTTTGCTCTGTAAACTGTAGAATAGAGCCATAAAATCATATGGAGATTTAGGTCCTTTTCATCCCAAAAAACAAGGCAGACCTATTTCACTGTCAATGTCACACAATCATGTTCCTTCACAGAAGAAGCCAAATGACTTTTATAATCACTGTCAGGGGTCATCGTAGTTAAATTGATGGGGATGAGTCTTCGGACACAGGTGTGTGATTCTGTTGAAGTACAAGGCCTGTCCTGCTCATTAAGTAAATATTACAGTTAACAGGGATAAAATCTTAAATATTTCCTCATATTTGTAGCACTAAATGTAATGTTTTGGAGTTCTGATGTTATATTCAATTTAGTAGTTTTAAATGTATTTAATGTTACAAATGCATTTGTGATGTGCTTAAGTAGACGAGCTGTTGTGTATTTTAGATACATGCTGCCATCTGGTGGCTGTATCGTGGAACTATTGTTGATCAGTGCACTTCATATTGAGTCGAATATGGCAAATTATGTGTGTTTTTTAACTTCTGCATTCTCTCTTTAGGTCAAAAGATGACACACTCAATACAGATGAGTTTAAGAACTTCTTCTTGCGGTCTTTAGGTGAGTCGCACCCTTCTGATGTTTAATATTCATAATGTTATTGTCAGAGCATTTCAAGTGGGTTTGATTATATTATATTATATTGTTATATTATATTATATTATATTATATTAGATTAGATTAGATTAGATTAGATTAGATTGGGAGATATAGAGGATCCTTTATATCCACTGTCAACAGACTTTACAACACCTCAGTCTGATGATTCATAAACTGAATATTGCTTGTTCATTAATTCTGTTTTTGTTTGTTTGTTTGTTTGTTTTTTAAATTGACATTGTGAAAAAATACATTTCCTCTAGGGATCAATGAAATATCTGCATTTGTATCAGTAATAACAGTGATTTTAGGTACTATTTTGTCATGTATTTTCCATAAATATGACCCTACTATTCATTTCTGTTTTATGTAATACTGTGCATTTACTCTGTTTGGATTAAAACTGAGGTTCAACTAAGGATGACTTGTGATGAATTCTTCTTTGTTGAAATAACTCAACTGTTTCGTCTGTTTGGAACCAGTTGGAAACATCATTCTGCCAGGAAACGTCATCTCCCTGAGTTACTTCGGGCGGTCGTGCAGCCTCCGAGTTGAGACCATAAGAGGAGAGGACGGCGTCACCCTCCAGAGACCCCCTCCTCCCCCGGGACCAGGTCCTGATGTGGACGAGTCCTCCTTGTCCCGCTCGGTGCTGGACTCGACCCCCACTGACCTGTCTCTGCAGCTGAGTTTGCTCACAGTGGAAGACAGCGATGACCAGAGTATATGTGCAGACCCAGGCCCTGCATACAGCACCCCACAGAGAACAACCCACCCCCCCTCTCTGTCCTCACCGCCTGCACCCACCACGCCTTCCTACAACTCCCAGAATCCACCTGGAGAGTCAGGGGAGAATACAGTCAGTCTGGAGAGCACACAGGGCTCAGAACAGACAGAGAAAATCCCAACAGCTCCCCCTGGTGGATGTGTGAGTACTGACACCTTCTACCGCCTCTGCTCTTCCACTAAAGTCAGTTTTAGAGACAAAGCAGGGCAGGATGATCCAGATGCAGAGGATAAAAGGTCAAAGGTCACATACAGCATGATTGGCGGGCTCAGCAGCCAGTTGGATGTGATCAGAGAGACAATTGAACTTCCACTGAAACAACCGGAGCTGTTCTCCAAATACGGTAGGTCACCAGATCACACAAACATCTCATAAAGGATGATGATCTGATTATTCAGGAGGCCATAAAAAGTGTAAAAACCAACACTTATGCCTTAAAATGTTTTAACATACAGTTTTGCAGTTTTGATGGGCCTTAAAGTATGCTTTTAAAAGAAGTTTAAGATATATTCACTAAGTTTCATTCACTTCAGCATAATTTTTAAATGTTTCTGGGAATATTCTGTTGTGATCGTATGTAATAAAACAAAACAAAACAAAGAAACACTCAGTAAAAAACTGTGCAACCTGGTAAGAATTTATCAGAGCTCACTACCTAGGATATAAGAATATGAAACATCTTAAAAGTACATGAAAATACAAGTTACTGCTGAAAATAGTAATTGTATTTTGGGTATAAAGGCACTAGAGGCCCACTTGAAGTCTGAAAAACAATAAAAGAAACTTTAAAAAGAAATCAGATTTTTAGGCCTTAAAATTTGCTGTAATTATCAACCTGTGCAACATGGTCAATATTTATCAGAGCACACAGATGTCTTTATTAATATTTTTATCGTTGTTTTTATTGTTCTTCTTACATCTGCGTCTATATAATTGGAAAATAGCTTGAACTAAGACTAGTTAAATTTGAGTTGAGTAAATATAGGGTATTATGAACCTTAAAAGGACATAAAAAATAGGAGTAATTGCTGGAGGTGATATCGAAAATAGTGAATATGTAGTCTGTTACAACTCATACAAGGAAATGCTTATATGAGGAACTTTGAGTATGAAGGCATTAGACACACAGGAATTCAGAAAGACAATAAAACAATAAAACTCTAACTCTAAACAGCCTTATAAAACCCTGTTATTATGTGAAATGATGCAGTGTGTTTTGTAAGCGAGGGAACAATTCCCCCATAAACTTCAAATATGTAAATTTCTGACCTCAGGCATCCCACCCCCACGAGGAGTCCTTCTGTACGGCCCCCCAGGAACAGGGAAGACCATGATAGGACGAGCCATAGCCAATGAGGTGGGAGCTCACATGACCGTCATCAACGGGCCAGAGATTATGAGCAAGTAAGTCATTGTCATACGAATGCAACAGTTCTGTCTCATTCCCTCAGTTACTCAGTACAGTTAATGGTGTAAATGAAATATAATGCACAACTGACAAATCGTCCATTTGCTTTCGCTGAAGACATGCAGACAAGTGACAAATTAAAGGAAAACCCAAACTTTAAGTGTTTCCTTTAGATATAGGGGTCATATCGGTGTCAGTTTCAGCAATTTCCCAGTAATTTCAACATCTATCAGTTTAGATATTAAAGCTGACTTGACCTTTAACAGATCTGAAATCAGTTTTATTATGTACACATTAGAAATGCAATGATATAGAAATTTCATATCATGGTTATTGTGACCAAAATTATCACGGTTATCATTATTATCGTGGTATTGTTGAAATGTGTTCAAAATGTTCAAAAAGTACTTAAACACACACTGAAATAATTTAATCAAGTATTATTTTGAAAAAAAAAAACAAACAAATAAAATAACATACACAATGTACTTTCTGTTGGCAAAACCATTAAAATATTAACATGTAAACATCAAACATACAATTGTGCATTAAAGATGGCCCCCTATGGCCATAAGAGGGAACTGCACTTTGTGCAAATTGTACAGGGTATCCCATAAGTCTCCATACACAGGAGACATAATACATTCCATACATATATGGTTCTAACATGTATTTCTTTATATTTCTTCTTTATAGTTCTTCAGCAGTGGAGGACATGCATTGAAATGTGTTCCCGACAAAATGGCAGTCATATAGAGCATTTTATACAAATAAAAATGGTTTATGTCAAGAAACGTTTATTTTTCCTATGTATGGAGACTTATGGGACACCCTGTAGATAAGAACCAAGAATACTTTTCTTTACATTTAGCGCTTAAGACTAGATCTAATCTTATAGATTTAAAAACTGGTACAGAAGGAACACTTTCACTGTTTCATGGACCTTATCTAGAAATCAAATGTACATATAAAAGCAACACCTCCATTTGTGTGTGAAGTGTTGCTCCCCCTTCACTGATACTTTTTTCTGCATTTTCTGCAGACAGGTTGACCATTTTCAATTAGTTTCCCCTCAGCATCCTTTAAAAATCCAAAATACGTCCAGACTTCCGACTTTGTCCTTTTAGTGGGGGAAAAATTTCCAAAGCGCTGTCTGTGCAAGTGCCTTCTGCCATGTTTTCAGAGGCCAAACATTACAAACTATGCATACATGCCTGGAGTGCTGCTGCTTCTCCAGGAAATGAGCAGTATCACCATGAGTGTTTCTAAGTGTGGTAATCGAACACAGTTTTAATGATAATGATAATTTGAAACACCAATAGTAACAGTTTTGAATTTTACTGTGGTTTATCATTATACCGGTAATCATTACATCCCTAGTACACATGTAAATCATAGTCATCATTAAGAGTAATCTGTGTACAAACTTGAGGGTGGTCACTCAGAACAACTTTGTACTGATCTGATGGTGTAAATAGACCTACATAATGCCATCTAAATGCTTTTCACAGCAGAACAGAACCACCAGATTTCCTCCGCTGTTGAAGCATTCAGTCCTGCAGTGTTTCTTGCTGAATGCCACACATATACTTACCCACTTGTGGAGAACTTGGTGGATTTATGACTCATGTACCCGTATCAGGTTTTTCCACATCTTCCTTGACCAGTGCAGATGGTTTTTGACCACTGAAATCAAATGTTCATGCCATTTTGTAATGAGGGGGTTATGCCCTGCAGCCCTACTATATTATCCTTCTCTATATAATTGCTGAACTAATGCACGAGCATTAGTCATTAAATGTGCGCTGTTGACCACACTTTCCGTCCCCTTTCACTGATGTCTTTCCCATTGATCTAAATGTCACTTCAGTCACTGTGACTGAAGCTCCTGCCATCTGCGCCTCAACAGTGAACCATCTCTGAAGCCCATTCCGATCTTTTCGTCTTGTTTTCTGGGTCCAAACTCAGAACCAACTGGATCTGCACAGGTTTTTTCAGGGTTCGTACAGGTGCTTGAAATCCTTGAAAATACTTGAATTTCAATGTTGTGTTTTCAAGGTCTAAAAAGTGCTTGAATTTTTGTTTAAGTGCTTGCAATTGTCTGTGATCTGATTTATTTGTTCCTTTTTACCTCCGCCAAGGAGGTTATGTTTTTGCCGGCGTTGGTTTGTCTGTCTGTCTGTCTGTCTGTCTGTCTGTCTGTCTGTGTGCAAGATAACTCAAAAAGTTATGGACGGATTTGGATGAAAATTTGAGGAAATGTTGATACTGGCACAAGGAACAAATGATTAAATTGATTGAACTGATCTGCCTTGGCGGAGGTCTGTGCTCTCCGAGTGCTTCTAGTTAAATATTCATTCTGCCAGGTTAGATGGCAAGCCAAAGCTATTTACAGAGAGGTGATACATTTTGAAAAATAAAACTTTATGTCAAAAAAATAAAATTACCAGGTGTTCTCAGGTTGACTCCAGGTAAATTTTTATCTTAATCTTTGTCGAGGTGTGAGTGTGACTGAAGAACGCCAAGTAGCTTTCCTTTTTTTGAATAAAACTTTATGTTCTCTTTTAACTTCTAAACTTTTTGCTTTTATGAAATATAAATTTAGATATTTATAGGATCATACATTGTACATTATTGTGATAAAAAGTGAAAAACAAAACAATCAGGAGTATATGTATTCCTGTAGATTCGTGTTTTACCCCAGTGATAAGGTGATGTGGTAGAAAAATTTGAACGTGACCTATAAAAGCGCTTGAATTTGACCTTGAAAAATGTGTACGAACCCTGTGTTTTATACATGATAACACTGGTACAGTGTAGTGGCACCTTTGTGGAAACGTGCATTTGTTGTGTTTGTTCCTCCTTTGTTCAGGTTTTTCCTTTAATTTGTATGTTTTTTGTATTTTTACAGGTTTTATGGTGAAACAGAAGCAAGACTGAGGGAGATTTTCAGTCAAGCCTCTCAGAAGTAAGGCTCAATATTATCATCACCATCCTCATGTGTCTGTTAATGTTTTAGTTTGATGCACCCAAAACGCATTTTTTGCTGCTAATTTGTGAAAATATGTTCAATGGGAATTAAGGCGTAGATCAATACATTTTCCTAAATCCTAGGAATCACAAATTTTTGCCACTATGACTATGAATTAGGCTGTGAAATGGGCATTAAATTATGTTTTAAGTAGTCTTAAAAGGGTCTTTAAAAGGTCTGAAATTTAACCTGTAGAAACCCTGAACATTATAAACACTGTTAGAGTATGATAAATATGTCTTCCATTCTCGTTGACAGGCAGCCTGCGATAATCTTTATCGATGAACTGGATGCCCTGTGTCCAAAGCGGGAGGGAGCACAGAATGAGGTGGAGAAGAGAGTCGTTGCTTCTCTTCTAACTCTGATGGATGGGATGGGTTCCGTAAGTACACTTTAGAGCAGGGCTGTCAAACTCATTTTAGTTCAGGAGCCACATCCTCCCAATGTGATCTGAAGCGGGCCAGACCAGTAAAATAATAACATAGTAATATAGAAATAATGTCAACTCCAAACTTTTCTCTGTGTTTTAGAGTGAAAAAGTAAAATTACCTCATGAAAATGTGTACATCTACAAAGTATCCTTTTAAAAAAATTGAATACAGTGAACAACCATAGAAAACTGAAATATATGAAGAAAAATAAGTGCAAATTTAACAATATTATCCCTCAGTTCATCATTTACACATATGTACTACAACTTACAGATCAAAGTGGATCTACAAATACACAAGACATTTCATAATAAGCAGAATGTTGTTAAAATTTCAGGATTTTCATTTTTGTTGTATTTATTTATTTAGTTACAGGACAGTGTGTACTGGCATTAGTTGCAAAGAACAACATGTATGCACCAGATTTAGCAGAGAAGCTCATTTCTGTCCCGTTCCGTTTTTCCTGGACAAACGACTAACATAATAAAACATCACATAGATTACAAAGTACTAATATACTGGAAGAAAACCGTTAAACATGACAGAAATAGGAGAGTTTGCTCTGGCTGAACGGTTACAGCCAAATACATAAAAAGGGGCTTGCATTCTAAAAGTACAATAACATTTCCTAGAATAAGAATAAGATATACAAGAAAGAAAAAGAAGGAGAGAAGAAGAAAGAGGAGGATCAGGTTATTCACATTTTTTGGGAAAGGATAGTTTGTAAATGTAAACATTTTCATGCAACTTTACTTTTTTTACACTAAAAGAGAAAAATGTGTGTTTGTCATTATTTATATGTTATTATGATAGTATTTTACTGGTCTGATCCACTTTAGATCATATTGGTCTGTATGTGGAACCTGAACTAAAATGATTGATTGTTAATTGTTAATATCTTCAGTGTGATTTTTGCATTTCACAAATTCATCCCACAGGCCGGACTGGAGCCTTTTAAGGGCTGGTTTTGGCCCTTTGGCTGTATGTTTGACACCCGTACTTTAGAGGAAAACCTGTAAGAGTCATTCGTCACGTTCTGAATTGTAAGCAAAGTTTTCTACATCAGGATCTTTAAGGCGAGCCGCTCTGTGTTGCATTAAGTAAGAGCTTCATGTTTAATAGGTCTACAATAAAAGACCCAAGCTGCAGAACGAGGCTCTTTGAGGATGAGGCCTCATTGGAAATGCAGATTATCATGCAGAAACCATCTCTGCCGCTGGACGCCCTTCAGACACGGCGAGTTGTGTCTCATGGGTGTCGTTTTTCCAGCGAGTGCTCTGTCAGTGCCTGATGAGAAAACAGATGATTCCCCCCACACACACCCAATGGGAGCCTGGGAAACCAATCACCTCAGGTTGCCGTGACCTGCCAATTTGATATAACTTCATCAGCAGAACAACTCCATGTCCCCTGGAATAAAAGAGCTCACATTGGAGCCGGTGATGTTGCACAGATACTCCAACTTCCAGTCTGTTCCCCGCATCGTTCCGTGTGTTTTCCAGACCCAGTGATCCAAGGTCATCAGTACTGATTAGTTTGTGGAATGCGGAGAAAGCACTTCCTGCTCCTCAGCATTCTTTCTTGCGCTGTAATTTATTTGTGTTTCAATTTTCCCTGCGGTATAGAAAGCTGGAAAAAATATTTCTCATCTTGCTGCCAGACCACCCCGAGAAAAACACTGGACTGAGTTGAGTTTAGCATCAGAACCGGGTCAAAACCGAAGCCTTAACCCTTTAACCCCTGACGTGTCAGTGGTGAGCATTTGGAATGTATGATTTATTAAGAATATTCATAAAGATTCAACCGTTTGCTCAATAGGAAAAATTCTTAATGTGCTGATAGAATGGACCTTGTTCTTTCCATAGACATCTGAGCATGCTCAGTGCAGCCCCCACCACCTGTGTAATGGGGATCAAAACACAGACCAGTGAGTGAGACCGACTCACTATAAAAATAGACGGTTTGGGCTTTTTTACACCATTTTGTATGTGTTGTTTTTTTTTTTTTTGGTTTTTACTGTTATTTGCAGTGTTGTGGTGATTTTCTTTTCTTTTTTTTTACTGTGTTTTTACCAAGTTTTGACCGTGTAACTGCTTTTTGGAGTTCAACCAGGTGTCTGATTCAGAAAGAAACAGCCTCAAAGCAAAAACTACTGGGCCAAAATTCAATTACTTGTTGTTTGTTGTTCAGTGTGTTCCAGTTCACAGTTCAGGTTAAACATCTTAAATCTTTTATTGACGTACATTCTGAGTGCCATATATAGTAAAAACCTGTCAAATTTCAATTCTTTTTTCTGTCATTTCACCCTGTTTTGACCTAAAACACACAGTAAAGCAAAACTGGTGAAGAAAAGGAACACTAGCACATACTCACAGCAGCTTTTATGAACCTGAAACAGATGCAAATTCACAGCAGCACATTTACCTGGAATAATGTTTCAGGGATTAAAGGGTTAAAAACACATAGAGAATCATAATATGTGTTCAATACAAAGCTAGAAAAGTCATGTTGATAATTCAGTGGCTAAATTTAGGATCTAATTCCAGCTTTAAGTCTTTATGTGGGTTCATGGTGATTTGAAAAGATCTGATCCTCATCCTTCAGTTCATTTTATGGTTTCATTTTATGGTTTCAACACTCAGAACTCATAAAACTATATAAAGCCCGAGTCATCTGGACGTGTCTAATCCCTGCTCTTTGTCTGGTTCTTATAGGAGAGTCACTCAGGTCAGTTGTTGGTCCTCGGGGCCACAAACCGGCCCCACGCCATCGACCCCGCCCTGCGCCGGCCCGGACGCTTTGACAAAGAACTGGAGGTGTGTACCCCAGCTGTGGTTAAAAGTTTTGTGCTTTTCATTGCATTTATTTGCACGTTTTTAAAATGGTAGTTTTATTAGTTTCTGTGGTAATTTCAATCTTTCTTTGTCATGTTGGGTATTTTAAGAACTTCAGAAATGGGTTGTGTAATAAAAACTCAACAAAACTTCACAACATCAAAATATACGTATTCACTGTGGAAATATGAACAAGTAGATGTGTGTCAGTCAGTGTTTTTAGTGTGTTATTGAGCTTACATATAAATAAACTGACACAAAGATATAAGTTTCAGGTTCGTAAAGCTTCAGTTGAAATCTGATTTCATTTAATGATTTTTTTTCTTCTTTTTATTATTTAAAGTTTGCAATTTATAACAAAAAGAGCACACAGTAAAGTGCTGCATAATTTTGCAAAAGTATTTGTCCATCTTTAGCTTTGTTGCTTTTTGCAGGGTTAAAATGAATAAACATTTATTTCTCATTCACTTTTCTTCAGCTAAAATAAGAAAATACAGGAAATTTCTGCACAGCCTTAAAAAACACACACAAAAAAACCTGAAAATGGGTTCTAAAGGTTAAAGTCACTATTTAGTGCGACCTCTGACCCCATGACAAGAAAAAGGACAAACAATAAGAAACATCTGACGTGTTGAATGAAACCTGGAATAAAACATCAGAAAATTAATGCAATAAATCTCCTATTGTTTGAACAAAAGGGTTAAAAGACATGTTAAGTGCAAAGGGAGGTCACAATGAATACGACCACTTTGGTTTATAGAGACTGCTTTACCCCTGAATTTTTTGTTTTTACGGCTATCATTCACATGTATCAGACTGGATCTTAATACAGATAATAATAATAATAATAATAATAATAATAATAATAATAATAATAATAATAATAATAATAAACTTGATGTTGGGTTAAGACTTTTGTACAGAACTGTTTTCATGTAGGTAGTCAGTTTCTTTTACATGTCTATAAAAGGTTGTGCTTCTTGATTGGAATCACTCTTTCAAACCTTTTGTTAGTTTTTGTAATTACAATAACCTCCATCCCAAAAACTGTAGTGGACGTGAGCGGTCCAACACCAGATAAACGTTCTCAGTTGTAAATATCTCCATATCTGATGTTCGTATAATCAGTAATCACACTGCTGTGAACACCTGCCATTGCGATAAATGTAAATAAAAAGCTTTGCCCTGTACTCTAGGTGGGAGTCCCTGGTGCTGCAGAGCGTGCAGATATTTTGCAAAAGCAGCTGAACAAAGTACCGCACAGCGCCTCCGCCGAGGAGCTGACGCAGCTGGCGGACGCCGCTCACGGATACGTGGGAGCGGATCTCGCCGCTGTCTGCAAAGAAGCAGGTAAGTAAACACGGCCCTTCTGTTCTGTAGAAACTCCAAATGCTTTCAAAACATTCACTGTAGTTGTAGGAACCTGATACAAAGCCAAAATGTTTTGGATGATTCCATGTGAAGGTGGGTACCATCTGACACTTAACCCATGAAGACCCAAACATCCACCACCGACCAAAAACATCTACTGATCTAAATTGTTTAATACTTGTTGACTCACTAATCCTATCAATACAAGTAAGTAATTGGTCTAAAATACAGTTTGTCATTTTTTTAAATGGACATCAGATATGACCCATTTGGATGTTCAGAGGCTCCGTAGTTACTGTGGAAACACTGTCAT
This sequence comes from Sphaeramia orbicularis, assembly GCF_902148855.1. Taxonomy (NCBI): domain Eukaryota; kingdom Metazoa; phylum Chordata; class Actinopteri; order Kurtiformes; family Apogonidae; genus Sphaeramia; species Sphaeramia orbicularis. Next base: position 14,949,925 of record NC_043966.1, read on the forward strand.
CTTCTACAACATTGATTCACCAGTAAAACCCATAGAGTTGGATCAATGACAGTTGATGGACGCACTGGGTTTAAGTTTAGTTAATGACAGATTACTGAAAAGTCAGTTTTTCATCAGTTTTCTCTATTTTTGATATAATAACCCTCAACTTTAATCTGAGCTTTTATGAACATCTACATGATCAGTAAATTAAATATAAGAAAATACTTGATTTTCACTGGAAATTCACAAAATACAGAGGATAATATTATAACAAGAAAAGCACTTGGAGAGTGCAGACCTCCGCCAAGACAGATCTGCCTCCCGTGCGTGCGTGTTTGTTTGTTTGTTAGCAACATAACTCAAAAAGTTATGAACGGATTTTCAAGCCCCCCACCCTCGGTCGCCACCAAAATTTAATCATTTCTTCCTTTTGCCATTATCAACATTTCCTGAAAATTTCATGAAAATCTGTCCATAACTTTTTGAGTTATCTTGCTAACAAACAAACAAACAAACACACACGCACGCACACAAAGCAAAGCGATTGCAATACCTCCTGGCGGAGGTAATAAATGGTGATAAGATAAGATAAGATAAGATATCCTTTTATTAGTGCCACAAGGGGAAATTCCAGGTTTACAGCAGCAAAGTACAAAAGCACACAAGAGCAAAAGAAGTGCAAAACCAAAAATAAAGACAAATCAAAAATCAAAACACCTATACATCACTTCTTACGTACTTAAGTCTGTTACTCCTAGAAGGAGCATAGGCCACTGATGATATTTCTCCACCTCATCCTGTTCTGTGCCAGCCTCTCCAGATCTTGCCATATGTGTCCCACTCTAAAATCACTTAAATCACTTAAAAAAAGTTAAATAGAGAGAAAAATTCATTTGAGAAATACCACAAAGGTCACACTGGGTCTTTATGGGTTAAACATGATAGATTATGTTTGTCATCAATTTCCCTTTTTTCTTGGGAATTTCATGCAAAACATGGGAAATTAAACAGAAAAAAACAACGTAGAGTTACAAAATACAAAATCCTTTACAAATGCCCAACAATTCACAAAACACAATGTGCCACTTGTGAGAAAACTGTCACCGCAACCCATGTGGCTTTAGTTTTTGTTTTTTTTGTATTTGAAGGATGTATTTTTTTGTTCTTGTTTCTGAAGCTTGATTTTTACGAATGTGTTGTTTCTTTGTATTCCCAAACCAATCTGTTTGTTAGTGGACTGTCCGGCATTTGAGAAGATCTGCTCTATTTGTTAGGTTTTGGCAGGAAAATAGGTCAATCAAATGGAAAACTACATATGACTGTAACCAGATGTATTCAGATCGGAGTTTGCTGATAAAACTGATAAAACCCATTCGAGAACGCAACCATAAATTTAGTTAAAGTCTTAAAATCCACAACATAAAGATGCCACTGAAGCTCCACAGACCAGTTGTGAAACATCCCAGCAGCTCTTTGCATTATTTTCCTCTTGGCACTTCCTGAAACCCGTGGGGTTTGGGAAACCAAAACAAAGTCACATACGGCATCTTGCCCAGAAACGCTCAGTTTTTTAGTCGTTTGGTTTGCTTCATGGACTCAGCGTCTAACCAACAAACAAATGCTAATGTACAAGCAGAGCGTTGTTGAGCTCCAGGCCTCACATCGTCTTCCCCCTGCGTCTCGACCCCACCTCCACTCGCAGTATTTTGCAAGCCGTTCGTCTGAATGATTTCTGGCTGTATGTGATGTTTTCTCGGACTATGTGACATGGCTGCAGCCCCTTTGAACACAGAGGGTCAACCATCTTTCGCTGTTTGCCAAAGAGGAAGTTGGGAGTTTGTGTGGTATTCAGATCCCAGTGAGAGAAACCACTCAAACCACCGCTTGTTGTGAAATTCCTCTGCCCCCTCACCCCTAGCGCCACAAACCCATCCACCACACATGAAAATGCATCCCAAGGACTTACGTATGTGTGTATCTGCATGTGCCTGATCGCCGACGTGATTATACAAGTACGCGCACATTTGTTTTTTTGTGTGTGTGACCCCACTTGCCTCCTGGGTGGTCCCGGTGCCTGGGGTATGTGGCGTATTGCATTTCCAGCTGAGGAGGGAGCTGGGGCTGCTGTGCGGAAGCACTCCAGTGAAGAGCGTGATTTACTGTCCGCAGAGGGCCAGACGTGACTGGTAGTGTTTTCTGAGAAACCTCCTCGCATCCCGGAGGGAGACAACAACCTCCCCAACCCCGTTTGACTCTGCTCATTTCCCCCAAAATCTCCCAAACCCAAATCGTTAGACAAACACAAGCCGTCAGTTTTACGCCACTGGAGAACTAACAGAAGGAGCATTTAGAGTTTCTCTGCATGATAGGGTGGATCTCTTTTGATTAATTTCAATTTCAATTTAAAAAATAAAAACAAAAAATGAAATAAAATCCAAGTATAATTACATTGACTTAACAACTGAGTCTAGTCTGTGATCCAAGGCTTAGTTTTGTGCCTTTTTTTCTTTATATTTACTGTCCACTACATGCATTTTACATGTACAAATGATATGGTCAGGTATATTATGACAACTTGAGACTTAACAGGGGATGTATACCTTATAGAAAGCCTAGTGGTATTTCACAGATCAGAATCAGAATCATGTTTATTGCCATGTAAGTAAACAGGGTTCACATTACTAGGAATTTGCTTCAGTGGTTTGGTGCACACATAGAACATGGAGTGGGTAAGAAGCATGCTGTAAAAAATAGAATAAAATAAAACAAAACAAGTGGTGCCAGGCACAACAAACCCCGCCCCTCGGACATATTGTAGCTTATTTTGGCATTGATCCAGCTGATGTCATCATGTCTATGTGTGTACTGATGTCAGCATAGACATAGACAGCATAGACAAATTTCGGCCATTATAAGTAAAGTAGCGCGTTGACCTGAGGGAATCCACGGGTTCCAGAAGCAGTAGAGGTGATAAAATGGGGAGCTGAGCTAAGCTTACTGGTGTAACACACAGATTAGGAAAAAATATAATGGCCCCCATTTTGTTTTGTATTGAAATCAAAAGTAACAGATAAGAATGCATTCATAGTTACCTGAACAATATTTTAAATTGTTTGTGTTTTCTAGTCTTCTTTAGATGTTAACAACTGCAATTTCAAGTCAGTTTTATTTTTCTCCGGAGGGTCAAGAGACAAATAAATGAACTTCGTTGTCTTTATATGTCCCCATAGGCATCTGGGATAGTAGAAAAAATGCAAAAACACATGATAGACAATTAAATATGATAATACAATACAATAATCAGAATTAAGCGCTGATTATTTAATATGTAACTGAGATTAGGTGAAAGAAACAAACTAAATATGATAAAACTTGTTGCAGAAATGTCTCTTTTGACCTGTTGTTTGTATTGTGTGCTTGGTTACATGATTAAATAGCCCCCACAGCCCACCACGTTGCTCAGATATATATATACATACACACATAGCCAAAAGCTGATATCTGTTTTTTTCCTTCTTTGCTTTCATTAAAAGGAACAAAAGCCGAAGAGGCACAAAAACACATCAAGTAGGAACTGCAGTTGTTTCCTTCTGCTGCTCAGGTAACAATGAGCTGCTGGGGGAATGTACTCTGCCACACACCGTTTCCTGAAAAATAAAAATGGGGGGACAATATCAGAACGGCTGTGACACGCTAGGGTCACGCACTAGATCCCCCACCTTGCAGAACAGCCCAGTGCAGCTGCAGACCAGCATGCACACATACATACTGATCACATCAGCCTTAAATGTACACACACGCACACCAGAAGTACTTTATGGCAGAGGTTCACATCCTGTGTTGAACACAATGCCAACCTGCTTATAGATCAGAGAATAAGGCTGTGTAAATCAATACTTCATCTCTGGACAAGGCCGGAGGGCAGGATGACGAGGCCAAGTGGTGGTTTTGTGTGCACTGTGTAGAAGTTTGTGTGTTCATAAGAATAGATGGAAATCTTGATGTCATTAGGGAAGTTTTTGTTTGTCCAGTCAGTTATACTGAAACTCAGAAAGAACTTGACGACACATGTGTTATATAATCAGCACTTAATTACAGTTGATCACGAATCGGCCAGTGTGAATGTAATGCAAGAGCACGCTCATACCCCATCTATTAAAGTCTGTCTGAGGTCACCCCAAATCCCGTTTAAGCCTCCACTGAGCACGCAAATTATGAAGGAGATGTGCACTTTACATCTTGTGCACTGACCGGGGTTGAACAGCATGGGCCCTTAATGAAAGAAAGAATTTTTAAGCCTTTGGAGGAAAAGTGGGAATGTATTTCACCAAAAATCTAGTGTAACAAAAACCCCTGAATTAGAAGTGCAGCTTTATAGCTCAGAAGTCTGTAATACATACATTGATTATGGTGAGAGGTGACATGTGCTTTTATTTAGCTATTCTATTCTATTCTATTCTATTCTATTCTATTCTATTCTATTCTATTCTATTCTATTCTATTCTATTCTATTCCATTCCATTTTATTCTCCCTTACACCCCCAGCTCCCCCTACACAGTATTGCTGCAGTGCAGTGTGTAATATAACCGTGCAATACAGATCCTTTTACTTACTTTATTATTACTTATCATGGTTTTTACTACTGAAAATCCTTTTTTTTAAAATCACTGAATCATAGTTTTTTTCATACTTGACACATAGTTTTTTTATATGCACATTTAGTCTTCCGTCTCTTTATGGTGTCTGTCTTATTTATTGCTGCTGCCTCCTGAGCCAGTTGCAATCGAAATTTTATTCTATTACTGTTACTATATTGGTTTTAATACCTGCTAAAATGACCTTAATGCGTCTTCCACTGATTAGATAAACTATGTTTTAAATGCTGATATTCCCAAACTTTACTAAACAGAAGTTAATTTTCATCCTTTCATTGTTTGTTGTTGCTGGAGGACAGGTCAGGTCACATTAAATAAGGACCTCCAGTGGGCAGATGTTATACTGTAAAGCCAAACCACTGTGTTTACATTGGTAGCTTGAGGAAAAATTTAGCTCATAGACAACCAGGGGACTTATATAATGTTTAAGTCTTTATCATAACTGAGCGTATAAGATGTTTTATCCTCTGTTTCATCGGTTTGTCTTCTAAATCTATCGCTGCGTCAGGATCCAGTAGATGAACTACGTCCCTGTCAGTGTCTGTGCAGGTATAAATACTGACCTACAACCATCAAACCTGCTCCTCCTTTCAACTTCCTCGGTCTGGGTGTCTGAAGTGGACATGGCTTTCATCATAGTTTCTTGCTTTTTGACAGATTTATGGACACATTACGCTGATCTGCTGGACTTTGTTAGTCACAGCAGACAAATGTACTTACTGCCTGCACGCCAGTAACTCTATTTATAAACATTTTCCTGACAGCGTTTCTGTTGTATCTGATGTAGCTCCTCGTCACGTCATTGCAACTGGGCTTTATGTCAGATGTGTGTCAGCACGCACACTATTACTGCACAGGCTGACACTGATGGAGCCGTCGTCGAAAGCTCCGGCTTTATTGAATGTTAACGATAATGTCAGAACATTTCAGAAAGTAATGCATTTTAGTCATCAGAACATGTAAACTGTAGCCAGGATTTATAAATATATTATAATATGCAGCATTCGTACAGCGTGTCCAGCACTACACTCATCTGACTTGATTTAATGGAGTGATATTTTGCTTTTTTAACTGGAATTATACATTTTAACCCCTTTAGACCTATCAGCCTGCCCACGGGCTGAAAAAATTATATTAATATTCATCTACTATAAAAATATAATAAATCAGGACAGTGAATGTTTTTTTCAACTTTTGCTCAAAGTTTAGACCCTACTGTTAATAAAAGTACATCAAAAGTGTATTTTAGTGCAAACTTTAATGTTCAAACATGATTTTTAATCTTTGTGGGGTGAAATATACGCTATTAAAAATCTCCGACACGAACAATTAATTTATGCATATCATCGTCAATCCAGCCGGAAAAAAAACAGGCGAGGATAAAAAATTCTAATTTCTCTTTTAGTTTATTACAGTTTACTCAGGCATAGTAATAGATACAATATTTTAGACAATGGGAATAGATTCTGTGAGGTCTCTAAATGTCCATAGACACCAAGAACATCCATATGAACCTTATTATTGTGAAGTAATTCTTCATTTACTTTGAGTATGTCTTTTTAGGCGTTTTTCCCCTGAAAATATGGTCAGGGTTTAACAGGTTAAAACATTTCCCTGTGGTCTACATAAACTGTAAATGCTATGCTTGGGTCTGAATTCTTCATTAATTCAACTCCACAGGTCCATCTTCAACCCTATTTCTGAGTAATGACACCAGAAAGGTTGTTTTGAGCGCTGGCCCTTTAAATGCACATGAGCTACTTCACGCCACACCCCCTCCAGGTTGTTGGCTGTGCTGCTCTGTCCCGTTCAACCAACAACTGAACATTTTAGGTAATCTGCTCAGAGTTTGGACATATTTTCAGTTTTTACTACAACCGCTGCTGCTGACAAACAATTATGGCGTACTCAGAGAAATGTTCGTCGGAAGTCTTGACCTTATATATGCATATGTCGTGACATAAGTAGTTATAGATGTAACCAATCAAGCAGGAATTAAAACAGGTTGTAGAAATCCACTTGATTTTTGCCAGAATTAATATAAAGATAGCTTTGCAGCACCTGGAGGGTTCAAATTCAAACTTCATGAACTATTAGGGTCCAAATACACAAATAAAAGTACCAAAGACTAATAAAAGTGGGTTTAGCAAAATATGACCCCTTTAAGTTAGGCCTAGGTCGAGGTAGATTTACGGACTACTTATTAATATTCTCCCTTTTTTGAGAACTTTTGTGCAAATAGAACAGATCATAAAGCCAACTATTCTCATGATCATTTCTCATTTTTAATGTGTTGTACTTGTATTGTTCTATTTGTAAGGTTTCATTGTCATATTTTTTCATTACTTGCCCAACGTCTACAGATGCAAGTTAGTATTGTAGCTATAATTCGCCATATTTACATCTGATTTTGTCTCAATACAGATGTTCATTGATTTGCACTGTCCCTATGAAATAAATAAATAAAGTAAAATACACTTTTCAGCTATGATTGCAAAAACTAAAGATCTAAAATGTGTATATGGTCAAATATAAGAACAGGAATGACTGCAGGCATAACTTATAAAATGGTGAATATTGTGAACATTGGTGTTGTAGTCAAGACCACCTAAACCAAGACCAAGTTTATGACTGAGACTAGGGTGTATCAAGACCAGATCAGACCAGATACACAGCAAGAGCATTATGGTAACCTCGCTTTTCATTTATTACACAGGTTAGTATGCTACAGCCAAACTAGTTTTTATAATCACACTAAAAAAAAACAAGATTTTAAGGGTGAATGAACATCTAAAAGTTAAGTTTCCAGTTTTTAGACAAATCAATAGCTGACAAAATGTTTTACACCCAAAAGAAATGTTTGATTGATCATTCTCATAGTGATTTATGTTACCTAATGATCAGAAAATGCAATATTCCTGCAGTTGTGGTTTTGACTGATCTTGAAATAAAATCCTGTGATGAAACTAAATACGAATGCAATTTAGACAGGAATGAGACCAAGATCTTTAAAAAGTGGTGTTGAGACAAGTCTCACCCACTGTAACACTTGTAAACAATGAAACATGCAAATAGACCAGACATGTGGAAAGTAATCAATATAAATCTGAATGTAAATGAATAAACTAAAACAGGTAGACAAAATACTGCCTGGGAAAGTACAAAGTCTCATCCAAATGACATATAATGTTGCAGTGAAGAGTGATTTGCAGCAAATAAATTAAATGAACGATAGAGGAAATAAAACAATAGATATTTCCATGCAATACATTGGATGATCCTATGTCTATTAGTAACTATTTCATCTGGAAACCAAAGATCTTACTAGCTTAAAGCTGTGTCATCATATAATAATAGCACAATGTAATAAATTATACACTATTATGGCTTACGCATTCACATGTACAAATGACTGTGAAGGCCGACAATGAAAAAAATAGGTCAATTATATGGTAATTGAATGACAGATAAGCCTGAATAAAATGAAAAACATTTTTAAAAGGCTAAACGCAGTAGTGATCAGATTTCGTCTGATAGCGCCTCGTAGGTGCTGATGGCTTCTGATCTTATTTCCCCCAAATATTACATTGTCCCCGTTTCCAGCTCAGGGTGCATTATACAAAACAGCTTTTCATAATGAATCCCTGTAGGTGTTTTGTGTGGTATTGGAAGCTATCATGTGGTCTCTGGGAGCCTCACAGACTCTGGGCGTCTCGCTGTCGTCCTGTTGGCGTTTCGACTGATCCCGCTGCCTGCAGATGACTCATTTCCACAATCTAAACAGTGTAAATTGTGTGTGTGAGTGCGCATGTTTGCGCGAGTGCGTGCTTGTTTGGTTTGTGCCACATCCGGACCCACTGTTTACAAGCCTCTCTAAACAGGGGAAGCCCACTGAAACAAAAAGGCCCAGTAAAATTGATTATGTGGAATAATAAACACACAACCCTGCGCTGCGTCCTCTGAAAGCTTTTCGGTTACGCTGTTATTTGACTGCAAAGATCAGACTCGGTATTTAGCATCCACTTCTCCAACTCAGACTAAACGGCCTAAGTGATTTACTTTGCAAATGTGCAAAGTGATTTGGCTAATATGCTCAGTGCAAATCCCTCAAACCTAAATATTCGGTGCTTTAGCCTCCCCAAACCAAACTATTGATCTTTCTGGCCGACGAGCTCGGGGAAATAAGTACTACCCAGCTGCGTAGGAACAGAGGGGAAAACGAGCGGCAAAATGAGCCCAGTTTTGTGTGTTTGACATAAATTCTGCTGTTGGAGACTAAATGGGCCAAACAGTGCTAAATGCTTGTGATGTTTACAGCGGCAGCCTTGCCTTATAAAGCGCTTTTTGCAACTCGTCTGTCCTTTTAAAGACACTTTAGGAATTTCAGTACAGGTCACATAAATATCAGAGGATCAGCATGTGAAGTTTATTTGAGGCCTCTGTTTATAAAATCCGGAAATGTGCTGCTTGTACTCCTTAACCCCGGTGCTTACCTTTACTCAGTGACAGCTGTGTGTGTGTGTGTGCGCGCGTGTGTGTGTTCATTCCCTAATATGTACTGTACGTGCATGCATTGGTGTGTACGTCTGCACACATTTTCCGCATGTTTGGAGTGTGCGTGAGCATGTGTATTTGTCATCTGTGTGTATGTGCGTGTGCGCTTTAACAGCACATATTATTGCGGTGTTTCAGCTCTGAGAACAGATGTTGGGTATTGTAAATACAGGTGCAAAGAGTGCTCCGGAAGCCCTGGCAAGTAATGAAAACGTTCCTGCAGTTCTGTAATAGTGTAATGCCCAAACTATTTCCCAATTCATCTGAGGACAGCTACGTTGGAGAGCTGTGGCTTAGCTTGTGGGTGTTCGATGCGGCGCTACACAATGCAACACAACACAACGCGCGGTTCTGAGTCGTCCCTGTTGAAATCTGGAATGTGCCGTTGAAGTGCAGAAGGACTTCTTTTGACACACCTTCCTGCATTCTGTGGGTGAGGATCTGCCGTCTCTGACAATGGAGCTCTGTGAGGCCTCCCTTTTGAAGTCTTACTGGAACTTTTAACCTCCACTCACTTCCTACCTCATCTTTATTTCTTCCTCCCTGAAAGGCAGGTCTCACACGTTGCACTGAGAGTACATGCAGTCACATGAATGAAACATTTGTTTGGTTTACCGACAAAACACAGCTGCAGTTTGCACATAATTAGTCAGAAATGAGGTAAATCTGACGAGTTTTCAAGTGACTTCTATTGTAGTTTTGATACTTATTATTGCATTATTTTGTCAGTAATTGTATGACATGCTAATGATATATTCATCTATAATAAGATAATATTAACTTATACATGTATTTTACTGCAAATGCTTTAATTTATAAGTTTTATCCCTTTTCACATTCTTTTAGAGAAGTATTAAAATCATTCACTTAAATGTCAAATGGGTACAATCAAGGGCAGGGGGGTCAAACATACCAGCCATGTGCCAAAACCGGCCCACCAAAGGATCCAATCCCGGCCCCTGGGATGAATTTGTGAAACGAAAAAGTTACTTTGAACATATTAACAACCAAGAATGTCAAAATGAGTTTAGTTCAGGGGCCACATTCAGAACAGTATCCTCCTGAGACCCAGCAGTGCATTTTTGTCCTCTGTAGGGGACAAAAGTTTTACAGTTTTACTTTAAAAATACTGTCCATTACAAAGGTCATTCCATTAAAAATAAATAAATAAAATGTATTTTTAGAAATTTATCTGAAAAAAACTGTTGCATTAAGCAGTTCCCAATCAAGACAATTGTTTAATGTAAAAAAGCTAAAACTTTCACTTTCCTGGGTCTCAGGAGATTAAGTTCTCAAGTGGATTTAACTAGTAAATTATCAGATCACCCTTGTTTTCTTCAATTTCTTGTTCATTTTAATGCCTGGTACAACTAAAGGTACATTTGTTTGGACAAATATAATGATAACAACAAAAATAGCTCCTAAGAGTTTAATTTCAGAGCTGATATCTATCCATTTTCCATGGTTTTCTTGATAACCAAAATCACTTAAGTTCTTACATCAATATCTATGGCATTGTTCTGACAAAAACAGTACTTTTAGGCATTCCATGTTTTCTTTTGTCTGTTTTAGTCACATGATACACACAGGAATTAGTACTTGATTGCATAACCATTGTTTTTGATGACTTTTGATGGTCCAATAATTTTTTTAGTGACTGTATATATCTGGGATGCAGTTGAGTCACATAAAACTGAAATATTCAAGTAAAGTACAAGCACTTGAGTAAAGTACTTATTACTCCTCTGATCCTTTCCACACTCATTTAGAAAGGAGTCACTTTGAGATGATTAAGTGAACATTTTCATAATTTCTAGTTTGTAAATGAGTAAATCAGACCTTCGATCTGGGCCTGAAGCTGATTCCTCACAGTCGATATGTCTCAACAAAGTCCTAACACTGATCACCAACGGAAACCAGTTCTGATGTATTTGACTGAAACTAATTCCCGAGTTCCTACATTTGTGAGTATAATATTTTGCATTCAGGCTGTTGGTTCTTAAAAACCTCCTTAAAGACTGTTTGGTGTAAGGGTCAGCACAGGTGACCCCTGAAGAGAAGGCCTTGATTTGGGGGAAGGTCTGTTTTAGACCCACATAATTAGTACCATCCCTGTTTAAAAACCACAAATAGCCCCTCTCCTCTCCCCTCCGTTCTCTAGCTCTTCGTTTTCTTCCATACCTAGTTTGGGCTCTGGTGTGATGTTTTGCAAATGTGCATTCTTGTACATTTAGGGGGCCCCTTCTTCTCTCAATTCCCACTAGATCTCTGTTGAATGTTAAGCATTCTGGAGAGGGGAAGTGCAAGAAAGAAATAAAGAAAGGAGAAAATGAGTCCACATAAGGTTCAGATTAAATTGTGTTGTGTTGCGTCTTTTTTTTTCTTTTTTTTTTTTTTTTCCTCCCTTCCCATCGGATGTTTTCATAACTAAACCAAATGTGTGCTCGCAGTCAGCCAAGAAGAGTCAGGAGAGAGAGAATCCCTGAAGCAAAATGTTAAAGTCACATCATTGAACCAAGTTTCCGCTGCCCCTCGGGCGTTCAGGCTGGACTCGGAGCTCTGCGGCTTATGAAACCGATTTCCCCTCTGGTACGGCTGCTTCTCTGCAAGGCTTGTCATTACAGCTGGCAATGCACGACATTCACTATGGATGCTTTTCAGTGAAACATTTATTAAACACTTAGGAAATGCGTTTTTCAGTCCTCTGGGCATCCATACCGCTCTCCTGACACTGAAAACTAGCAGCAACTTGTATTTAACTCATAAAGGCCCGAATATACACCAGTGACCAAAATTGTTTAATAATACCTATTGATCTACTAATTCTATAGATACATGCAAAAAAAAAAATTGGTGTAAAATACAGTTTGTTGTCTTTTCATGGTCATCAGATATGACCCATTTGGATGTTCAGAGGCTCCGTAGTGAACGTGGAAACACCGTCATCTTCTACAGCATTGATTCACCGGTAAAACCCATGGAGTTTGATCAGTGACAGTGGGTGTAGAAACTTGGTCAATGTTCAGTTAATGGTATATTTTACTTAAAGCTGAGTATAACTTTCATCTCCAATTTTTCATCAAATCTCTAAAACCCGAGTCATAGTCTAAGTGTCACAAATCTGTTAGTGACACACCTGAATTACTTCCCTCACGGTGAACAACTTCGAAGTGTACTCCATCACAAGCCATCTGTTTGTTTACATACCAAACCCATATGTCAAGACTAACGGATTCGTGATGCTTAGGCTATGACTTGAGTTTTACAGATTTGATGAAAAATTGGTGACGGAAGTTATACTCAGTTTTAAAAAGTAACTTTTTCTTGAGTTTTCTCTGTTTTTAGTATAATAACCCTCAGATGTGATCTCAACATAAGCATTAAAGTACATGAGCAGTAAATTAAATGAAGGAAATACCTGATTTTCACAAAAAAATGGCAAAATACAGATACATTACACACAAAATACATTTATTATGATAAATGGTGATAACTCACTTGAGAAAGGTTAAATAGAAAGAAAAAATAATTTGCCACAAAAGTAGCACTGGGTCTTTATGGGTTAATATGAAAAAAGGTCAAATTAACCTTCAATTACATGAACTAGGAATATATATGAACTATAACCTGGAAGAAAATTTGATTTCTTATTTAACCAAATACAACCAAAATTTAGACCTTTTAATATGTTTTGCTGTTTTATATATTTTGTGTGTATTACAGTGTATATTGTTAAAGCATGTGTGCACAGTACATGATTTCAGAGAACCTGTACATGCACTCTTTCAGATCAGATCTTTCATACGCTGTCACGACCTTCACATCATTGTTTGTGTTTTTAGATTTCTGTAACAGCCTCTACACAGGCATGACCAAGGCCTTTGCATGTCCTATTTTGTACTGTGAAAGAGGTGCAACAATGGCTGCCATCAGTGTCTTGTAAACTACAATAAAGCTCCAGTTTTGTCCATCTGAGAGTGTCATTGCTGCAAAAAATGTGAAACATAGCACTGAACAACACAGTACTAATGTTGACCTGTGTTAAAAATACAAAATACTCCATATTCTTACATACATACATAACATCACCATTCTAACAGGACTCTATAATATGATTTTGCCGCTGTACCGCTATAGACATTGGATATTGGGCCATGGACGGTATACGCCGATGACCTTTTACTGTTGTGTCTGTGAGTCAGTCTGTGTTACCATCATTATACAGTCTATGTCAGGGGTGTCAAACGCATTTTAGTTCAAAGGCCACATACACCCCAATTTGATCTTGAGTGGGTCGGACCAGTACAATAATAGCATATAATAGTAATAATAATAGCAATAATAGCCCTTTAAACTCAGTTGGGTCTTTTAAAAAGCAACTGAAGACCTATTTGTTTAGACAAGCTTTTAGTTTTTTATGCCTGTGTCTGTGTATGTAGCTGTATGTTTTTATACCTGTATATGTAACTGTGTGTTTTTATTGCTTATGTATTTTGCTTCTGATTTTGTGGTAAGCACTCTGTGAAATCTTTCTGCAAAAAGTGCTTTATAAATAAACATTATTATTATTATTATTATTATTATTATTATTATTATTATTATTATTATTATTATTATTATTATTATTATTATCTATAAGTAATGTCAACAACAAATTTCTCTGTGTTTTAGTGCAAAAATGTTAAATTAAATTAAATTTGCAAACTATCCATTCACAAAAAATGTGAATAGCCTGAACGAACTGAAATTTCTAAGGAAAAATAAGTATAATTTTAACAATATTACACCTCAACTTATTTACACACGTGCATTACAACTTACGCATTACAGTGGATCTGCCAAGGCTCAACACATTTTATAACCGACGTAATATTGTTAAAATTTAGATTGGAACGAAAATGAGTTTGAAGATATTAACAGTCAAAGGTGTCAGTGTAATTTATGCAAGTCACAAATTCATCCTGCACCCAGATTGGAACCTTTGGGAGGCCTTTTTTGACCCGCGGACCATATGTTTGACACCCCTGGTCTATGTACTCCAAACTTGTCTTGCTTTTATTAGTTTATTAATTCCATGTCACACAGTGTGGCTGCAGTAGAACTTTTGCCAACATCTCAGCAGTCTGTAGACGCCGGCTGACCGTCCAGAACCCAAACTCTGGAACATTCACCTGCTGAGGTTTGAGCCTGAATCTGTCTCTGATTCTCTTATTTTTTAGAACGTCTCTGTGTGGATTTGTCATTTTATCCATATTGTTATTATTCTTTCATGGTTTTATTATTTTACCTTTAGTGAAGTACTCAGTAACATGTCTAAGTGCTACATAAATAAAGGTTATTATTATATGTTTATACAGTAAAGGGGGCCGAGGCCTCCACCTTCACGGGGGGAAGCAGCTGAGGGTTTGGGGGTTGTACGTATGGTGTTGTGGCTCCTCATCTCCCTCTTCGCCCTTCCACATCCTGTCCTGTCTCGCCTCGTCCCTTCCACTTGGACCAGATGTTTTTATGCGGTTGAAGCAGCAGCGGTCTGAAGCATTAAGGCAGATGAAGAGCTGAAGAGGCGGCCAGGTGGAATGATGCGATGTTTGGACCTCGAGGGATCGAGAGCGAGGAGGAGGCCGAACAAGAGAGAGACACGGTGCACCAGAGAGTCGGGACTGGTGAACACATTGACTTCAGCTGCGTTAATTGTGTTTCTCCTCCTCTTCCTCGCGTCTTCGCTCTCCGTCTGTCTGTCCCTCACCCAGTCGATGGACGGGTCCTGGAAAATATAAACAGGATGCAGTCTTGTCTGATCGTAAATCCCCTCTCGTCTGCTCCCTGGCCTCCAGCCCTGGACCACGTCCGTTCCCCTCCGGCCCTCGCCACCCCAACTCCTGCCCAGATCCCACCCCCCCCCCTCCCTATCCCCCCTTTTCAGCTCTGAAGCGGAAGCCAACAGTTTATGTGTGTATCTGCGTGATGTGTGCACATGTGCATTGGGGAACGGTTGTGTGTTTAATATACTGTTACCGAACTCTTGGGTTGGAAACGCGGTTGTGGGCTGGTTTTGTAACTACTAATCATTGCCTACATTTAGCTTGTAATTCACTCGTAGAAGATCCCCCCACCCCCCACCAACCCACCCACCTGTAGGGGTTAAATCTGCACAGCTGGATGCAAGCTGATGCACATATGTCCTTCTTTCTGGTGCTGAAGCTCCACCTTTTTTTGCCTCTCTGACATTCTTTTCTGCCTCATTTATATATTACATGGAATTTACCAACTACCAAACCTACCTGCATTTAGGGATGGGAATTGAGAACCGGTTCCAGTAGCTCAGTTCCTTTGAATCATTAGTCTGTTTGCTTAATGATTCTGCTTATTGATTTTGTAACATCATTACATCAAATGCGTCATCGTGGCATTTCCATATTTCGATTCAGAAATGCTTTAAATTATGTTAGTATTTCATTGGTATTTTGTTAGTAACAATGACACTTGAGCCATTTCCAACAGTTGCAGAGTCTTCATTATGACAAAGGTGGAAATACCTCCAACATGCACAACATGAAATTATAACGCACCAATGTAACATCATTGATGGGCTACTCAGTGAAGGGGGCGGTGACTCTGGAAGCAGAGCATACAGCAATATAATATTTTTTATAAGATCAGACTCCTCCAGGTTCTGTTGATACTGTTAATGCTAGCGCTGTTTCACCATGTCCACCTGCTTTCACTATTGTTTATGAATAATCTCCATGTCCTATAATTACATTTAGATGACGACGAGGCTCAGAGGCAGCAGCATGGACACTCCTCACACTCCTTTAACTACACCTTTATGAGTTTGTGCATATTTGGCATTAAAAAGTTAATGCAAACAACGTCATTTATACTATAGTTTGTTTCTTAAAGGAGTGATATTTTGCTTTTTTAAACGGAATTATGCATTTTAAAACATTTCCCTGTGGTCTACATAAACTGCAAATACAATGCTGGGGTCTGAATTCTTCATTAATTCAACTCCACAGGTCCATCTTCAACCCTATTTCAGATTAATGACACAAGACAAGTCGTTTTGAGTGCTGGCCCTTTAAATGCACATGAGCTACTTCATGCCCCACCCCCTCCAGGTTGTTGACCGTGCTGATCTATCCTGTTCAGCCACTTGTGTTCATTAATACAACCAACAACTGAACATTTTAGGTAATCGGCTCTAAGTTTGGACATATTTTCAGTTTTTACTACAACTGCTGCTGCTGATAAACAATTATGGCGTACTCGGAGAAATGTTCGTCAGAAGTCTTGACGTTATATGTGCAAATGTCGTGACGAAACTAGTCGTAAAATGTAACAAATTAAGTAACAAATTAAAGATGGCTTTGCAGCACTTGGAGGGTTCAAATTCAGAGTTTTTGAACTTTAGGGTCCAAATACATAAAGAAATGAACCAGAGACGAATAAAAGTGGGTTTAGCAAAATATGACCCCTTTAATCCAATGGAACCAGAATTGCTAAATTCTGATCAATTCCCATTCGTCCCTGCAGTAATGGGTGTTTTAGAAATAACCAGATTAAGATTGAGAAGTTTCCCTTTGAGACTGCTGCTCTCATGCAGATGTTTTCAGACTTGCAGATTTCTGTTGTGACCAGCATATTAAGTATTTGCAGTGATTTAGAAAACCACTAACTCTCCTTGAACATATTTGAAGAACATCCTCCCCTCTGTCAATGAGAATGTGGTCTGGAATGAAATCCTTAATCAATCTTCATTTCCCCTCCTGACACAGAAAACAACACAAGTGGTTGTTGAAACAGAATTTCTATGACAGGAAGGTCACTGGTTGAATTATGCTTTTTTTTTTTTTTTGGTAGTGAAGGAGAAATAATCTTCCTTCCACCAGTTGCCGAGCTTCTTTTGAGCAACGGCGCCTGACAAATGACATCCTACAATAAGACAGGAAGCATTTTTACATAATAGGTCCACATTTACTGTTAGGATTGTCATGTGATAATATAAATACTGTGAGGATAGATAAGGACCCATTGTTTCCCACTGCAACATATATCAGGTGATAAGAAAGCATCTATGTATGTGGTTGTATTTTTCGTGATTGCTCCACATCATAGTCATTGTATGAAGGTGGAGTCTGAAAACACAGGTCTACAGACAAAATACTTCCAGATTTTTTTTTTTTTAATCACTGTGTATTGTCTTATTGTTTTATGCATATTGATGGTATTTGACTAAACTGTTTCTTATAATAATAATAATAATAATAATAATAATAATAATAATAATAATAATAATATAATCATGCTTTTAGACTTTGGTCTTCTTCATGTCGTTGTAAAGTGCTATATGAATAAACTTTGATTGATTGATTGATTGAGAATTAAAGTAGCAAAATTTAACCAAATTGGGCTAGCTATACCTATAATTTTCAAATACAGTATTGGATCAAAATTCTACAGTCTGTATTAATGAGAGAATCTGTATTACTCAAGAAATGTTTGCTTTTGAGCTACAAGTTCTACTTCAGAACACTCTACATTAGAATACTTTTCAGATTCCTTACTTACTGACATACTTATACATGCTATAAAACAGAATCACGACGTACCAGATAATTTACCAAAAAAAATGGTAGATCAGTGAAATTCTGGCACTCTCAAACACACACCTATTCAACAACTATGCACAACTCATGGCACACTGCGAGTTTCTTCGGTTTTTAGCTGTTGTTGAAACATTTTGTATTTATCTCCTTATGCTTTTTACATTAAAACATTATAATTGTAAGATTCTGTATCCAAACTTTGCACGAATATTCTAAAAAGAATAATAAAAAAAAAAATTGTCCTGTGTATAATTCCACAACTCATAAGAAAGGGGGCTTTCCATTTGATTTTTCTGACTAAACCATTCATTGACATTACAAAAAAATGTGCTATAAATGTGCATTGTTTTCTGGATATGAAATGACTGACATCAGGATATGAGATTTTGGTCATATCACACAGCGCCATTAAGCACTGGTTTATGTGGTGTATGGTGTGTATTTAATATCACTGTCAGTGTTACTCAGCATAAAAACCACTGGAGTCTCTAAGTTACCCATAACCCTCTGCCAGTGATGTTATAGAGAAGTCAGTGTACGCTGCTGAACATATTATTAGGCTTTTTACAGCGTGTAACATTTGGCTACCTCTTACTGTTCGCTCTGCATGCAACAGAATTATCACTTCCGTGTTTGGATGTTACCACAGCTTATTAATATGTTCTTCCATACAAGAGATAAATACTGCTTTAGTACACTTGCTTTGTTCTGAAGTCATTTGCACGAGTTTTATGTCCATCAAAGTGTTGGAAACGAGCCAAATGCCAGTCATGTGACGTTGCTTTCACTTCAAAAATGCTGCATCTGTGAATGACAAGTATTGCTCTACAACTCAATTACAATGATACAACGGAAGCACGTATGTTTAATAACCATCCCCATGAATGAGAATCTTTTTATAATCTGTTGTTTAGAGGAACGTGTTGTATGTCTGGACTCACTCGTCACCTCGGCGTTCTGCAGAGACATTTTATGACCTCTTTCACAAGGCGAAACAAAGGCTGACTTTGATATTGACACACAAGTATTTGTTTTGCAGTCTTCCCTTTGTGCAGATGCAGGAGTCTTAAGAATCAAGTGTATTCAGACTGTAAGCGCTTCAATTACACTTCCTTTTGGCCTGCTCTCTGCTTCTCCCCAATAATGCAGACCCAATTATTTCCAGCTTCAAAAGAGGAATTAGTGTCCATTTTGAGATTTGCATTTGCGAGGCGTGGATCAACACAGCGTGTACAAGCCTGAATGTTTTGAGTAAAATGTTGGACTGGATGCATGTGGGTTTGGAATGAAAACCCTCAAGCCACAACGACACTTCTTAAGGGAAACAAACACAGTTCCATACCCCTTTCTTTATTTTCGGTAGATGCCTCCAAGCCTTTTATTTTCTAAATGATTCACCTTTTCTGTTCTAATGCTGGAGCCTGAATGTCTTTTACGGCACAACTGGAGCTTGTTTTTCTTCTGTAAAATTGTCGACTGATAACTTTTTCCATCTCTCTGAGCCATGGCATTGTAATTTTGTTTATTGGGAGTCTAGTACAAGTAGTATTTTACATTTCTGCATGTCTGTCTCATTCTGGGGGATTATCTTATTTTTTTTCTGTCTTGTATATAATAACTTTGGAAGTAAAAAGCAAAGAAATAACTACTTTGTAACAGATGAAAACCCTCTTTGTGCAGGTCTGCATGCGCTGAGGCGAGCGCTGAGGGGTTCAAACCAACTGTCCGACCAGCAGCTGATGGGGAAAGTCACTGTCACTCTGCAGGACCTCCAGTGGGCCATGTCTGTAGTGAAGCCCAGTGCAATGAGGGAGGTCGCTATTGATGTCCCCAAGGTAAGTACAAATGCCTAAAAAATGTAAGTTTTGTCTGATTTGTAAAGAACGATGTGATAAATTACCTAACCCTAACAACACACGACCACATGTGTCTGTCACTAATGTGTATATGTACTACATCAAAACACAACATACTAATACAAACTAGGTCACCTTTAACATGAGCTAAAAGTGACATACAGTCAACCAAATAATAAAAACTGTGAAGAGAAAAATAATGTTAATGCAAAAAAAAACAAAAACTGTGAATGAAAATTTGTAAGAAAAAGAAAACTTGAAAACTGCAACAAACAGTGAAACATGAAGTAAAAATAGCGTAAAATCAGAATAAATACAAGTAAAATCAATTTTGTCTTCTCCATGATGTGTGAGTTCAAAACGGATTAGTAAAATATAGGACCTTTTTAATAAAAATTGGTATTTTTGATGTCACGTGTTCGCTAATCTTAACTTTTTCAGCTTGAATCAAGGTTTTCCTCACACTAAAATCATAGACTGTATGCAATTAGTCGACGGAGGAACTGTTACATTTCTGAACTGCCGTTTAAAAGACAGTAGTTTGGGATTTGGCCATTGCATGTTGGCTTTTTGGGGCCAGAAGTGACCATACGGTGACAAAATGGATGAGACTACAGGAGCCTGAGGCGTCAGAGATGAGCTAATGCTAAGTGCTAACTTACTGGCTCAGTGAAATTGTACTGTGTCACAAAGTCACTGTACAATGTTAATGGAAGCGAATAATCACACCTGCTATGGAGCTATCTAGTAGGAAAAAAATTACTTTATCAAATAAACTGAAACTATAGACCACCAGATGACTTTAGAAGTGTGAAATACAATGATTGAGACTCTAAGTAATACAGGAAACACAAATTATTGACACAGTATTTTTAGAGAGAAGTCAAGTCAAGGCGTTTTGGATCCACAGTCGTTTATCAGCTTTAACATACGTCCACATTGGCTTCATTTTGCCTCCTCTATATTTAACTGTTGAAAAAATATACATGTAACACTGACTAAAACTAAACTGAATACAAAAAAAAACAAAACCCAGGGACTAAATAAAAATAAAACCCAATGCAAATGTCAAAACTAGAATGACAAAAAAGCTCCAACCAGAGCAGTTATAGAATATATGACTGAGAAGGTAAGTACTACAGGAAAAACAGATTATTGGCACAGTATTTTTAGACAGAAGTCAAGTCAAGGTGTTTTGGATCCAACCCCAACATCTATCAGTCATTTATCAGCTTTAACACACGTCCACGTCGGCTTCATTTTGCCCCCTCTATATTTAACTGTTGAAAAAATACACTTGTAACACTAACTAAAACTAAACTGAATTAAAAAAACAAAACAAAACAAAGGACTAAATAAAAATAAAACCCAATGCGAATGTCAAAACTAGAATTACAAAAAAACTCAAACCAGCACAGTTATAGAATATGTGACTGAGAAACATTAGAAAAAAAGCTGATGTCATGTGACCTCAGACAACTTATTTTGGAGGATGAACTGAAACCTTGACCAATCTCAGCTTGACATCACAAAATACTCAAGGAGAGGTTATGCTCTTAAAAAATGATCATCTAGAAACATATGGTCTGCAGAGAACCTCCCACCACATGCCTTCCAGGTTTACAGCATCATCCTTAATGACACTGTTTAGTATTGGATCCAGTGTTTGTAATCAACATTAGTTGTGTCTCAGTTGCATTCAACCCTGCGATGGCCCCGCGAGGAAGCAGACTGGTTTACATCATCTTGACTTTGCTTCACTGAAAGCACGAAACAAATTTATAAACTAAACAAAGTCACAACTTGCTGCCACAAGAAAAAAGGAGTAAAAAAAAATGTTCATCAAGCCTCCCTTTTCACTCAAATGCACATCCAGAAAATCCCTTAACTACTCTTTGGACCACTGACCACTGAATCACCAACAGCACTTAAAAGAGCGGGTCAGCCTGAGGAAGAGTGGAAATGACCTTGTGGCCATTTTACCCTCTGCTGAAATGAAGATGAATCGCTCAGCTCTGAACGGATGGAGGGAGAAGGAGAGGAGGGAGGGAAGGAAGGAGGGATGAGAGGACAGTGGTGAGACTCCAGGATGTTTTGGAGTTTGCATGTGCAAGACATAACGGACAGGAAGAGGGCTAACATCATCCTCCACCGGTAATTGAAAGCAGATCGCCGATGGTTCCTGCCAGCAACCAAAGAAAAAAAAAAAAGAAAAGAAAAGAAAGGAAAAGAAAAAAGAGAAGAAGAGATGTCCTTCCTCTCTCTTCACCTCCCCTCCTTTCTTTGCAACACTTTGCACTGAGCTCACCCAGAGACGTTCAGTCCTTGCGGCTGGTTCCTGGAAACGAGAGAAGAGCGAGTTTGAGTTTGGATTCTTTTTTTTTTTTTTTTATCCCCCTAGTGCAGCTCAGCTGAAAGGCCGGCCGCAGAGCCCGGACTTGATTATATCCACATGAGTGCAAACATTTGTTTCTAATCCATTTTATATAAGAAACTTCCAGTGGTGCCGGATGAATACACGCCTCAAGTTCATCGGAAAGCTTCTCAAATCATGTACCTAGAGATTTGAGCTTCAAGATTCTACTTCTTGATTGATGCTATGTAAATAAGAAATATACTAACAGGTTATTCTTTATATCCAATTACTCGATGAAAGATTCTTCCTCTTTTTAACATCTCGCTTCATTACAGTGCGTTTGATTTCATTTTAATTGTATAATAGTCTGGGTTTAATGTTCATTTGGCATTAAAATGACTCCTCATCTCTGTTTCTTTTGAGTTTTTTTCTACTCAGAAGTCCCCCACTCCCTCCTTTCAACCTCATCAAAGGACCAGAGCCTGAGAGGCCCCTTGTAAAGTTCAGAAAACAACAGTAAAAGATAATAACTGGGTCTCGTACAGAAAGGAAGGGAGGGAAGAAGGGGGGAAAAACACAGCACAGCGAGGTGTGAGTCAAAACATCGCCTTCTAATTCCACAGACGCTTTATTTGTGACAAAAAGCACCTTACAATTAATGTGTGTTTATGAAGCTGTTTCTTACAATGCCTTCATTAGGTCTGCAACACTTTAACAGAAAAGCAAACAAAAGCCGAGTGTAAATAAGAAGGGTTGCGGTGCACATCTGCTTCCACGGTGGAAAGGAGCAGGTGATTGATTTGTGTTCAAGTGATTGGCAGGTCGGAGGATTTTGTCAGCGCAGCCTCGAGGGTGTAGGTCTGCAAAGCCACAAAACCACTGAGTCTGGAAAACCACTGCGTCTGGTACAGAAAGCAATTTTGTAGTTCTATCCAAGAGATAGTCCAGCACGTAAACCCACATAAAACCGAACATTCTTTTTTACTCTTGAGTTTGTCGTTGGATTATACAAATAAGATGCTGCGTTTTTCTTAGTGATCTTTAGGAGGGGTTTTTTTTCTGCCTTTGGGGCAGAATGAGACTCCCATGTCTTCTTGTTTTTAGTCAAAATGAACTGGCTCTAGTTCCCAAAATGTTGCTGCTCTTTTTATACAACATGGAATATTGTATGTATACAGTATATACTTCCATTTCCTGTAGATTTGTACATATGCAAATCTTGTATTTTTTTCCCCTGCTTTATTAGTGTATTCTATGTAAACTAGCGCACTACCCTTTGGGAATCCACAGGTTCTAGAAGCAGTACAGCTGATAAAATGGGGAACAGAGCTAAGATTACTGGTGTAACACACAGATTAGGAGGAAATAGAATGGCCCTCATTTAGTTTTGGATTGAAATCCAAAGTTACCTTAAATATTTGTTTGAAAGGGCTTTACATCATTACTGTATGATTTCATCACATTCACATTACTTGATGATTTGACTAATCTCACTGATGTAAAACACAGATTAGGAAGAAATAGAATGGCCCTCATTTAGTTTTGTTTTGACATCGACGGGGACCGTAGACTTTGACACAGGACTGAACATGACGGTTTACTGCGACCCACTGCCGTCCTGTGTCTGGATTGGCTAAACTTGGGTCTGTCTGATTGGAGTCTGCGCAGAATGGTCTGTCACCGTCAAGGCCTTGGGGGGGTGGTCTGGAGGGGGACGTTAATGGGCCGGGTCTGACTGGGGGCCGGTGGAATGGAACCGGGCCACAGTAAGAATCAGACCGATCTTGTTAATGTGTGATCACAGCCAGACCCGGTTCTCCTGTCCCAGTGGTTCCGTTGACCCCCCCCCGTTTGCAGCTGTGAATGGAGTCATCCGCAGGCCGCCTGTAAACCCATTGTAATTTTACAAACAACTACTAACTCCAAAAGTATTCGTCGTATCAATAAGCTGTTTTCACCTGTCTGATCCTTGACCCAAAATATATAAGTATATAAAGTACTCCAAAAGGCAAAGGCTAGATCTGTCCAGTTTATCAAATATAAAGCAGACACACATACACACATACAGAGGTCACTTGGCTGTTATAATAGAGATTATTTATTGCATTTATCTCTTCACGCTTACTTTCCTTTTTTTTTTGGCTTTTTTGCAAGTTTGTTTTTTCAAGAGTGTTTTTGTATGCAACTGAGCTGTTGTGACCAAGTTATTTACCTTGTTGATCAATAAAGTTTGTCTAAGTCTAAATAACATGAGAGATTAAAGTCATAGAGTACACTTTATTTAAGTAATGTGCAATTTGTAGGAATTTATGCAACTTTAGCTTTCTAATCTGCTGCCTTTTAGATGCGAATACCGAAGATTTTTATTTGAAAATTATGCTGAAATTTTTAGATATGAATTATTTTTCCATCCCCTTCCAATCCAGTGAAAATCACGTGTCTCCAAATGGACCTCACTGTGGAATGAAATGCTCCCTGAGGTTTGGTTTAGATTAAACTCTTTAAATTCCGATTTGGTTTTGCTGGAAAATGCACAAAGCTGAAAACAAGCCTGTTTTTCAGAAATCATGAATGTTGTTTTTAAGAGATCTGTTGCTAGAAGCATATCGTTGAAAAACTCTTTTGTCCAAAACGGTTATTTTTCAGGAAACTGGAAAAATTTTGCATATTCTAAATAAATGAATGGAGTTAAGAGATGTAGTCACAAGCCATTTTCAATACTTTTCATTGGCTAAGTGTTTCTGAAGGCGCCAGGACAGAGTGAAGACTGACCAATAGAATCGTTTTATGACAAAAAACCCCCAAAAGACCAAAAATGGACTTACAAGGTTTCAGCCCCGACAGCAACGATATGATGATCTATGATGATCCAGAATGTGATGCATTGCTGGAGATTATAGTTACCATATATAATGTAGTTGAAATGAGCTTAACCTCAACACCTACTACATTAATACACAACATGCACATGAATGCAACAGTAAAAACAGCATGTAGAATAGTAACAGACTGATAAGAACTATTTTACTACTCAATAACATCTTTCACTTTTTATAGTTTAGGTACATTTTGCTGATAATACAAACAATTTTTCAAATGTAAAGTGTTGAATGCAAAATGTTAATTTTTTTCGTGATGGTGTTCGTTCTTCCACGTAAGTAAAGGGTCTGAACTTGTCTTCCACCACTATAAATAAAAGAAAAATCAGTGTTAAACCACTGTAGTTGTGCAGTCTAGGTTTAAATCCTTTATCTGCACGATGACATGTCACCAAATAACCCCCCTGTCACACCTCCAACAGCCCCTCCCCAGCATAGAAAAGCTATGTACACTTCCTGTTTCCTTTTGTATTGCACCCCATACATGCACATTTTACTTGATTATGCATGTAATTTTACTTGTACTTTTACGGTACTTTAACAGTTTGAATTAGCACTTGGAGTTGTGTTTAAAGTAGAGTCTAATCTTTTTCATGAAGCTGCCCTGCCACACTTTACATATAGTAAAAAACGGAATGGAAACATAGATATTAAATTAAAAAATATTGATGATATTGTAAAAATTACTCATGCATATAATTTGATATTCGTTCAACCATAATCTAAAATACAGTGATACACTACGACTTCCTGGAAAACACTATGTCTTTACCATCAATCTAATGGCAGATTCAATTAAAAAAGTCTACCCAGAAAAGTTTCACAAACTTTTGGACAACTTTTGGACTTTTACACAGCTTTAAACATCATGTCATAACTGATATTTCCTATGTCTTCACACTTCATGGTCTCTTTCACCTGTTTCCTCTATCCCTCTGTTCACTGATGCCTGTGTTACCATTGTTTTTACCTCCCTGCCCTCTTTATTTCAGTTCATTTCTCCTCGGTCCTCTGAATAAGTGTTCTGGCTCGATCTTCTGCTTCCGACCTATCTCCTCATCTTTGCAACACTCCTCTCGCTCTCCCTTCTTCCTCCACTCCACTCCCCTCCACTCCACTCCATCCGTCCTTTTCCTCTCTTGAGCTTGGCGCTGTCCATAAATTGTTCGGTATTTACAGTATGTGGCCAGACGCCAGGTTTCCATTAGGTGCTTCGTTCCCCGGAGACGGCGCCGGTG
Organism: Sphaeramia orbicularis; assembly: GCF_902148855.1. Taxonomy (NCBI): domain Eukaryota; kingdom Metazoa; phylum Chordata; class Actinopteri; order Kurtiformes; family Apogonidae; genus Sphaeramia; species Sphaeramia orbicularis. The sequence continues at coordinate 14,976,055 of NC_043966.1, forward strand.
GCCTGGGATGTGTTACCTCTGGATGGAGAGAGGCCAGGGAGGGAGGGGAGGGGAGGGGAGGGGAGGGGAGGGGAGGAGGTAGAAAGGGAGTGAAAGGGAGAAGGAAGGAGGGAGTGAAAAGGAAGGAGCAGTTTGCAGAGAGCAAGAGATGGGGTGATAGTGAGAGAATAAAGGGAGAAAGGGAGTGCTGTAGAAATAAAACAGACAGGAAACAGAAAGAGGAGGAGAGGGCAGCGAGACAGATGAGCATTATATTTACGTGTTCATTGGCAGCTGTTCGCTTTCTGCCTTCTTTTTGATATCGCGTTCATCATTTACCGGTATGACTAATTTCTCCAGCTTTTTCTGGCCTCATCAACACATTTCTGAGCTACATTGCACAAGTGAGAACGCACGTGATAAAACCAGCGTGACTTGAGTTCTAACAGCATGGCTTCTAGAAGTCTGCACTAACTTAAAATAAGAAAATGGGGAAAAAAAAAATCACAAAATAAGGTTGTGTGCCAGCAAGAAATTGGATTAGTGACCTGTATGCATACATGTACTTTACTGTAACCAGGTTAGTGCAGTAGATGTGAGTCTGGATGATTTACTTTATAACCTGATTTTATACCTGCAGAAAAGAAACATGACTGTTTTGATGATTTGACGGTTGGCATCGCGGTCATGAACATCTGGTTTTTGGAGTGACAAGTGTCCATATTTGATAGACAGTACTGTAGAAAGCTGGAGTCCCGCCCCTTCTGGTTGTGTCCCATTGGACCATATTTCAGAAAAAATTAATAATAGCTTCACAGTATAATGTTTATCAATTTAACCCTTGTGTGGTGTTCATATTTATGTTACTTAGCCAGGGTTCATGGGTCTGGTGGACCCGCTGCATTTGTGGGTTTTTACTTCAACATAATCAAACAATTTTACATTAAAATACTCAACAGATGTTTACTTCATCCCAATTACAAGCAAAATAAAATGCATATATGTTTAATTTTTGCCTTTTGCCTTTGTTAGATCACATTTATGAATTAAAGTGCCACTCATTTTTAGTTTGTTTTTAAAAGATCATTTTAAGTACTAGAAAGTTGCAGTTTATGGTAAAATTGTTGAATTATCAAACTGAAAATATGTAAATATAAAGACTACACACCCGAATTTGTCGATATCATGTAATTGTAACGGTCTCTGTCCATCATCTGTTCAGAATTGCCAAAGACCACACTGTAGTCATGTTCACCTGTCAGTATTTATAGGTTATTATGATCGTATTTTACTGGTCCGACCCACTTGAGATCAAATTGGGTTGCAAATTGGCCCCTGAACTAAAATAATTATGACACCCTTGACTTTTAATATCTTCTGTATAATTTTTAACAACCTAAAATTATTAAAGAAAAAGTGCAATTTTAACAACATTATGCAGTTTATCATTTATACATGTGAATTATAACTTACAGATCACAGTGGATTTACTAAAGCACCAAACATTTACTAACAGGCAGAATATTGTTAAAATTGCACTTCTTCATTTCAGGTTGTTCATATTATTTCAGGTTAGACAGTTTGTAAATGTGAACATTTTCATATAATTTTACTTTTTTAAACTAAAACAAAAAGAAAAAAATTGGAGTTGTCATTATTTACAGGTCATTATGATAGTAATTTACTGGTCTGATCCACTTTAGATCATATTGGTCTGTATGTGGAACCTGAACTAAAATGATTTGAACATCCTTGATTGTTAATATCTTCAGTGTAATTTTCATTTCACAAATTCATCTCGGGCTGGATTGGACCCTTTGGTGGGCCGGTTTTGGCCCTCAGGCCATATGTTTGGCAACCCTGTCGTAGATGCATATCCCAGAAAATTGCATTAAGAACATTAGATAGTGTTCATGTGTGTTTCAACTAAACACATTCAAATTCAACACACCCTACGACTGAGATAATCCATGAAATATTACAGTCAGTGCATGTAAACATGTCTTGAACAAAACACAGAAAAGGAGTCACATATGCTACAAATATGGTGTTCCAGGGAAGCTCCTTGTTTGGTTTTCAGTTGATTTATTCCTTTGTTAATTTGATCAGAGATAGTGGTAAAACACCCCACGTCTTCATTGCCATATATACAGTTGTATACATAAGAAACTGTTTGTGTTTGGGATTAAAAACCTGCTTTCTGTTGCCCATCTGATGGCATATGACTAAGATAATAAATTGTGTTGTAGTTTACAGTGGTGATACGATGGGATTCTGGATTGTAGAACTTTCCGTGTTGCGAGTAGAGGAGTCACAGTTCACCTGTCTTCATTTTATATCTAGTCAAGATGGAAATGCATGCTATTATCATCAGTGCCATGTAGATACTGGATATATAGGTATTAGGCAGATAGGAAAATACTGTTAGTTTGTATGCTGTGTTCAATTTAGCATAAATGTATAATGTGTTTTACTTGTCTGTTGAAAGAGTACACTAGATTGTATTGTAGATTAGATTAGATTTAGTGATTTATTCCGAATATGCCATGAAATTTAGCATATATGTGAACAAGTAAAACAGAACTAAACAATACAAAAATCAACAATTAAGACAATCTTAGGAAAAAAAAAAACAGGACAATAGTTTCATTTATGTGCCCGAAAAGGGGTGGGAAGAAATGTAATGTATTTAATCCTGCCCCTTCTTCTGTTTTATGTGAACTGTGTTGTTTTATGTCGGAACTAAAGATGGAAATTAGCCTTGGCTGTAATCTTGTGTATTGGCAAATATTGTGTTTATTAATATGAGGTATTCCTCTGTAGAAAAAAACCCCCAACAACTTCAAAATTCAATAATTCCTATGCACCTGAATGTGTACAAATAGTAAATAAATGTATCTTATCTTATCTTATCTTTATACAAATAAAGTTGGATTGGATTATCTTATCTTATCTTGTCGTGTCTTCTTATCTTATCTTATCTTATCTTACCTTAGATTTTTTCTTACCTTACCTTACCTTAATTTTTATCTTTATCAGGTAGGTAGGTAGGTAACAGATGGAGGTTTCTCTTTGCTTATCTGATTTATTTCCTCCGGTTGATCACTACCGAACCCCCCCTTTCCCTCCCTCCCTCCCTCCCTCTCTCCTTCCCTCCCTCCCTCCCTCCCTCCATCTGTCAGACAGACAGCTGTTGGCCGACTCCCACAGTTGTTGCGTTCTCCGTCCAGCGTCTCCCTGATCCAACCCGACCTCTCCGTTTCTCCACCTCCGTCCAAATATGCTTTTATATTTCACTTCTCCTTTCCCCCGGCTCCCGTCATCACTCTGGAAGAACTCTCAGTTCTTTTTGCAATTTGCTTTGGCGGTCAGAAAGTTAAAAAGGTCCTCTGCACCGGTTACATGAGAACATGAGTGACATCAGCATGCAATCAGAGTTTGTTTGGTCTGTTGCATTTATTGTTGGCGATGTGTTTGTGTTTGAACTGGAGATTATGGCTGTATGATCCTTTAGAAGAACTGGAGACACTTGGACCATTGTTGATCATTTATTAGGACTTGGCCCCTTATCGTTGTCCACCTCCAGCTTCAAACATACAATGCCGTTTGTCTAAATGTTATTGCGTGGATAACTAATACCACTGAACCTGATGTTTATCATTTCAAATTTTGAGTGGATCTACGTCTTTCTGCTTCTTTATTTATTACTTTAGTTTAATTTTGTTAATATTTTATATACTAATTGAGAAGTTTATGGTATTAATTTAACTTAGATTAATTGAGTTTTTGGGTTGAAGGATGTGAAAAAGTGCCAAAATTGTTAAATATGTTTATCCAGTCATTACCAAACAATGGTGCTTTATTTTATAATTATTTGTACGTTTTAATTATTAACGTAAACTGACACATCGCAAATGCACTTTTTTTTTTTTTTCATTCTTTGTTTATTTGGAAAAGCATGTCATACAAAACTTCCCTTGCGGGTACAATTCCATATCCACACATCAAATTTGAATGAAAGAAAATTGAGCTGGTGGAGAGGGCTTACTCCACTACTTCATCAACAAGATAAAACACACTGATGTGTGTATGTGTACAGTAACCTAAACAGAAATATGTATCATATAAATGTTTTCACATAATTGATGTATTCAATTCACATCAATCACAGGTTTTACATAGTTCGTCCATTTTGAGCAAATGCACTTTTTTGTTGTTGTTCATTTTACACATACACTGTGTACAGTTTAAATAAAGAAACTTATTCTTGAGTCATCTTTGAGTTCATTAAAGAAAGAAAAGGTAAATCACCCATAACACAGACAGTTATGATTTTATCATAATGCTAAAAAAATAAACCTTGAGTTTGCATATCTGAATGAAAATGTTGTCGTAATGCATAGTAAAGCACAAAAAAAGACTAATGCAGACATACAAGTAATAAAAACTGCTACACTGAGAGGAAAATGTCTATGTTACATGAATTTTCAAGATATGTGATGTTAGATTTTACACTGCAGCCCATGATCCATCCATTGGTAGTTTACTGTAAATAAAAACACAGGGAAAATAACTGAAGTTTGACTCTAAAAACATGCCAGCATTTCCCTTCTGTCCAGGTCCGATGGTCCGACGTAGGCGGGATGGAGGAGGTGAAGTTGAAACTGAAGCAGGCTGTGGAGTGGCCCCTGAGGCACCCCGAGGCCTTCACCCGCATGGGGATCCAGCCCCCTAAAGGAGTCCTGCTCTACGGACCCCCAGGCTGCTCCAAGACCATGATCGCCAAGGCCCTGGCCAATGAAAGTGGACTCAACTTCCTGGCTATTAAAGTAAGTTATATGTACCTGTATATGCAGTATTCCATATGTGAAAGTCACTATTGTATATTACATAGTCACATGACCATCCACCTTAAAAAAATGACCAAGGGTCAGTCACCTGGAAGTTTTATGTGAGTTTTTCATGTAAATAGAAGTAGAACTCTTTAAATAGATATGTTATTCTTCATATCAATCACTGTCAGTTGCTCCATATTAGATTATTTTAGTCATTTCAACATTTTACACGACAGAAGTATACAATTTCTTGCTGCAAATCATCATTCATATAAAAATATACCGTAGTAAATCATGCCATATCAATCATATACTTAAACTTTTATTCATTTCCCCACATCCGCATTTACTTTAAGGCATCTGGCACGTTTTCCTACATTTCCTGAGCCTGGGAATGACTGTAATGCATTGTTGGATGCAGTAAACGGTTTGGTGGTGTAGCCAAAAACGTTATTACTAGGACAGTTTTTATATCCGTGGATATCAATAATTATCACAATAAATGTCATGTCTTTATTTCTTCTCCTGAGTAAAAGCTGATGAAATCACATACTTAGCAGAGGTTTTTTATTATGTCATTAACAAAATGGTTTGCAAATGTATCATACAGTCTTCAGAGCTCTATCTAAACACTGATGTTATATGTAAAATATGCTATATTGATTTAGAGTTATATTGCAATATGTATTGCTATTGTTTAATTTAAAATTTTTTAGTTTTTAACCCTTTCATGCATGAATTACAAGAACCTTAATCAATTTTTTTTTTCTTGAGTGATTTTATTCCCCTTTAGGCGTTTTTTTTAAAAGAACAATGCGATATATTTTTTTAAATTTAGCTATTTTTCATGGAGTTGCAAAAATGTCCACTCAGCTGGACACCATGCGTTTAATTTTTGAAGCAAAAAACAAACATGTATTTACTGTAAAAACTATGAAATAAAAACATTTTTATGTTGCTAATCTGATGTTTTCTCACATTTTAGCATACTCTAATACTAGTCATTACTCACTTCATTGAGATAACATGCAAAAAAAAAAAAACTTTTGTTGTTAATGACAGTCTAATAACATTAACAAGGAATTGATTTACACTCAAATATGTTAGATCAAGTTTATCTCGAACAGCAAAGTAACAGTAATGTTATCAATTGTAGTGTATGGGATGATGCATAAGTGTCCAATGTGTTGGCTGATATGAAACTGAAATGACAAAACCCATGAATATATAAGAGAATAGCTGTAGAATAGCTGTCCACTGTAGTGACCACTATGCATGAAAGGGTAAAAAAAAAAAATTTTATTGATTTATTTTGAATATGGAAATGGTACAGGCTTCCTGATTGCGACTAACTGACTTATTTACACAACATAATATAGAAATGAAAATTCAAAGAAGCAAAAAATAATACACACAAAAACGGAAAAAATTGAAAATCGACTACTCAAAATGGAGTACATCACATAAATACTTTTTTTTATCTGTGTAATGTACTGCATCACAAAGATAAATGCATTTAACCAATATAGCCATCTGTGTGTATTTGCCATAATGGATATTTTCATTTATTAGTTAGTACTTTGTCAAAATCAGTATGCAAGTAGTAGATAATATGTAGTTTTCTATTTCTAAACAAGATATAAAAACACCTTAGTTTTTGTGTTGCAGTGGAAGATGAGTTTGGATGAAACAGGTGCTGGGAAAGAGGTTATTGTTCTCAACCATCATATGCGAACAGATAATGTACTACAGGTGTGCCTCTTTGTATCACGGCTGATTGATCTGCCAAACCCCACAAACTTTCAGATGACTCAGTGAAGAAAAACATGGGAGCTTTTCCAAAACGTTACTCAAACAATATGATACAATTTCAGTTCTGATACTGCTTCGCTGATGGCTAACAAACTTTAAACACTGCCTTAAAGCTGCAGGATTGATTGCTTGTTAACCCTTTAGCTCCTGAGACATTATTCCAGGTAAATGTGCTGCTGTGAATCTGAGTCTGTTTCAGTATCATAAATGATGCTGTGAGTATGTGTTTGTGTTCCTTTTCTTCAGTGGTTTTGCTTTACTTTTTGTTTTAGGGACAAAACAGGGTGGAACAAGTGGTGCCAGGCACAACAAACCCCGCCCCTCGCACATATTGTAGCTTATTTTGGCATCGATCCAGCTGATGTCATCATGTCTATGCGTGTGGTGACGTCAACATAGACATAGACAGCGTAGACAAATTTCAGCCATTATACAGTCGTGGAAATAATTATTAGACCACTCCTTGTTTTCTTCAATTTCTTGTTCATTTTAATGCCTGGTACAACTAAAGGTATGTTTGTTTGGACAAATATAATGATAACAACAAAAGTAGTTCATAAGAGTTTAATTTCATAGAGTTTAATTTGCTGGAACATACCTGTAATTGTTCATTTCTGTTACTTTTGTTCATTACACTGGTCAACAACAAATTTATTGTTTAAGTTTTTTGAGCTGATTTAGGATAATTTTGGTGTGCTGAATCCAAAAATCACATTCATTTTGCTCAATCAGGTCAACTTTCTGAACTATGCTAAATATTGGCTTTTTAACATTTTTGCTTACATTTTTGGGCATTTTCACATCATACGATATAAAATTCTTTCATATTTCTTGCACTAAACGAGTTCTGAAGATTTTACTTTTGCCAGTTTATGATTAGTGGTTTTTTTAATATTACAGGTGAATGAAATGGCTTCGACTAGAAGATCTTGCAAAAATAAGCCTGACGTATTCTGCTACATCTGCGGTGAATACACCATTGTACCTAACAGGAATCCTGTTAGAAAATGATTTTTTTTCTCTTAAAACCTATTTTGGGTGAGAACTATAGAAAAAATCAACTGATAAAGTCACAAAAATGTTATCAATTTTGTGAGAAGATCATATTTTTCAAAATCAAATTAGCAAAAAAAACCCTGACCTGATTGAGAAAAACAGATGTCATTTTTGGATTTAGCGGTGCAAAATGGTCCTAATTCAGTTGAAAAAACCTAGACAACTTGCAAAACATATTTTTTTGTAACCCAGTGTTATTTTTTCTGAATTTTTGTTCTTTTCACTCATTTCTGTCAGTTTTGTTGATTATTTTTGCTTTTTATTTAATAATTTTCCTGAATATTTTGTTCATTTTCACTCATTGTGGGTTTTTTAAATTCATATGTTGATTACTTGTGTTTAATTTCTTATATTTATGAAATATTCTGATAACATTTGTTGATTTTGTGGATTGTTTAGCTTTTCTTGTTAGACGGTCAAAATTCAGTAAAAACACAGCCAAAAAAAAAAAGAAAAAGGAAAATCACCACACTGCAAACAATAGTAAAAAAAAAAAACACAAAAAAAAACCCAAAAAAAAGGAAAACGGTGCAAAAAAAAAAAAAGCCCAACCCATCTGTGTTTTACCCCCCATTCCACAGGCAATGGGGGGTGCATAGAGCATGCTCAGATGTCTATGGCAAGAACAAGGTCTATTCTATCAGCACATTTGGAAATTTTAACTATTGAGCAAATGGTTGAATTTTTGTGACTATTTAAAAGAAATCATACATTTAGAATGCTCACCACAGACATGTTAGGGATTAAAGGGTTAATCTGATTTTTTTTCTCCAAGGAAGTTCTTTAGCTACCATTTTTAAATAACCGACAGACTTCTGTTAATTGCATTGTCATTTTCTACTGCAATAACCAACAGATGACTAGAAAAAATGTCAAGGAACTGAAGGAAAATAGAGGATGAAACGTGTTTGTCTTTTTCTGGCTTAAAATGGGTCTTTGTTTTGTTAGTTTTTGCTGTTAAACCTTTGTTTAGCACATCACTCACATGTCACCCACACACAACAACTGATCAACGTTACATACAACACAAATGACATCAGTGTTAAAGTAGTGGGCATGTTTGCCTAATGACCTGGAGACAGCCTGACTGTCCAACTTCCTCTTTAGAGGGCTCTCTCGCTGACCTTTGACCCCGTGTTTGTCCCCTCTCATTCATCACCCCATCCTTTCCGCCACCCCCGCCGTCACCCTCGACCCGCCTGTCCAGCCTCGCTCGACAGAGATTGATTGATCAGCTCGTTGAATTGTCGATCAGTGAATATTTTGAGAGCTGTTGCCATGTGAGACAGAAAGCTGCGACAGAAGCTCTCAACCGGTGTCATTAAGTCAGCGGCAAATGTCAGTATCAGTGCGGCGAGCTTTGTTTTTTTCACCAGTGGTATGCATGGGGGCAAAGTAACTAAGGCTGTGAAATAAATGGATCATCTGTTTCTGTTACATCTACGCCAAAACACACACATAGTATCTCTGAGTCACTCCTATAGCGAAAAAAAAAAGTTAGAATTGTCCCCAAATTTTGCTTTAATTTATCACTGGCTCATTTTGCAGCTTAGAGCATGCAGTAGTGAAAGAAATATTCAGATCCATTACTTCAGTAAAAGTACAAATACTACATGTGATAATTTAAGTAATACTATGACTATTATCAGCAAAATGTACTTCAAGTATAACAAGTAGTCATTGAACAGTGAAATGGATTCTACCAGTATTTTACTAAACTGCAAAAAGTCAAAATCTTACCAAGTGTTCTTCTCTCATTTCTAGTCAAAATATTGCATCACACGTAAAATAAGACGTAATAACCTAAAGAGTAACTTTTCAGTGAGATATAAGAACTTATTTTTAGACAATGGATCTTGAAAATGTTATTTCAAGAAATCTTACCAAGGTAATTTTCACTTGTTCCACTGGCAGACTTTTTTGTTTGAATTAAGCAAAAAAAAATCTCGAATTAAGCAAAAAAAAAAAAAAAACTGTACAAAACCCTATTGGATTCACACTGCTGTAGATGTTCAATGTTGAGCTCATTTGAACAACTTTATATACTATTTCCTAAGATCATCATAAATTTATTATATCGCTGTCCTGTGAGAACTAAGTATCTTTAAAAAGTCAACTCTTCAGGTCTGTTTCCTGTTTTTGTGAGTACGGATCTTCCTGTGAATCCAAAAGGATTTTCTTTCAAGAATTTATTTAACATGAGAAGGAAGAGAAGTTTATATTCTTCAGTGATTCAGTGATTTTCACTGGACAGAAAGTGATGAAACATTGTAATTTTAAAAGTTGAAATGCGACGGAGTTGGAAGATTATTTAGCATATAAGGGAAATACCCTAGTAAAGTACAAATACCTCAAATGTATACTCATACAATACAAACAACATGTAGTTAATGTCTATTTCATGACTGAAAACATGTAATTAGAGAATAACGACAATCAAAAGATTACATCATGGAAAGAATTCAGACATTATTTATACTGTTACAATCAAGTGAAGATTTTCATGTAGATTGTATTATTTGCAGTACATTTTTGTCATGCATTTAATTCCTGCCATTATATTTTTAATACTCTAAAAGTTTCTCCTCAAGTATATTTCTAAAGACATCATAATTCTTTGATGATGTATGTTTTGTGTTTGTTACAAAGGTCAAATCTTTGCAGCAGTTCTCAAGTCATCAGTAAAGCTGTCTGCTCTATGAAGAGGGTAAAAAACATCCTGCCCCTCCTGCTGAAAGCTGGCTCTCCAGCATCTGCAATAACAGTATCAGGTTTTTCCAGTGCCGCGGTTGCTTTGACATAGATACGTTATCCAGATTTAAATGTGGATACTTTAAGGCTCAGCCTGTTTCCTCTGTGTGAAAAAGCCCTATTATCATCTTGTCAATTTTAGTTTCCTCCCACTGCAGCCACTCAAACGCACACACATCCGCAGATGCATACGTGCACACAAACACAGCTTGTGTCTCTACAGTGTCAATGGTTTTAAACTCACCATGTCCAGGCCTTGGCTCTGCCACAGAGAGAGGAACCTGGGATTAATGAGTCAACCTCCACACTTACTAAAGGAGACAAAAGGGCTGGGAGTTAAGTGTCGTCTCCTCCGTCAACCCAGAGGTGTTGAAAGGGTGGATTGCAGGGAGAGGAAGTTCTTCTGAGGGTTGAGTGGATGTTTATCTGCTTCTGAGCGAGGGGGGAAAGGAGTGGAGAGGCTGAGACAGAAGAGAGTGACAGGGTAGAGGAGGTTCAGTCGCACCACCGCTACCAATAAGATCAATAGTGGTAGAGAAGTAGATGAAAAAGAGGTGTTTATGACTGTTTTGGGAGCAGTAACGCTAACATTTTGCTAATCAATTAGGAATTTAAGTGACAAAAACGAAACTCAATACTTGCTTGGTGCTGCATTTTAAGTGTAAGCATTTACAGCTGTTCTCTCTTATGAATTGCATATCTTCGGGGTGTGGACTGATGGTTTCACAACACAAGTCATTTCAAGGCATTGTTGGGACTCAGGCCTTCCTTTGACATTGACGTTTACATTTAAAGCCTGATTGAAAGTCTAGTCCTGACTCAAACACAACAAGGGTTGGCTGAAAACATTCTGAAGGACTGAAGGAGAACATTAGAATAGAACAGAATAGAATAGAATAGAATAGAATAGAATAGAATGCTTCCTTATTGTCACTTTTACAGGAACAATGAAAATCTGTTCAGCAGCAAACACTTGAAGTGCAAAAATAATTACAAAATACTGAAAAATATTGGTAATACACGAAAAAATACTTTATTTCCATATATTGGAGTGTCCTTTTAAATCTGGAATTTATTTTTCCCACTTATGTTCGAAATAAAGTCGATCTATATGTCTATCTATATATCTATATTTGTACTTATATCTATATCTATGTCTAACAACAGTAGAAAACATCTTATTTTAATGTCATAATGCATAATTTCTGTACCTTCAGCTACCTTCTCCCTGAGCAAGTGTATCTTAACTAGCGATGGCAACTGTGATGTTTCTTTTGGCAGTTATGGCTGTTTCAGAGCCTTGAAGGGCAAATATTTCAACACCTCAGGTATTTTAGAACCATGAAAATAAGGCACCAAAACCTACACTGCCATTCAGTGGCAGTAATACTGTTCATGTAGTAGTCACACCCATACTGGCAACACAATTCAGAGCAAAATTACCAGGTGGTACTTTACAAAAATTGATAATAAGGTTCGAAATCAGCTACGTGAAGCTCCGCATGGGTTTGGCTTTACATATCCTCTCTTGGAATGGTATTGATTTGCTGCAACATTTTTCTTGACATCAGCAGTTGATCAGTTGAAGCAAAACTCTGCGCAGTGGCCAGATTATTAATATAATGGAGTGCCGTAATATTTCAAGTTGTCAGCATGCTAAATTAGAGTCCAAATAACAAATGATAAGTATTTTAACTTTTTTTCAGGGGCCAGAACTACTGAGCAAGTACGTCGGAGAGTCTGAAAGGGCAGTGAGAGAGGTGAGTGCAGGTCAACGGTTTGTTCATATGTGTTGTTATTCTTTCTTTCTTTGGCCTCTTTATCCAGGCTGAAGTGTAAAAATTGAGAAGCTGTGATTATTTTTAGTTGTTTATATAATCGACGGATGAGCCGTGGTGTAATTTATGGCTTTAATGAGTTCAGTATTTCCTGTGTATGTTTGTGTGTGCTGGTAGAGAATGATTCATTTGCGCTGTTAAAGATTTGTCCTGTTTTTCCTCCCGGCCATTGTTGCTTACGCTGCTCGCAGGTGTTTCGGAAGGCAAGGGCTGTCGCACCCTCCATCGTCTTTTTTGATGAGATTGATGCTCTCGCCAGTGAAAGAGGAAGGTACGGGAAGTTACTTTTTTAATTTCGGGAAATGCACTAATGTCAGTTTTTGTATTTTGGCATTTTTTCACATCCTTTCAAACCAAAAACTGAGTTAATCAAACTTGACTTAATACCGTAAACATCTCAATAACTAGATAAAATATTAATAAAAATAAGTCAACTTTATTTATAAAGCACTTGGCCAAAGTGCTGTACACAGACATAAAAACAAGTAAAACATGGAAAAAAAATTATAAAAACAATAAAAGTAATTATACATTAAAACAATAAAAAGATAAAATAAATAAAAATAAATAAATACAAAAAATGTATTAAATAAAAATTAAAATTAAAAAAACACAATAAAAGCCAACCTCTCTCACTGAGTTAAAAACCAAAAAGATAAAATCTGGTTTAAGAGAGGATTTAAAAATATAAATTGAGTCGGCTTGTCTGATATGCAAAAGGATATAAATTAAAACAAAGACATAAAAGAGTTCAGTGGTATTAGTTATCCTTCAATAACGTGCAGACAAACTGCATTACATTACATTACTACATTTGAGCTGGAAGTGGACAATAATAAGGGGTCAAGTCCAATTAAATTATTAACACTGGTCTAAGTCTCTCCAGTTCTTATGAAATTGAAAGTATAATTAAGTAGTAGATTCAGCCCATATGAGGTGCTAAATACAAATTAACTGGTCTCTTCACTGCAGATTTTCAGTCCATTTTGTGCTATTTTCAGCCCTGAAGTCACTCATTGTTAAAGGATGGTAAACGTATAGTCACTGCTGCATTCTGCACAGTTTTCCAGCGTGTGTCGCCGTATGCCTCACAATGATTCACTTATGAATCAGTGGCAAAAACATCCCGAAAAAGTCTGCATGACTGCGTTATCAAAGCCAGCCTCTGGGTTCCCATGGTGTCCTCTTAGACTTCTGTGGCTTTTCGCTACCGGTGAACACAGAGCACAGGCTTGTCCCGAGGCGCTTTAGTGGGATGGCACTGGGAACATCTGTGGCTTAAAGGAAAAGAGGACGGGGGGGCGGACAGAGGACACAGACCGGAGGCGCACAGACACTTCATTGTGCCCTGCCACAGCAGATGGCAAAGGCCAAATATGCAGCATGCTTCCTGGTAAAGCTGTTGATGAAAATAAAGGTTGTAGGACGGCGCACCGAAAGGCCATGCTGTTGGCCCGCGGTCAGACGCTCCAAAACCCAATGCAGCGGAAAACATCGAACATATTCTGCCAGTATTGGTTTGGGCGGTCTTTAACCAATCGTTAAAGCTTCACTGATATATTTTTTACAACACCAGTGACAGTGTTTTGTTAAATATGTAGCATTTGGTGACAAACTTATAGTTTTAATATCTTTAAGATCATCATTTTAGTTGTAAGATTTAAAACAAAAACATCACATCTTTTATTAACTTAGTTTTCCGCAGCACATGGTCTTTTTAGCAATAAAACTGCACTACTGCTGCAAAAGAAAACTGTAAAAAAGTTAGCAATGAGAGAGAAAAAAAAGGTAGTGGAGGTCAAAACAAGGCTTAAAGGAAGATGACACTGAGACTTGATTTAATTGAACTGATTTAAGATTAATTTAAGAGATGCTGTTTGACCTTCACCTACTATGTTTAAGTGTGGACCAAGTATGGACAAGTCAACAGCTGGATCTAATAAGAGTCACTTGTTTTTTGCATTACACTGGTCAACAACAAATTTATTGTTTAAGTTTTTTGAGCTGATTTAGGATAATTTTGGTGTGCTGAATCCAAAAATCACATTCATTTTGCTCAATCAGGTCAACTTTCTGAACTATGCTACATATTGGCTTTTTAACATTTTTGCTTACATTTATGGGCATTTTCACATCATATGATACAAAATTCTTTCATATTTCTTGCAATAAACGAGTTCTGAAGATTTTACTTTTGCCAATTTATGATTAATGTTTTTTTAATATTACAGGTGAATGAAATGGCTTCGACTAGAAGATCTTGCAAAAATAAGCTTGACGTACTCTGCTACATCTGCGTTGAATACACCATTGTACCTAACAGGAATCAAGTCACAGGTTTCATAAAGTGTGCTTACCAATCTTATTTTGGTATTAATTATTATATTTTGTGAGAAGATCAAATTTTTCAAAATCAAATTAGCAAAAAAAACCTGACCTGATTGAGAAAAACAGATGTCATTTTTTGATTTAACGGTGCAAAATGGTCCTAATTCAGCTGAAAAAAACTAGAAAACTTGCAAAAAACATTTTTTTGTAACCCAGTGTTATGAGCTGACACCATTAGGGAGCATGAGATGAGGGTTATTCCCTTGCAGATCTGAACTGATGAATAAAAACTCTTTTCAAATGCAGCTGAGAACAGGTGGGTCTTCAACCTGGATTTAAATAAATTGGGTGTTTCAGCTGATCTGAGGCTTTCTGGCAGTTTGTTCCAGACATGTGGAGCATAGAAGCCGAACACAGCTTCTCTGTGTCTGGTTCTGACTCTGGGAACTGACAACAGACTGGATCCAGATGACCTGAGGGGTCTGGTGGGTTCATAAGGTGAAGGCAGGGATATCCTGGATGCATGGCCAGTTCATCTCAAGTCTAATATGTACAAATGAACAACCATTCAGTCTCACTTATCAGCTTTATTTCACCTAAATTATAAAAAACAAAAAAATACGGAATTTCTTCTTTTGAATAAAATGCTCTCGACCAACACTATATTAGAGTGAAACAGACACAAACCCCTTTTAAAATGTCTCACAGTCTTGGATTTGTTTTCTGTCATGTTTAGTAAAGGTTCTGCTGGCAGCTCTGACTTCTAATGCACTGCAGAGGGAGTTTGTCAGATCGCTGTGAGGGACGCGAGGCACTGAACCCACTAGCCATTTTAAAAATGCACTTAGCGCTGATCTACTGAGGTTATTTATTGGTGTTCACTTCCTGCCATGTTTAATCAATGAAGTGGCTCACGCACACCGGCAAGAATTCAAAACTGTTGACACAACCAGACAGCCTCTGCCTTATAGTGTATGTGTTTTCTTCCCTCTCGAGGCAGGAGATGAGAAGCACCTGTAAATCTGTCAGCCTACCTGCCACGAGTCCAAACTGGCGGAATGAAATGAAGAAGACAGGACGAGCAAGGGAGCCAAAGAACGTTAAATAGAGGCAGAGATTGATGGTTACGAAAGACAAAATGTTTTCTAGTTACAGGATTTTCAGCAGGATTGACTGAAATGAAAATAAACTGACTCCGGTCCAGGCGGAGAGTATAAAACAGAGGTTAAGAAAGAAGGATCATTACATTTGAAAAGGACAATAAATAAAATTAATCGGAATGTTTTCATGACCAGAAGCGCTCTTTCTCTCTTTATTTCTTCATGTCATCTTTCCTTTTACTGTCTCCATTCCCTCTGTTTTCCTTTCACTCTTTTCTTGTTTCTGCATTCACTCTCCACCCCTTCTCCCTCTTTTCTCTCCATCTCTTCCTCACATGCTATCTGGCCTCAGCCAAACTTTCTGTCCCTCTGCCTCTCTGTCTCTCCCTCCATATCTCAGTGACAGAGCTCCTTTGTGTTCCTCCGCGGCCTTGTCTCTGCTAATAACGTCTGGCACTTCCGCTGGCCCTGTCAACAGAGACTGTGTCTGTCTGTGTGTTTGAGCTGGAAGGGTAGCTGTCTGCACGGCGCTGTGGAAAATAACCACCTTCTGATGCACTCAAACACGCCGATGAGTTTCCTATTTTACATCTCAAGTCAAATAATTCTTCACATCGAACCTGGAAACAAATATCCTTATATATTCAACTATCACTATGCACTTATAGCATATAAAATAAAGACTAGAAATCTAAAGATGAGGTTGAACTTGTTTAACTTGCACCATAGAACCTCATTGTTGTCCATAACACACATCAGAGAGCCTCTGCTCTGTGTAATGTCTTCATTTTAACGAACATGGAAAATATAGTTTATATGAGTCACCATCTCTTCACTTAAGCCAAAAACATCATATGATCATCTCCTGGGATCTGCATCGCCATTTTTCTCCGGTCTTGTAGCCTTGTTACAACCAAACTATAAAAGGTCTTTTTCATAGACCTTCCTGAGGGCTTACAGGGTGGGGAAGCAAAATTTACAATGTTTTGAGGCAGGGATGGAAAGACAGTGTATGACCAATTAGTTTATTGAAAATCATGAGAATTTAAATCTTCAAATCATATTTTACTGCATTTCTAACGGTCTTGTTGTCTACCTCAAGTTCAGTTGCCATTTTTCTCATAGATTTGATTGAATCCTTTAGGATTTTGAATTTGAGAGCTTTAATAAAAAGCTTTGGTACGTTTTTTGTTGCTTCCTCCACTTCCAGACTTTCTCGTAATAGTTTTGCTCATAGTCATTCTCTTCTTTCCATTATAAACAGTCTTTATGGACACTCCAACTATTTTTGAAATCTCCTTTGGTGTGACAAGTGCATTCAGCAAATCACACACTCTTTGATGTTTGCTTTCCTGATTACTCATATGGGCAAAAGTTTCTGAAAAGGTATGGATAATAGTGTTAGGTATGATTATGACATCAATATATGTTTGGTTTCAAAACAATTGACGTCGCGCCTGCTGAGAAAAAACAACTAAATGTTCATTGTAAATTTTGCTTCCCCACCCTGTAGGTGATGAGGTGGTTGTTGTTCATGGTTGTTATTTGGCTTAAAACTAGAGATAGACCGATCAATGCTTGGCTAATTTAATGGTATTGATCAAGCGATTTACAAACTATCAGTATTTGTAGAATGTGGCTTCAATAGTGGCTGGTATTCAAGTTCTAAATTGGGAATATGGAAAATAATTAAAAGATTTAAAAAATTGTGTTCTGTTTAGTTTCCTATCTATTAATCATTCTGAGTTTGACGCTCAGTTCAACATGATAAATGCGTAATCTCAGACATCTCTAATGTACAGGGTTATTCAGAAAGAATGAACCAATTTCATTACGCAATATTTTAATAAGGAAAAGCAATAGAAAACTCCAGCCAAGTCACAAGTAGTCTACTCACAATTTTTATTTCCTGTCTTACAAGTGTTCAATGTGGCCACCACCTGCAGCACGGACAACATCAATGCAATCAGAGAATTCCTCCCAGACGCGTATCAGCATATCATGATCCACTGAGTTGATCGCTGTTGTTATTCGATGTTTAAGGTCATCGAGGTAGAAATTCAAAACTTAGAAAACTCCTCTTTCAAATGGTCACTGACTCATTCCGTGACGATGCTTGAGAACTGAAGCAACGCATCATGAAATTGGTTCATTCTTTGTAATAACTCTGTATATCAAGCATCAACATTTTTGGTATGAGGGCTTTTTCCTGCCAATTTCTCTTAACTTTCCCTAAAAACTGTAATTTTTTTTTATTGGTAGTTTTACAACATTTGAACAAAAGCTGGAAAAAAACACCAAACAAATTCCAGTGATGTTGGCACTGGTTACCTGAAGCCACCAGCAGCTCATTGAGTTACTGTAGTGAGTCAGTTTCTCTTAAAGTTCTTTTCTCAGATATCACACCGTCTTCCTGAGCTCATCGTACTGGATATGACAGCTGACAAATTTATCTCAGTTCCTTCCTGTAGTAAGACGATCTGAGCTTTTCAGTCATCCTGACTTTACTTCCCCCAGCAAAGCATATTACGTAAACTCCTGAAGGTTAAAATGAGCAAAGAAACACTCCTAGTACTGAGGGTCTCGGAAGACTCTAAACACACATTGTTATACTTGCTAGCATCAATGCTACAAATGACACATGCTGCAAAATGTACACAGGTTTACCTTTTTAAAGATATAATGTATGATTCCTCTGAAACCAGATTGGAGCAGCCAGTGTCTTGTTATGGCATGTATACACATAGCCAAGTCTGGAAAAACTGAAATTTTCTCATGAAACCTCTGGAGATTTTGGAAAACTCCATTTTTATCACAGAGTCATAGGGTCCCGAATGTCACAGTGCGTGACAAAAATGCATCAATGTTGTGTGCGACCTTTGTTTTTCCTAACCTTAACCCCATGATAGCGCTTGACAGATGTATTTATGGGAGTTTATGTAAATGAAAACTTTTCTGAAAATGATCTGGTGTGTAAAATATTATTATTCAAAGCAGAGGTAGTGAAATATTCCTTTCTACAAATACCTGGCTACCTGTACAGGGTGGGGAAGCAAAATTTACAATATTTTGAGGCAGGGATTGAAAGACAGTGTATGACCATTTAGTTTATTGAAAGTCATGAGAATTTATTTGCCACAAGAAAACTGACATAATGGAAAATGTTTTTCTATGTGTCCTCCTTCTTTCTCAATAACTGCCTTCACACACTTCCTGAAACTTGCGCAAGTGTTCCTCAAATATTCGGGTGACAACTTCTCCCATTCTTCTTTAATAGTATCTTCCAGACTTTCTCGTAATAGTTTTGCTCATAGTCATTCTCTTCTTTCCATTATAAACAGTCTTTATGGACACTCCAACTATTTTTGAAATCTCCTTTGGTGTGACGAGTGCATTCAGCAAATCACACACTCTTTGACGTTTGCTTTCCTGATTACTCATATGGGCAAAAGTTTCTGAAAAGGTATGGATAATAGTGTTAGGTATGATTATGACATCAATATATGTTTGGTTTCAAAACAATTGACGTAGTGCCTGCTGAGAAAAAACAACTAAATGTTCATTGTAAATTTTGCTTCCCCACCCTGTATATATGGCCTTAATGTGATGATACTGTAATACCATATCATACCGCAAGGTGGTGCTGCCTGTGGATTGTGCTAAAATACCAGAATTAAGAACACAGTGCCATTTATTTATTTATTTATTAGGGACAGTGCATATTAATGAATATCTCCAACAATTGCAGCTGTAAATATACCAGATTGTAGCAGCAGTGCTCCACATCAGATCTATGCGTGCTAACGAGTGGATATAGGTGATTATATGACATGAGCACTGTGTAGACCCACTATGATCAAACTTCTCCCAGGGAAACATCAAACATCTCCTAACTCTAAGTTTAACAAACCAGACCTCCATGCTAACTACCTGCTGCCAGCGTTCTCCACCTACAACCACCCCACATTACAAGGTCATATAAGATACTACAAACATTTGTCAGATTACTTTTTTCTACCTCCACAATAAATCTTCTGTGTTCGTCTTTTAGAGGTTTTATCAAATGTAACAAATCAATGGACTTTACTTTGTTGGTTATCGTTGGTGGGATTTGCTGCTCGAGCTTTTATGATGAACTGTGCTATTGAAAGAAGCTTCTAATACAGTATCACTAACAGGAATTTGACCTTTGTGCTTTGATACTCTTATTTTATTATCTTCCTTTACAGTTTTTCTCCATCCTCATCCACTTCATTCCTTTTACAGTGTTCTTCCTCTCATCCATTAGCTCATCCATCCATTCCTCTAAACTCCCATCAATTATCCAACTCTAATTAATTACTTCACACCTCAATATTTTCTCTGCAGCCACTTCATGGTTCCCTTTCTCTCACTATCATCCATCCTTACATTCGGCTGTCCGTCCATGCATCAATTTCATCCCCTTTTCACTCTCCGTCCACTCATCTGTCTTATGTTCTCATCCACTCGTTTAGCTCCTCAGGCTCTGGTGGCGTAGGCGACCGGGTCCTGGCTCAGCTCCTGACAGAGATGGACGGCATCGAGCAGCTCCGAGACGTCACTGTGCTGGCCGCCACCAACCGGCCCGACATGATCGATAAGGTAAACAGATGCAAGCTCTCTGTCTTTATCTCTCCTTCTTCCTCTTTGGTTCATGATTGATAAGGCTGAGGAGATGTTGCCTGTGTCTCACATGTCTCCTCTACCTCCCTTCCTCTGTTGTACATGATTGATGAGGTTAAAGGTCCCCTGCTTCGGTCTGTCATCCTCGACTCTCTCTTCACTGCTTGGATGTTGTCACACCATCAGTCCATTCAATCATGCTAGATGCTTTGTTTTGTAGGGGCTACAATCATGTCATGCATGTTTGGAGTCCAGCTTTTACTGCTGTACTTGTTTGGTTAACTGGTACCAAATTTCACATGCGAACCTCTGAATATCATGTGTATCCGCTTTAAAAAAGTTGGAGAAAGATGTTGACTTCTGGTGGTACACTAAATGCGAGGTCTTAAAAGTCTTGAATTTACAAATCTGCATTTTATACCATAACAAAATTTTTAAAATGTGTTAAATTTGATGTGGTAGGTCTTTAGTTATGTTGCCATAAACTTGTTCTCGGTATTGTGTTTAAATGTGTCTGGGAAATGTCCAAACTGCAAAGAAAGTAATGTTAGTCGAGTCAGTTCCGCCTGTTCCAACCTGACAATTTATATTGGAATTAGGAACCAATTATTGATAACTTTGTAGCCCCCAGTGAGAAATGATCGCAGAATATTCAGCCCAACACACGTGCACATGAGCTGACTTTGGGAACTTTAAGGGACGGCTCGCAAGGAAAAAGTAAGCATGGGGAAGTGCAAATTGAATAATGCCTGGTTAGAGAAAAGATCGTTGTCGACCTGGTTGACACGAGTGGAGAGGAACGGCTGTGAAATGGGCATTAAATTCTGTTCAAAGTAGTCTTAAAAAGGTCTTAAAATAGGGGTGTCCAATCCTGGTCCTCGAGGGCCGGTGTCCTGCATGTTTTAGATGTTTCCCTCTTCCACCACACCTGATGGTTATTATCAGGCTTCTGCAGAGCTTGATGATTGGCTTATCATGTGAATTAGGTGTGTTGGAAGAGGGATACATCTAAAACATGCAGGATACCGGCCCTCGAGGACCAGGATTGGACATCCCTGTCTTAAAGTCTTAAATTTAACTTGTAGAAAGCTGTAGGAACCCTGTATATCGCTGAGTCTAAAAACAACAAAGTCTATGTCACTAGAAGGAAAGACAATATGAATATACACTGCCTGACAAAAAAAACAAAGTAAATAGGTCAGATCTTTCCATTGGATAAGGACTGCAGTGATATTTATGTTTCATCTGGTAAGAAATTCTTTCATCCTAATACAGTGAGTGGCTTCTCATTTCTTAAACAACCATCAATTTACTATAGAGCATAAAAACTGGACTGTGTTTTAATGGGAAAAGGTCGTGTGGTCTTCTAAGTCCACAGTGAGCTTGTTCCAGAATGATGAAGTGATTACCCATCATGCCCAGTGCCTACAGTACAAGCCTGCAGGGGCAGTGTTATGATCTGAGGTTGCTTCAGTTGGTCATGTCTATTTTCACAACGTTACGTGTCCAAAATATGATGTCAGTGGACTACCTGAATATACAGAATAACCAGGATTTTCCACGGTGACAATGCCAGGATTTATCACACTCATGAAATTATAGTTCCAGGAGCATGAGACATCACAGACTACAGAGTCTGGACTTCATGCAGTGGGCCAACTCTCCCATCATCGATACAAGACGTGCAAAAAAACAACGCAACTCTGGATGGAAAAAATTTTGTAACATTTATTGTAACATTTATTGCCTTCTGACAAAATATTGTACCTCTGGCTCTGTTTTTGGCAGTGTATGTTTTGAGTGAAGCTGTAAGATATTTTATTGAGTTACATGTCAAGTTCAGTCACACAGTGCATATGATCAGGGCTTTTATTATGAAAGGGAATTATGGAAATGTTATATCCACAATGCATGACAGTTGACATATTTTGATGTCGTTTAACTTGAGAGATGCTTAATGGTAGAAAATGCATACTGCAGACTTAAATGTGTTGTTTTCATGGACATCTAGGTGTTATAGCACAAGTAAGTTCATTATGGTTTGTGAGAAATAACTGCAAAAATAAGAGACTGAAAATAAATGTCATGGTAGTGCTGTTTCAGAATAGGAATTCTGCAGAATATTTTATATATTCATATATGGAGATTTCCTGAAATTGTAGGTGTTTTGTGTATAAATTGTCAATTTTTATAACGATTGCATGAGTTATCAACAGTCCTGGGATTTTTTTTTTTTTTTCCTAGAAGTGAAAACCAACAGAAACACTTCTTACCTCCTTCCGTCCATTAAAAATGCATTAAAGGTGCAACTTAAACAGTTCTTTTTTCTTCCGGCCCTCCTCGAAGATCCTGCTATCAGGCATCTTTCTTTCTCAGCCCCCTCCATTTTTCTCTTTTTCTGCCCCTTTTATCCCATTCTCTTCCTCTTCCCATCTACTAAAGCTTTCTTTGGTCTCTTATCCACCCATCTCCGTCTTAATGAAATTTCCTGAGTGCTGATCAAAGACACGGTCTGTGCCTTGTCAAAAAGGACACAGGAAAGGAGAAGGTCCCAGCGCTCCTTAAGCTTCTGCTCATTCAGGCAGACGTCTGTCTCTGTCTTTTTTCTACGTTTTGTCTCCAAGTCTCCATCCCCTATTGCATGTGCAGAGCTGAAATGTTTTTACTCCTCTAAAATATAATCTCATGTGCTAATTTTTACTTTTTTTTTTTTTTTTACAAATTATCTTACCGTTTATTCATTTCCCTGAATAAAATGTTGCTGTTATGCATTCTGCAAACAATGGATATGCAAAGTCCACATTTATACAGCACAAAGAAATTTCATATCAGCATTTGTGAATGATATACATCAATGTTTTAATCACTCATGGCACTTTTGAAGGAATAAAGTCACATGCACCACAAAATCATCCTTAAAGTAAAGCCTGGCAATATTCTTAAATGTAACCAAATTGTTTTGTATTGAGCTAAAAAAAAAATTGTCATTGAGGTAAGCAAATTTAGCAGATTGACGTAAATGGTGCTTATTTGAAGCAATGCAAGTGCACAGTGATTTAAGATGGACTTTATATTATTAAATTAGGAAGTTACGCAAGTGGGCTCTCTGTTAAAATAAGGACAACAATCTTTTTCTTCAGTGGGATATTATGCAAACCATTGTTGTAAGTGGTTAATGGTTCAGTTTGACTCAATATTGGCTGGATTAGCTTACAAAGACAAAGTTAGATATAAAATGAACAACATGGCGCAACACAACAACTGAGACACAATTATTTTGATGTCCAGAAAAAGACTCCCAGAAACAAGCCATTTTTCTTTCTTGAAATGTCTGGTTTGCAATAAAAGTTCACCACTTGGCAACAACAGTATTATTAACCTTCTTGTGTTCATGTTCGGGCAATGACAAGACTTTTTTAGGGAAAGATACCAGGGTTTGATTTAATACAGGAAAAAGTCTGCAAATATATGAGGAAAAAATGACTCACACTGTTAATATTTAAAGTAAACCACTGATTTTTCCTCATTCTAACAAAAGCAGTTTTATTGCCCAGACCTAAAAACCTACCGGAGTCAGGATGCAAAGTCCTGGATTATTCGCTACAATTTTTTTCTTTTTTTACTATTGAGGAAAAGTGTCAGATCCCTCAGCGACAAAACACGTTGACATAATACATATCTGTGGTTTACAGAAATATACTGCGGCAACATTTTACCCTGGCTAATGGTTTGGAAAGAGCGTAGATGACCCATATGTAAACTGGTAGCTGAAAATCCATCGGCACTTGGAGATAATCCTGTGAGAAATCCTTCACATACAAATTTTGGGTTTACCCCCCCACCTCCCACCTCCTTACCCCACACACTAACACACACATACCACCAACCGCCACCCCCTCGTCTCAGTTCCCAGCCCACTTGTTGAGAATTGATCCATGGCTGCGGTGGGGAAATGACAGCAACTTCCTCTACCCCTCAACTGGTTGCCATCTCATTTCAAACTCCATTAGCCGTATGGCAGCGAAGAAACAGCCAGTCCATGTGGGTATTTGCATATGTGTATTTACAAAAGATGCATATAAAGAGGGAGACAAAGGGACTCTATTAACAGTAAGTAGGGGGTCAGGCCCCTGGGTGGACAGATGGGAAACCCTAGGCATCCTTCCACAGTCTGGCCTCCCTCTCAGGAAGTGGTGTCCCGGGCAGCTGAGAAATCAGATTACCTCCTGCCCACAACCCCTACTGAGTGTATGTGTGTGTGTGTGTGTGGTTAAGACCATTTGAATAAGAAACCCAGGAGGTACATTGGGAACGGAAGCTGCCAAATGGATAGATAGGCGGCCCCCGTACGCCCCCCCACCCACCCATGGTAGTTTGAAGCACCCATCTTGCCTTTACCACTCCTTCGTTGCCACTGTCACTTTACACCGGAGATGGGCAGCCATTTCCATACCAATAGCAGGATATGATGGGACAAATGAAGATTAATGGGACGCTTGGGTGTCAATGAAGTCATTGTCGGCCTTTGGTGGAGCAGAAGACGCTCCTGGGGGCCTCAGCTGTTTGACAGACAGAGTGGGAGGGATGGATGGAGGAAGAGGATGGAAAATGCCCTTTACTTTAGCTTGAAAGGAGCTGGTTTGTTGTCCATCTGTGAGCCACTAATACAGGACGGTTTCCGCTTATCAAGTCCTTTTTGTGCACCACAATGAAGCTTTTTTCACTGCGGAAGTACTTTTTACACGTTGCAAAAATCATCACAGTACATTTTTATTTCATAGACTCATGAATATGAAGTAGAACAGAAACATCCTTGTCACGGACCGTATGATTGTATGTCAGTTACAATATGAGCTTAGTATAAAAAATGTGGTCATTTATCTTCTTTGCTCTGCTGATTTTGACTGGACTAGACTTTTTCTTTTATTTATACAAAAAAGGAACTTGCAGCAATGCGTCGTGTATTACTAACACATCCTGTCGTCCAGCTTCCTGTTGCTTTTTTGTTACATCGGTGACAAATATGAATACCGGTGGATGTGCAGCAGCACATAATGACATAACGTGACGACAGTAGCTGAATCACATCCGAACCAACTAATAACAAATAACAAAAGATAAAAAATGGATCATTTTCGTCCAGGTACACCAAGTCCCACTGTTTCCTGGAATTGTTCGTTGCAACAGAGATAAATGAAAATCACAGTAAACTGCTTTATTGTATCTGTAGACGATACAGATCCAAAAACAGTCGTGGAAAAAATGATTATACCATCAAAAGTCATCAGAAACAATGGTTCTGCAATCAAGTACTAATTCCTGTGTGTGTCATGTGACTAAAACAGACAGAAAAGAAAACATGGAATGCCTAAAAGCACTATTTTTGTCAGTACAATGCCATAGATATTGATGAAAGAACTGAAGTGATCTTGGTTATTATCAAGAAAACCATGGAAAATGGACAGATATCAGCTCTGAAATTAAACTGTTATGATCTATTTTTGTTGTTATCATTATACTTGTCCAAACAAATGTACCTTTAGTTGTACCAGGCATTAAAATGAATGAGAAATTGAAGAAAACAAGGGTGGTCTAATAATTTTTTCCACAATTGTACAAATAACCTTTGATAGAATGTAAATAACTGCTGCTACTCAATCACTGTTGGAGACACGTTACTTCACTGTTCCCATTTGATACATTGTACATTTCAACTCTACTGCATCTGAGCAGAAAATATACTTTTTACTCCACACTGGACACCTTCAGTTGCCTTTCAGCATTCCCTGTATTTTTGAATCTATTGAATTTGCAGTACATTGCACAATGAGATGTTCTTTCATGTGTTAAGAAATTCTCCTCCCTAAATTAAATAAACTTTTTGAAGCACTCTCAAATCAGATGGCAATGTATAGTCTGGAAACTGAAAACAGAGCTGTTTTTCTGACCTTGTGAAAAGTTTTTACCAGTGGATGGTTCTCACAGTACAGCAACACGACAAACATGATGATTTTTTTTTTTTTTTTTTTTTTAAGAATATGAGACATTGCTTTGTGTTCAATTACCAACAGTAAACTGCAAAAATCAAAATCTTACCAAGTGTATTTTTTCTCTTTTCTAGTCAAAATATTTCATCACACTTAAAATAAGACATAATCACCTACAGAGTAACTTTTCAGTGTGATATAAGAACTTAATTTTACAAAATAGGTCTTGAAAATTTTATTTCAAGAATTTTCAGTTGTTCCATTGGCAGATTTTTTTTTTTTTTGCTTAATTCAATTTTTTTTTTGCTTAATTCAAGCAGTGCATGAGCTTTACAACAGTAAAATGAGTCTAAAAACACCAACATATTGTATTGCTATTATAGTAAAACAGTGACATTACATATAAAACTACTACTTTGACTTTTAATACCTAAAATACATCATCCTGAATGAAGATTTTCAATGCAGAACTTTTATTTTATTCAGTATATTGTGGTATTGAGTTCCACCATTCCAGATAATCCTACATATTTGTAAAATGCTCTAACCTTGGTTTAGACCCTTTATCTGCATGATGACATGCCACCAAATAACCCCCCTCTCAGACCTCCAACTGCCCCCCAGCTTAGAAAAACTTTGTACACTTCCTCTTTCCTTTGTATTACACCAATCACCCAAGCCCACCTCTGACCCTCTGTGACCGGGCGGCGGTGATTGATTTGCGCCACCGGGAATATTTATACAGGCTGTTCAGTCAGTACACTCCCCTGTCAGTCTTGTTTGTCGAGCAGCTGTCCATCCAACAAACAGGAAGTCACTTATTAGCATTTGCAGAGAGCGTGCAGTGACTCCACAGATCTGCCTGCAGACGAACATACTGTAGCGTGGGTTTGTGTTTTATATTTGACTGAATGGCCTTCGTGTTTACCTTTAACGTACACTGGGCTTCATCCGTGCTATCAGGAGGTAGGTGCGCTTACAGTGGAAGAGATTACTTGCAGATGGGTCTTTGTTTGGGACCAGAAGTCACCAACTGGGTTCTTATCAGATCAAGAGGTGAAAAGAAAACAGAAGCAACACAGTTAGAGCTGAAGGGACAGTAAAGTCTACCCTGCTGCTCTCAACAGGTACAAATAACACGGCTACGTTTAACAGTTCAAAGTTAATATGACTTCAGGATGCTGTGTGTTTCCTCACACCGTTGACTTTTGGAATATGATATATTGCGGTTTATTCTTTGAAAAAACATCATCGTAATAAACATTCTGCTGAGAGCACAAGATTACTTCCCTCTCAGATAACTGATAAGAGCAAATGTTCTTGCTTTAATATTTAGGATTTGGATATTTTTAGGTATATTTATTCTGGCAGATCATGTCCTGACGCATCAAGACCAGTGTTGGGAGTAACGTCTTACAAAAGTAATGCATTACAGTTAAGGATTACTTTTTGCTTTTTGTAATGCAGAAGTGTAAGGTATTCCTAATTAATTTTCAGTAATATTTTACTCAGTAGCACTTGCGTTACAACACACTTTTTGCCCATAATTTAATTGCTCAAATAAAAAATAAAAAAAAAAACAGCAAGACCGCGAGACTAAGGAATCAAAATTTTGGGATGAAAGTTCTATTTCCTGTTGGTGTTCAGCCAATGGGGGAAGACAGCAGAAAACAGGACACTGGCCACATGGACGTATGCTCATTACTAACCCTAACCTTGCTTTCAAGAAGCCAGTTAGCATGATCCCTGTGATCAGCAATGGCAAAGTAAGTTAACATTTCTGTGACTAGTTAGAATTCTTTATCAATTGCAGATTCATCTACTGGCATCCTCATAGTTGCACCCCCAGTTTGAACATGTAAAATGTTGGAAAAAAGATACGAGCGTTCCCACTGGGATTCAAACATTGTAAACCATAGCATTACTTACCAAGCTATCCATCTACATGTACTTCAGAGTGCAAATTTATGCATCCCAAGACTCTCCTATCTCTTGCATTGGGGGGCATTTATGATGAGAGTCTGTATGTAACTCAAAAGTAATATAGGAGTCATGTAATGCATTACAATTCTGAGACAGTAATATTGTAAGGGAAGGAATTACTTTTGAATAACAGTAACAAGTAATCTGTAATGCATTACAGTTTGGAAGTAACTTGCAGAACACTGACCTAATTTTCTTTCCCTTTGGTGTTACCTCCCACTTTTACACACTATGTTTTGGGTGAAATTGTGTCAGAATGCCTTTTGAGTCACATTACAGTTCCCCGGGCATGCTACCATATTGGAAATTTGACAACAACTTAAGGACTGTAAAATTAATTCAGCTGCCTTCTTTCAAAGGAAAAAAAAAACAAAACAACTTTGCCAGAGTCTGCTGTAATGTACCAAATTTATGGCTTGCAGCTTGTTTTACCACAAGCTGCAATCAGAGTGTCTTGTCTTTATCCTCTGATGTTGTGGATTTGACTTCTCCTTCTCCTTCTCCTCATGTCCATGGCTCCTCCCTTAGAAAATCTGCCTCATACACTGTAGTGTGGCTTCCTAACAGGAGATGGTGCCAAACTTGACATGGGTCAGATATTTTGAACATTTTTTAACAGTGCCAGACAAAGTGATGCTCTCAAAACTACCATATAAATGAAAACTTACACTGTGCAACCTGATGACCTAACCTGGTTGTTGGATAAAGATAGAAACCCTTTGTGTGAAGCACTTTTAAGCTAACTAAACCAATTACTGTTGCATAAAAACAGGCTGAACTATTGTGAGAAACTTTACAAGGGTGTCCTAAATTTATCTATGCCCATTTTTTTTTCCTAGGATTTGCTAAAATGAAGCTCTTTGTGATTTGACATGAACTTATCAACCTTCTGAGATATTTCATCAACCTCTATGGTCTGGGGATCTTCTGTCCTGACACATACTTCATCTAATAACACAAAGTGAAGCAGTTATTGTGCAACATGTGACCATTTCACGGTCACTTTTCATAATTGCAGGTCATGCTTGTCTTCACAGAGTCAGTGCTGCTTTTATAACTTTTAATTTCGGACCCACTGATTGTGACTGTCCAAAGAACTGCATTAACTCAACCAAAACCACCTCCTCTACTGTACACTATAATTTCATGCACATGACTTCGGTGCATCTGGCCCCGTGTCCTCTTTCCAGCAAATGTTTGGTGCATGTTGATAAAAGTGCATTAATTCCGAATGTCCCTCTGTAGCCTACTGGGCTGCAGCAGGAGTCATATAAAGTAAATACCCGACATCAGGCCAGCCTGAACATCTGCCAGTGTTTTCCTAGCCAGTCTGGATGTTGCTAATTGTAATCACAGTTGAATTCCTGCAGACTGTAATTAGTGGGCCACTCGGTAAATATTCAGGCATTAGCTAAGTGAAGCTTTGATTCTCTCTCTTGCCCTTGCATTCAGTGCCTGTGTTTGCCTGTGTTTGTGTGTGTTTATGTGTGCATGTCGTCACTTTCCAGTCATGTATGCCTGCATGGTTGTGTCCCAGATTTTAATCAGCGTTGTTCAGTAAATGATTTATGCTTTTGTTTTCACCTGCCTGCTCAGCCAGGATGGTGGGATTTCCCTCCTCGTGCACTATTGAAGAAGTGACAGACAACTTATAAATCACATACAGGAAACTTTTATGTATTCCATTGTGATTGGAACTCATTGTCGTGATTTACCCTACACCTAGCTGTTAATTTCAGGGATAATTTACCTGTCAGATGCACTTTTGGAATCTTTTAAAAAGCACTATATGTAAGGTATGCATGTGCTCACATTAAGTTTGGGATGAAGTCTGTTTTGTTTTGTTATTTTACTAACTTTAGCTAATTCCACTTTGAAGCTAAGAACAGTCACAGTATTCTGTGATATTCTGTAACTGATTTCTGTAGGGGGTTTGCTTCCGTTTTCTTCCGTGCACACAAATGTAAGTACATTTTACACATTGAACTTTTTCCAAAGTACTTTGTGTCAAACTGTCAACCCAAAAACCAAAGATTTTCAACTTAAACAGAGATAAAACAGTGAAAAGCAAAACCAAATCCTCACTTTTTGGCTGAATCCACTGAATATTTGGCCTAAAGTAAATACATGTATCTGACAGGAATCTGTGTAAGTCTCTACAAATACCTCTTCGTCCCGACTTTAATAAGCTTCAAAACATTTCAGTCTTTGTTATTTGTCCTTGCAGGAGTTTCACTTTGTGAATGCATTTTTGTTTTACCTTTTCTTTGGCACCTGAGCCGTGCCTCCTCTCAACAGGAAACAACCCTTAGCTAAAAGAGCGCCTATAAGCCAGCCAGTCAAAACAGGCCATATTTTATTTTGTGTTGGACTGACATTATCATCTCCCAAGCTTTGCTCTCCTCTCGTGATGAGCCAAGCATGATGGAATCTCTATTGGTGCTGTCTTAAAGGATTAGAGCTTATTCAGTGTTTTTTCCTGACTGCACAGTTCTGAATAGGGCCCCGCTGCCACAGTACAGGGCGTCCTGCTGAAACTGAGCTGAGCTGTCAATATCATCAACACTCCAGCTAATTGTCCCTCTCAACTTAACTGCTGCATTCATATCGTCACACTAAATGGAACTTTTTGAGCGTTTTAATCCAGACCACACTGTTTTAAGCTCCCAGTGTAAACCACAAGGCACAGTTTTAATCTTTTCTTTTTTTCTTCCACTGTTTTGAGAGTAGTCAAAGCATGTCCTACTCTCGTTGTGTTTCTTCGATGCAGTAATGAGAAGGCACAGTGAGAGCTCTGGCTTGTGGCTTAGTGAAGCTACAGTGGCAAAAGAAAACAAAAAGTGTGTGTGTGTGTGTGTGTGTGTGTGTGTATATATATATATATGTATATATATATATATATATATATATATATATATATATACACACACACACACACACACACACACACACACACATATATGTATATATGTGTGTGTGTGTGTCTTTCCAAGCAAGTAATGGGATACCACCTAGGGATAGATGAGCTCTGGGAAGCTGTGTGCATGTGTGTGTCTGTTTGTGAGCACTGGGGGAGCTGGATCCCCAGGCAAGTATCAAACTTCAAGGGCTGTATTAGTATCAGCTTACACATGTGTGCATCCAAGAATACCACCGCAAAAGCCTCCAATCTGACCAGACGCACAAAAAACCTGCACAACCACACTTTAGACAGGTTATCTATCCATAAAAACCATCTAACTCAGTCTGGGGACATGTGCAACCTGATTAATCAACTTTAAACTTTTGGAATAAATTATGTGTTCTAATAGAAGTCTTTTTGTGTTATCGTAGCTTTTGATCAAGGTCCAAGTATCCTCCACACATCCTCTCTGTGTTAAGATGTCCATAATAAGAGTAAGACCTACCATTTATAAGTAAATAGATGGATTGCACTTCCGTCAGCTCCTCCTCTGTTTTGGTGAGCAAGAAAGAGAGAGAGAGGGGAAAAAAAAAGATGAGGATGATGGAGGGAGGTGTGTGTCGGGGGGGGGAGTTAGGGAGGGATAGGGAGGAAATGAGGGCTCTTTGTGCTCTGCTACCTGGCAGACATCTCCAGCATGTGTCGTCTTGCCTCTTGGCAAGCTGAGACCACCGGCGCCCTTGGAATGCTCTCAGTTCAGGAAATCTCGTTTATTCTCATAAATGCTGCTCCTAACCCCTCTGCTGCAGAGCTGCTGGAGAGCTGCTCTCTGGGTGTCTGTCTTTACTGAAATTATTCCGCTCTCGTCCTGTTTATCCCTAATAGTGCATGTTATGATTTTTAAAGTGTATTTGTAGTCTATGTTGTTTACTATACCACTAGGTGTAATAGAAATAGCCTTGTCAGTCACTTTATTGTCCATACGGAGGTGACTATAAGTTTAAAGTGGTGATAACGTTACAAATCACCAAACATAATTTTAATGGAAATATTACAAGGCCGTTTTTTTAATGCAGTGACTGAACTAAGTACTGTCACCCAAATGACAGCTGTTACTTGCTTTTTTGCTTATTTTCATTTCATGCAGCTGTTTTTATGAGCTCATGACAATTTGACGATTTAGAGATACTTGGTTCTCACTGGACAG
Organism: Sphaeramia orbicularis; assembly: GCF_902148855.1. Taxonomy (NCBI): domain Eukaryota; kingdom Metazoa; phylum Chordata; class Actinopteri; order Kurtiformes; family Apogonidae; genus Sphaeramia; species Sphaeramia orbicularis. The sequence continues at coordinate 15,008,477 of NC_043966.1, forward strand.
CGATTCTACAAACATCTGAAGATCTTATAGAATATGACACATATTCCTAAACTTCGCAAAGTTCATTGTATGAAAGTAAGAAGTATAATCATATCAGAAATGAGATGATTATTGATTTTCTTTATGAAAGTGGAAGAAGATTGTTCCCAGGAGAAGTTTGTCTAAGAAGATTTCACTAAGGCCACATGAACAGCAAAGGATAGGATCAGTTTTAAAGACATAACAAGATGTCATAAACCGTATATTAAAAAAGTGTAAAGTTACAAAATCAAGAGATATAGCAAGACAAAAATGGTGTTAAAGATGTAACAATACAAAAAGACTGCAAAAGAACTAACAAGATGCAAATATGTATTTTACTCGACATGCTTTTGATGATGGAAGAAGCAGTAAAAATGCAGACATCATGGCAGTTTATGGTGCAGTTTTTTAAAAAAGAGCCCTGAGGAGACATGAAGTAGGGAACCTAATTCCTATTTCAGAGAATAATGGTATTACAGTCAATCGGGAAAAGTTTTTTTTTTTTGGTTCCTGTTCAAATTTTGCCAATATTTAGGCATATGGTCATCAGTCAAAACCATCCATCATCCATTTGTCCATTTTTCCATCCATTTGACCAACCTACCTACTTACCTACCAACCTACTTATCTACCTACCAACCTACTTAGCTACCAACTGACTGACCAACTGCCAGATTAACAGGGGTATCAACAGATATCATCTGTATAAATAATGCCACAATTCAAACAACTGCAAAAAATCCTGTATTTTTCACCACTGACCACCATTCACATTGCATCACCGAAAAGCGGAACACTTTAAGTTTCTATTAGTTTTACTAGGCTCTGAGCCTTTAGGTGGTCAGTGCTCTAGCTAAACTACTCAACAGAATCTAATATGATGCAAATGAGCTCAGCCTTAAAGGGGTCATATTTTGCTCAACCCACTTTTATTAGTCTTTGGCTCATTTATTTGTGTATTTGGACCCTAATAGTTCATAAAGTTAGAATTTGAACCCTCCAGGTGCTGCAAAGCTATCTTTACTTTCATTCCGGCAAAAATTGAGTGGATTTCTACAACCCATTTTAATTCCTACTTAATTTGTTGTTTTATAACTAGTTATGTCATGACATTTGCACATATAAGGTCAAGACTTCCGACAAACATTTCTCAGAGTACGACATAACTGTTTGTCAGCAGCAGCAGTTGTAGTTCATACTGAAAATATGTCCAAACTTCGAGCCGATTACCTAAAATGTTTAGTTGTTGGTTGTACTGATGAACACAAGTGGCTGAACGGGACAGAGCGCGCAGTCAACAACCCGGAAGGAGGTGGAGTCATTTACATTTAAAGGGCCAGAACTCAAAATGACCTTATTCGTGTCATTACTCAAAAATAGGGTTGAATTAATGAAGAATTCAGACCCAAGCATAGCATTTACAGTTTATGTAGATCACAGGGAAATGTTTTAAAATGTCTAATTCCACTTAAAAAAGCAAAATATCACTCCTTTAAAAAGCAGTAAAAGGCAACATTCATGAAACTAAAATGCTAATATATACAATAACAAAACACTAATAGGTACTGTTTTATTGCACAATGACTACTTGTACTGTTTATCCTTGATGTATAGTTTGCTGATAATACATACTTTTACTGGCAAAGTTTTGAAACCTTTACTTGTAGTGGAGTGTTATTACAGTCTGCAATTTGTAGGATATGAATACCTCTTCTTAATATCTGCAAAAATCCAATATCCAGCCTTTCATACTGTTATATTCTAGTTTAATGTAAGCTTCACTGTGTTCAGTGTGCTGTTGCTGGGACACTATTACCATGAGTCAACAGCACAGAGGCAGAAGTTTTATGAATAACTGCATCCGAATTTTGAGAACCACTAAATGCTTCATTGCTGTGATAAAAACACAGTATTTTGACATCATGATTCAATCTCGGAAGCATGTTTACCGCATATTTTAAATTTAGTATTGGTTAAACGCGAGGGAAGGAGTCATCATTCGCCACCGCCAGCATCCAGTCAGACCCACATACAGAATGGAAGCTGGTAGGGGCAGCTAGGAGGTGGGGTGGGGTGTGGAGGGAGGGCAACAAATAATACCCCCTTTGTATGTTCCAAATATCCCCTGCTGAAGCCCCCTGAGCCTGGCTCTCTGCTCGGGGATCCCAACACCACATTAAGAGCTGCTTACAAGTGGATAAGGTGTAAGTTTTGGGGGGGATTTGAAATGGGAGTGGGAGAAGGAGGAGGGGGTTTCAGTTATGTCGCAAAGGGAACTGGAGTGTGCGATATAGAAAAGGTTTGTTCGGGTTTTTTTTTTTTTTTTTTTTTTTTGTTCATTTCAACAAGAGCCAGTGCCATGTTTGGAGAATGGCTAGACAAATGGGCTATTATTTGCTGCAGTCATTTCAGAGGCGTACTGGACAGTCCGGGGGAGTAATGGTATCCCAACGTATATCCTCTGCCGGCTTCAGTCGTCTTCATCAAGATTTAAGTTACTCGAAGCTGAAATGAAATCAATCCCACCAGGCCTTCTGTGACGAACACCATTTGGCTGTCAGTGTAGGAGTTGGGTTTCTATGAGCTGAAGCTATATGTACAGTATATACATCAGTGTTAGTTAAACATAGGGTTAAGTAGTCTTAAGTTTAGAGAGAGCGGAAAATAATTTACAGATTACAGCTAAAGAGTATTTACCTTATTGATAGTTATCTTTATTTTCTGATTAATCTTTTGTTTTCGATGCTAAACTTATGAACAAAAATATAAGCAGATGTTTCTTGGAGCTTGAGGTGACATCTTTGAATAAAACTTAATATAACTGAAAAAAAAAACAACAAAAAACTGGAAATCTCCTTATCTGAGAAACCGAAACAGCAGATGATAACATTTGTTTTAAAGCATTATCATCAAAATACTTGGTTTTGTTAATCTGCTGTCACCTGCATTGCTTTATTTCCTTTTTAAAGAATAAGGAAAGTCTATAAGAATTGAACTATTATAAAAATCTGTTTAAAACTGGTAACTGAGGCTGCTTTTAAGAGCTGTTTTTTTTCCTCACCTCATCTTTTAATGCAAAATGAATGTTTAAACGTCCTTTGACTCTGCACAATTATACCCCACAATCCAAGTATCTAAGTACTGCTGGAATTTTTCTACACTTTCTAAATCATAAATCACACCATCACAGATGTTTGACTCAGATATGTGATTCCACTTGAAAGCTTTGTGCCACTTTACAGTATGACACAGCACCATGATGTATGTCATTTACACAACAAAGGAAAGCCTTCAACTTGCTAACACTTGTTGGCTAATGTCATGTGTCCAATCCACTTCACAAAATGCAGTAGTAAAGAAGAGTGTAAGAAAAAATAACATGATTTGGTCCATGAATTTGGAACGATTCTGCAATCATGTTGAGATATTACATTGACTGTGTTTCCTTGCAGATATTTCAGCTTTTTGCCCTTATTTTGAAGGAGATAATATTCTAAGGAAGCTGTTTACATGGCTGATAAAAAAAAAAGAATATTCCACTAATAGTTCTGATTATATGCAGCTATTGATATGGATGCTTCTATGAAACTGGATTCATTTTGGTATCTGGCACTTTGCCAGCTTTTTAGACCCAATTATATAAGAGAAATTTAGACATATTTCCTCCCAGGATGTACCTAATGATGACCTCAGATGAATGCCAAACAATTATACTCTTGCTTTGAGCCATCACAATATTATTGAATTTTTAATAAAATATTGGGACCAAAATTGGGACAAGAAAAACTACCTAGGTGTCAGTGCATTTGATCTCAACCACAGGGCTGTAAATGGTCTTACATAGCACTATAAATAAAGACACTGTGTTAAATTTGATAATCCTAGTGGTTTTTCTAACCCAGACATACGGGTTTTTCATGAATCCTCTGTCTCATTCCAGGTTTTGTATGCAACCCATTGTGTCCACTTGCATTACATACAGAACCTGGCCATTTAAACGCATATGTATCGTGACTGATTTTGCAACAGAGGTCATTTTTATGAAACACTCTGCCTTGCATAATTAGTTCAATTCCCAAAATGTACCTGTGAAAGAATAAAGAGATATTAAAAAAAAAAAATAGTGTGTAATTTTCATATCCTTTTGACCGTGTTACATGCAGATTTTTGTATTAAATATGATGTAGAATAATATAAAAATGTGTTTTATCGGAAAAATAGGTTCTCTTTTATCTCAGTAAGTATTTATTTCTGAAATAGACCCAAAGTGCTTCCAAACCTGCTTCATAACATTAGTCTTCATCTGGTTTGATTTTTTAGCCAACATGTTCTGTTTTTCGAGACCAGTTTCATAGAAGCACCCAAATGTACATTGAATTAAAATATGTACGACTTGTAATAAATATATAAACCAGAAAGGTTGGCTTTTTTCAACACCGTAAATTCTTAACTCCTTATTGCAGTGAGAACCGTAATGCTAATAAACAAAGTCATGCAAAATTCAGACTTGCACGTACTTGAAGGTAGATTCTGTTCATTTAAATGTTATTTTGTTTTTGTCTTAATTTGCTTTGTTTTTTTAATTTTGTTTCTTTGCATGTTTGAAATAAATCGATGAATAAATAAATAAATAAATAAATAAATAAGCTTAAATGCACAAGACCTTATAGCAGGCTCAGAATAGAAGTGGGGCTAGCTTAGCATGCTAACATAATGTTATGTATGGATCTACAGGGGTTGGACAAAATAATGGAAACACCTTCACCTCAAGATGATAATGCCCCAATCCATACAGGTAGAATTGTTAAAGAATGGCATGAGGAACATTCTAATGAAGTTGAGCATCTCGTATGGCCGGCACAGTCCCCAGACCTCAACATTATTGAGCATTTATGGTCAGTTTTAGAGATTCAAGTAAGACGTCGATTTCCACCGCCATCGTCTCTAAAAGAGTTGGAGGGTATTCTAACTGAAGAATGGCTTAAAATTCCTTTGGAAACAATTCACAAGTTGTATGAATCAATACCTCGGAGAATTGAGGCTGTAATCGCCGCAAAAGGCGGACCTACACCATATTAAATTATATTTTGTTGATTTTTTAAGGTGTTTCCATTATTTTGTCCAACCCTTGTAGGTACCCCAGCAAGTCATTCATCTCGACCTCATTCTTGCAAAGTATTAGTTAGTTTCTGTACAATGCATATAAATGTAAAAAGGCATAAGTCAGCAGTTAAAAACCTCAACTGAGATGCATATTCTGAACCCAAACCTGCATACTATCAGCACAGTTTAATGCACTGATGCTTGTGAGTATAAATACAGAGGTTGAATTTCCCTCACATACAAAATGATGCCTATTGTGTAATATCCAAACAGAAGTGCATGATTCTTTTCTATTGAGAGTAATATTTGAATATTAATGTGGAGTGAAAGAAATGAGGAAAAAAAAAAAAAGTCAGATGTCTTTGAGGCTACAGGGATTTGGCAGATAGATCAGAAAGAGGATGGTGCAGTGTCATTTCATTTCCTCTTTCACAGGCTCCTCTTGATGAATGACCGTGTGAAAGGCGGCTGTTTCTTTAGGCCCGGGATGGCGCGCTTGTGTGTTGGTGTATGAAAGTGTTGAAGAAAATTTTACTGCCTGTCATCTCTGAAGTCGGAGTAATTTACGGCTGTCAGGAAGTCCCCAGAAGCGCTCTCATACCTAAAAAGGCCTTGACTTGGGTCAGATGGGGGATGTGTCACACCTACAAAATGCTCTCATGTATTTCTTGTGTCAAAGGGCCACAGGGGGGTCCCAGCCTAAATCCTGTTGCCTGATAAATGAAAGAATTTCAGAGGTTGCCTGGTCCACTGTCCTCCGGGCCAGACCCCAGAACTAATCTCTTTCATCTCCTCTTCTTGCTTGCGGGGGTGGAGGTGGGTGAGGGGATGCTACAGTCCTCCTCCTCCTCCTCAGGGTTCTTTCACCTCAGGGAGATGTGGCCGAGCCCTCCTTCTCGTTCGGCCTTCCCGCTTATGCCGTATTCCTTCACTGATCCCTCCGTTCTGTTCCCCGACCTCCCTTGTTCCCTCTCTCCTCGTAGCCGTCCCACTTGCTCCCCTCATTCCTCCCCTCCACCCCCCCCTTGGGCCTCTGAGCTGGACTGCCTTCCCTTTGGCTTTCCCCTCTTCCTTCCTTCCTCAGTTCCTCCACTAATAGCTCCCTTGTTCCTGACTAGTCAGGGCTGCCAGTTGAGCGGTCATTCGTGGAAGATTCATTCGCAGCACGGTAATTGTAAACAGACAGAAAAAGAGAGAGAGAGAGAAAGAGAGAGAGAGTGGGACATTCGAGTATTAAACCTACTGGTTGCAGACAGAACGCAGAATGGAGCAGCTCTTAACGCCATGTCTTTTTTTGGACTCTTCTCTCCTCCTTTTCTTCTCCTTCTCATAATCTCCATCATCTTTATTAGTCATCCGGTTGCCCCCCACCGCCACCACTACCACCACTCACCCACCTCCACGTAGTGTCTCTCCCTCTCTGCCTTTCCTATTTTCTGCCCCTCATAATTCAGGCAGTACTTGCATCCATGGGTGATCTGTGTCTTGTTTCACTGCTAAATGTTGCATGGAATTATGTTACGCCCTTGAATACTTAATAGAGCCCAGATACACGCTTGTTATGTTGTTTTGCTTTCCAGAAATGGAGGTAGATGTTTGTACATCAGCCACAGGGTTCCTGACCCTTCAACACTCACTTTAGTCTTTTGGTTCATTTTATAGCATTGAAAACGCTAAGCAGAGTAGAGTTAGGCTGAACATAAGTGATCTGAACTATATTATTTATAGTTTTAAGTAGCTATTATTAAGTTTAAGTCATTACAGCTAAATTATTAGCACTGAAAAGAGGCTCATATGTGAAACATTTGGCTTTAAGAAGTCTAATGAAACATACACCACCGCAATAATAATGTGATCACAGTTGCTATTTTCAGAAATACATTTTTGTTATTGTTGTTTAAATATGTGAGATTTGAAGGTTTCTTAATCTTTACTTGCAGCTTCAATGATTAACGTAATTAGTTGTTAAAGCTGCGTATGACTTTTGTCACCAATTTTTCATCAAATTTGTAAAACCATGGTATGTACACAAACAGACGACTTGTGATGGAGTACACTTCGAAGTTGTTCACCGCAAGGGGAGTGATTCAGGTGTGTTTGCATGGAAAGACTTGTGGATTCATGATACTTAGGCTATGACTCAGGTTTTACAGATTTGATGAAAAATTGGTGGTGAAAGTCATATGCAGCTTTAACATAAAATTTATCAGCAAGTATTTTAATAGCTGATTAAAAGTCTGAGTCTCAGATTTAAAAATCGGAATTCTATGCAAAAAATTGACTTACTCGTTTCTAGTCTATTTTCACAGGACTTTCAATCATATTTTTTCACCATTCTGAATCATCTTGAACCAGAGTTGTCCTGAAAAACAATTTCAAGTTGTCCTGAAATTAATGTGAATCATCCAAAATTTAAAGTCTTTGTTGTTCTGTCTGATCATTATGTGAAAAGGGTGACCACTTCAAGAAATAACACACTGTTAATAATAGTCATCAACTTTTGTTAAATCATGCCATATTAAACTGAAGGGATGAGACCTACTGACCTTTGGGAATAATCATCATTTTTCACTGTTGTGTGACATTTTATGGAGCAAATTACTAATTAATTGAATGAATGAGAAAATAATTGATTGTTTAATCAGACTCTTTTACTTTTCAGATGGTTTAAGTAACAGTAATCAACAGTAATAATCATTAGGTGCAGCCCCAGTATGTGTATTTATAAACTAGTTTCATTTATGTTCTTTATTTAACCAAGTGAAATCTTTGTTGTGATTACATCTGTTTTAGAAAGAATAAACTTTCATACTTACATACTTACATACTCAAACAAATTTGATACAGTATATGGTTATGTACAACAATTTTAGAGCCAATTCACACCAACCAAGTGTATTGTCTTCTCGATCCTTTCAAATACACTTACAGTAAATTCTCCCAAAGTAACAAGTTGTGACAGTTTCAGGTCCTTTAGTAAATCATTCCATTAAGAAGAAGCAGCGTATCGACGAGATGCATTCCCAAACTCCAATCTGACTCTGAGAAACACCATATGTAGGATGTTCTGAAAGTGTAGACCAGTGCAGTGGGTTTTACACATATATGTGTATATATAAAGATTAAATGGAATCAACCCAGTATGCCTTTTTCACCTCCCCGTGCGTCTCAACATGTATTCATTTAACGTTATTATTCCTATTCTCTGTATCAGTTAAAGTCATACCATTAATTGCAGTTCAGGTTCGTTCATTGCTGTGGTGTGATTTTTACGTAAGAGTGAATTTCTTCAAGTTGCCTCAGTAACTCGGAAATGTTTTATTGGCTGGTGGAAACGGTAAGTGTGTGTGTCTAAGTGAGAGTCCAGTTGTGCCAGGCAACCAAACCTGCCGTCGACCTCAAACGATCGCTGCTTCTACTTCTACTTCCATCTCCTTTTAGGTCATTTATTCCCACACTCTCTCTGGCAGCTTTTTGGAAACACACTGAACCAGTACCATCCTCTCTCGTCTCCTTGAACCCCTCTTGATCTCCAGCTGTTTTCCTCTAAGTCAGAGTGAAGTCACCTGGTTTGCCAACTGACAGATGTCCATTTACCTGCATCCCATGCAATGCACACACACCTTGAATGGAAAGCTACATGGGAGTGTTTACTCATCTGCGCCTTGACACAAAACCACTAAAAGACCACATACCTGGCTATAAACATACCACAGTAATCTTTAGCTTTGTGATCTCCTGTGTGTTTTCACTCACAGTTAGCTTTTGTTGCGTGCAATAAACATGACTCAGTCGTTAGGTCACGGGTAAACATTTGTGTTCAGATAATGCACTTTCCACAAGCCATTATAGGGAACGCTTATTACATATACAAAAAAACTGGCTTCCACATGAATGGGGCATTATTTAGTCTCTAAATAGTTTTACAACATGTGCTGCACACATAAAAACTTTTACAAACAAAGAATGACTTGAGTCGTAATTAAGATTTATTAACCTTTTCTTTAGAAAGGCTGTTGCTGATTTTTTTTTTGGGGTTGCTTTGATAGGACAAAGACCGTTCCATCCTATCAAAACAGGTTCTCAATGCCAGTTTGTTTGCACCGGAAAAAATAACATTATTTAAAAGGAGAAGCTGAGTACCTTCGTGTTTTAAGGGGTGGCTTAATGGAATGCTTTCTATTGTTAAAATGGAACAGGTTTTTTTATAACAAATGTAGCACAAAAAAAACATTTTCAATAGTTACAGAAGCCAGTGTTTGCTTTGCTTATTGAGACAGTATAAATGCAATGTAGGAGTTGTGTTGATGTTTACCTGTTGTTTTTTTCTTTATGCATGAAACCTGTTTGGATGGATGGATGGATGGATGGATGGATTGGCAGGTAGATGGGTGGATGGGTGGGTGGGTGGGTGGGTGGATGGACGGATGGACGGATGGACGGATTGGCGGGTGGGTGGACAGACAGACGGACGGACGGATGGATGGATGGATTGGTGCCTAGGTGGGTGGGTGGATGGACGGACGGACGGACGGATGGATTGGCGGGTGGACGGACGGACGGACGGATGGATGGGTGGATGGATGGACGGACAGACGGATGGACAGACAGATGGATGGATGGATGGAACATACCATTCCCACAATGGGGAGTCTAGATTGACCAGTTAACTTTTAACAGCACATGTCTTTGGAAGGAAACAACCCATGTACAGACTGGTAGAACATGCAAGTTAAAAAGCTAAAAACATTAAATATCAAAATATATTGCTTCTAAAATCATGAAATCACTGTACATGTAACTTGATATTACTGCTCTGGATGCTAGAACTTTTGGTCCTGCTCTTTCTTAAACCTCAAAATGCCATGAATGTAACCACAGTATGTTTCCCTGTATGATCTCCTCATGCTTCCATATCTTCTGAGCATGTGTTTACAACATAGAAATCTTTTCCTATGGTCCATCCCACACCCCACGCTGATTTATTTCCCTTAAAAAAAAGTGGAGGAAACTAAAAAAAGAATGAGGTTGAGTGTTCACTGCGGCGATATACTCGTGCTGCCCTTAAAAACGCTCATTTTGAGCCTTGATTACGGTGTACTGTTTCTGTCAAGACAAACAAAGCGCACTAAATGCAGCACGGCCAATTGGTCCAATCCCGAATTAAGGCGGAGGGAAATGGAGAGAAACCAATTAGGAGACGGAAGCCACTAATTAAAAGCTGCATGCTCTACAGATTGCATCAATTTTATTTTCTTTAGCAATGGCCAGAGCCATAATTTCAGAGCTTGCTTGTACGCCAGTGCACATTCCAGGACAGCTGCCTTCTGTGTTTGGAAAGTCCTTGTGCACAGAGGCAGCACTGTCCTTCCTCTGTCCCTTGTTGGTACAGGAATGAGGAAAACAAAAAAGCACAAACTTTGGAAATTTGGAAAAATCCTGGATACTCCGCAACAGTCAGAATAGACGAGAAACCATTCATTAGACTTTTTCAACGAGAGTCTCTTTGCAGAAATGTTTCCCCTTCCTGGATTAGGTTCCATGGATAGCTGCCAATACATTTTGTGTGTTGTGAATCGGAGATTGCATTATGCTCGAGTGGTTTGGGTGGTTAACCAATACGCTTGCTTTGGAAAGCTGCAGGGAAACGCTGAGCACCTGAGGAAAGCCACAGGGTTGCTCTGATCAGTGGGCTCACAAAAGACCGGGACCTGTATTCTTGAGAAGTTCCAGGAGGAATAGTGTGGATTTGGCTGACTGACCCAGAATGTTGGTCTCCATCCTCTTACTGTAAGACGAGGATACATAATTCTGCAGCTTTCAACAAATGTGATAAATAGTATTCCATTATATAGGTGAGCCCCAGAACTCAAAATACATGAGTGATGTTGATCCTACAATATAACATTTGTTGAATGTTATATGAATACTGTCTTTATACTGCTCCTACAAGAATGTACCAGTTTTAGAGCTGTTTTTTGCAATCATGCACTCAAACTAGGGTTTTATTATTTATTAAATTAACAGCAACAGTCCACACTTTCCTACTTCACTATTATTTATATGAAAAGTGCAACGTACCAGTCAATAAAAACATTTGCATCTTGTTGTTTGTAACATTTACACTGCAATTCCAGGAAGTATTTTTAGGCCATCGATAGAGATTCTAGCATCTGTCAACACTCAAAGTGTCCAATTTCGTCACTTTAATCCTGATTCGAGTTTGTGTTACGTGGTACTGTCACTGATGTCATGTAAATGCATAGACAGATCTATTTTTCATGTGTTTTTGCCTTTTATCCACATGAAAACTCTGGTATAGATCATAGAAAAGGATTATTTCTGAAGACTCGGGTCAAATTGGACATTTTGGAAAACATACTTTTCGTGCATGCATGTGAACAGGAGGAAATGGAGTTTTAGCATCCCAAACATCACAGCATGTAACAAAAAAAGGTGTTCGCCTCATTTTTGTGACCTTTGTTTACCCAAACCCTAACACCGTGATAGCTCTCTACAGCAAGTTTGTGTAGATGAAAACTTGTGTAACCATGTGTATGGCGTTGTTATTGAAGACAGAGGTGGGAAAATATCGTTTTTTATAAACTCCCAGCTACATTTATACAGGGCCCGAGACATGTTGATGACTGAAAACGAGTTGAAATGGTCTCAGAACAACTCATTATGAAACTGAGTAACACTGCATTTGTCACAGATGCATGTAGGGTGCACAATTATGAAAATATTAAAATTGTGTCTTACATCAATGAGGTATTTTGTGTTTCTTTTTGCTGTTATCTAAATATTGAGTTATTATGACACAGAGCTTATGCTTTTTGGGCAAATAGTGACAGCCAAAAAAGCTATCACATTACCTAAACCCTAAGGAAGCTAAGGGAAAACAATGCCATAATTTAGCTAATATGGGAAGACTTTAACCTATTAAACTCTGGGTCATTTGTTTCTTGTTAGACTCATTTCAATGTAACACAAAACAATGGATTAGCCAATAGCAGATGCTTCAATCATATAAAACCAAGTCTTGTACTATTTGATCCCTTGGCCTGATCCCCTGCTCCATAACTTTTCATTTCAGAGGTGATGTTCTTACATAATTAAAACAGCTCTTTTTGACATAGTTTCCATGATGAAGAGCCTAGAAGTATTTTATTTATTTATTCACACATGAAAAGGGTCAGTCTGACATAATGCTTCAAAAAAAATGTCTTTTCCCCTTTTATATAAAGCTCTACTTCCTGAATCTATTTCTTCTTCATTGTTTTACAGCTGATTACCTAACACCTCCTGGCAACTTTTCACCTTAAGCTGTTGCATAACCATTGTACATAAACTCCTAACAGCCTCCGGCATCCCATATGATCTAATTTTCTATTTACAGAATTAACTAAACTCCTGGAGGTGTGTTATCTGTGTAAGTTGGTCATTCCAGTGATTAATTATATTAAATGCAAAACATAGGTAATCAGTTGACTACAGCATGGCACAAATACTGACTAAAAGGCAGGTAAACAACAGGTATGACCCCATGACCCTGTGGCTCCACATCTATGAGCAGTTTTCCTGCTCTGTAGCAAATACACAAATGTATCCTGGATCCTCTTGTCATTACTTCCCTCCTAGAAATGGCCGCTGTGACACTCCAAAGAGGATAAAGTAGCCCCAAACTTAAAACCTTTCTTAAATGATGGAGAGAAATGAAAAAAAAGAGAGGAAATAACTTAGACCTTGTCTCTTCCCTTTCCATTCCACCTAATGGTTTTTCCAGACCTTAAACATTGAAGGCTGACCTTCCCTCTCAAACTGGATTTTTTCCTGTACCCTACACCTTGGATTTCAGGAAATGTACAAAACAGGATAACACAGCACAACATATTTCTTGTGTCAGTTTTCCTTTTTTTTTTTTTTTTTTTTTTTTTTTTTATTAAGAGACAAAAAAACAGTAAAACACAGTGACATCAGCAACCAAGGCTACAACGTTTTTCCTAATTCTCTAGGTACTTTGTTTTTTGGTTTTTTTGGTTTTTAATATGATATTTCTAATTACAGTTTATCCTCTTTAACCTGTGATTGTTCTGTCATAAATTTGTGATTTGCATTTGCTCTAAAAAAAATGATTCATTTTATCCCAGTTTCAAAGGAGCAAAGAGAAAGAAAACTCCAATGCAAGCATAAAAAGTAATGTATTCCACTTGTGTCTCACTGTCCCTGGGTCAGATTTAGTTTTCTTGTTGGAAATGTCGGTCTGGGAGCACATCTGTAATTTCTGTGTGCAAAAAAACTCTGTACTGGCTTTGCTACATTGTTCGGGGAATGCATGCTCTTGGCCACTGCTCCAAAAGTATCCCTACTTTTTTAACCTTATAAAATGTTGAGTGCTGTTATTACTACCAACTTCCCGTTTAAAATGAGCATTGAGATGCCTATTTATGCTACCAGTGCTCTCGTAATTGCAACAGCATTTTTTCAAATGTATTTTTACCTTTTTTCCTAGAATTTTAGTTTCCCAAATACAAAGAAAACCCTTGCAGATTCTACTTCTTGTGGTAACAACCTCCCTTTCCCCATATATTTTATTAACTCTACTTTCTCCTAAAAAACATTGTGACTCATATAATTGGTTTAAATATTTAGCTCTGTGGCACAAAACCGTACACCCGCAGTGACAACCAGTTGCTGCTTTAGAAGCTCACACAAAGCTTTCTCGTTCCTGTCCCGAGTGTATTTTTAGTATATATGTGTTTATTGGCAACTGCTGGTAATTGCACCTGCCACTATATTCGGCAACACCATAACTCTGTTGCGAGCCTCTCTAAACTCACCCACTCTCCACGTTCCACACCATGTTTGCTTTTCCCAATGTTTTGCTTCTCCACAATCAAGGGGAAATTATCTGTCTTCCGGAAAAAAAGAGGCAGCCCACTAATTTTAGATTGACTTGATTGAGCCTGGAGGCCAAAGGGATCAAACCCACATCCGTTGAAAACCAGGGATGCTAATTCTAACCATAACATAGCTAACATATGTTTTGCTCTCCCCAAGTGCTGATTTGAGACCTGCTTGAAGCGGAGCTCAAGGCCTGTTGCTTTCTCTGCTGCACCCGTTGCAAGGGACCATTCTTTCTTGTGGCATGTTTTGTGGGTATTGGCCCACCATGTGTATATTTATAGAGCCTGGGTCATGACACATGTACACGGACTACTTGTTCTTTCTTAAGGACATGAGGCTGTTGCTTGCCAGTGCTCACTGTTTTTCCAAATGTTAGTGTAGACATTGTACTGTAGCGGTATTCATTTCCAGGGTGTTAGACTCAAGCTTTACTGAAATTAAAGTACACAAGAACCCTGCCAAAAACAAAATATAAGGAAATAAAAGTTGCTTTGTAAATTTAATAGTAAGCTTCATTCCATATACAACCCTTGCATGATTCAGCGCTATCTCGAAATAGATGGACAGTAGAATAAATTCAGTTGTTGTTTGATAGCCATTAAACCTAACCCTACTAATCAATATAATGGTCAACTGAAACCATGCTTTATAAAGTATATTTCCTTTTGTTTATTAATCTAGATTGTCTCTGAATTGTATTAAAATGATATATAAAATATCTGTTTCACACTTGAGGATTTCATGGTGTGCACCTTAATCCTCACTTTATTTTTATATTATGATTGTCACTTTTTTCTCAGTTCTTTTTCAGTTGTGTAGTTATTGTGGATTATTGGCAACATGGCTTTTTTCTATTTGCAGTCATTTACACACAAGTTATATTTAACACAAAATGAATTCTCTCTCTCCGTCTTTTTTTTTTTTTTAAATCAAGACAATGAGGCAATGTGTACATGTGGTCCAGAGCTGCTGCATGTCAAACTCTAATACTCCAGGCATCTGTCAAACATGCTGGAGTTATTTGTTATTAGGGGTTTGTCACCGGCAGCAATACTGGCTTCTCCAGAACCATCATAAAGAGCATAACAAATAGTTAGACTTAATCTTTGGCATCTTCAAAGGGATTCTGGTAATGACAGTGTTGCTAGTGGTTTAGGCCTTAGGGTCCACTGTGGAGATGCTTAATTGCGGCTAACTACCAGACCAATTACTTACAAAGACGACCTAAGGAAGAGACACTCAATGCTGCAGCCACAGGAACAATCCCGGTTCCTCTGCATCCACCCGCCCTTTTACCATAATGGCTCTAACCCCAAAGCTTGACCCACAGTTGGCTAAAGCCTTCCACAGCCCCAAGTCTAGCTCTGTGTCGCCACTTTTCCTGTTAAGACTTTGTTTTTGCCATCTCTGTGTGAGGAAGCTGACACTTTACAATGAATTTATTTGTCAAATATAGTTTTCAGGGTCTTTTTTTTTTCTGTTTCATGGGAAAAAATAGGAGGAAAGTAATTGTATATAACCATACGGTTTGAACTTAAAAGCTCAAGGGAAGGCAGCAGTCACAAATAGGAAACAGTCCTGTTAATATAGTTGGTGCTTTTCCGAAAGTATAGGATGTTTACTTCCAAACTTTGCTCATATTAGCTGTCAGTGTGTCATTCACCAGCCTGGGTTTTAATATTGTATATTTAGGGTCATGCAGACAGGAGGCTTTGGAGGCGCCTGATGTTTATTGTTTCAAAACAATGGCTGTTTGTGGATCAGCAAAGGCAGGAAGTGTACAGTATCCCTTCTGGAAAATACACATAGCCCAGTCACTTCATTAGTCTTCCCAAACACGGTCGTATGGGAGGGATTTAACACAATCATAGTCAATAAGGGAAGCACACTTGCTCACCAGTTAGCGTACAATCCATCACTTTCTAAGCATGCTCCCAAGTCAATGGAGACTCTGCTGCAGTTGGTCGAGTCAGAAGTAGTGTCTCATTCCTTGAGTCTCCTACAATCCCCCCGGCTTAGTCCCCATCTGGCCAGCGGTTCCGTGCTAAAGCTGGGAGATGCGTAGGGCCTAATTCCTACACACTAAAGCATTACCGCCTGTCCAGAGCCCACGGAGACAAGATGGTCGCCAGGTGTCTTCCTGTCTTCAAAGTGTCGGCATCGTTAATCATGCCCCCACCTCCTTTGCGTCGCCTCACATGTGTTTTATTTTCCCTAGCCTTTACCCCACACACCCCTACTCCTTGTTTCCCTGCCTCTCTCTCCTTATTTTTGGACAGTCTGTCACCCAGCTGCATTTCCTGCAGGGTTTATGTACAGTTTGGGCCCGATTGGAACCACATTGGCAAAACAGCGTGCCATCTTAATGAAGTCACTGTGATCCAAATGGATGGGTGGGTGGGTAGTAAAGGGGTATAATTCATGCAGCTCTGTTTGCCTTTAAAAGGCCAGAAGACACTGCAAACCCTTTCGCCCCCAGCAGACGTTCTTCTTTACTCTAATGTGGTCAGTTTTGTTCTTGAATCTCCTCATCTCTGCTTCATCCACTCCTTCAAAGACAAATATATCTTTCATGTGTCTTTGCTGATGGTATTAACACAGCTCATGCTTGTGAACACAGCCTGCACAAGTATGAGGCCTAAACAGCTTCAGAGAAAAAGTAAAACTTTTTGTGTAGGGTGGGGTATTTACGTATTTCAACCTTTTCCACGTATTTCCAGTTTATAAGCTCAAGTTGTTTCAGAGTTATCTTAAAAAGAAGTAGTTGTGACTGTATAGCAAGATAGTAAAACCCTTCAGTGCATCCTTTTGCGATCCGGAACACTTTGTGATGCAGATAAATGTGGATCATCAACAGTTTTGTCATTGGGGAGCTCTGTCTGTTCAGTTCAGTCATAAAAGATACGCACTTCCTCTATGTGAACTGTACTGTTGTTTGTAGGCCATGTCAAGGCTGCGTCTCCTTTTTCTTTTTTGGAAAGGCTGCATTGGATTTAATTTGGCACGTTGGCCATGGAGGCCCAGTTTCATTAACGGTGCGGAGGGTGCACTCTCAATGCCCTCGCTGACGCAAAACCAAGCAAGTAAAAAAAGAGCTCTTTCCTCTGGAAAAGCACCAGGGGGGCTATTTCTGTAGTTTTAAATTGTTAAAGAGGGGATTGGGCCAAAGAAAGGGAGGGGGTGGTGTTCAGTTGCGAGCAGCAGACTGTTTCACGTGCCAGATCTGTAATGCGTTCCTCCGGGCTGGGAGCTGGCTGAACTCTGGGCCATGGCGCTCCGGGAGAGGAAGTCCCAAGCCTGGGGAGTTTCAGACATCCTGTTATGGAGCACCATCGGCCAGGATCAGGGCTGTTGCACGCCACCTGCAGACTGTAGGATCACATCTGCCAACAGGGACTGCATCTGAACGTCACAGACCTCCTGTAGTTCGACTCATAATGACTCTTTGTCTTACTAGTTACCACCTCCTTTGTCAGATCATCATGAAACCTAAATATTGCTTCACAAACAACCGTCTTGCATGAAAAAAACAACACTTTCTTTTTTTTTATGGCCCCACTTGTATCTCCATTCTTGCAATGGTTATCCATTTCTTTTTGTAGAACATTATATAATCCTTGAGGAATGTGTCTTTTGTTGAAGGAATAGTACATGAAGTACATAGAAAAAGATTATGTGAGCTGAAATATCTGCCATAACATTTTATGGACTTTGAAATCTGAGAAATGTAGCAGGAATCCCTTCTTGAGTTTGGGAAATTATGGTTTGTTTTAAGATTTATGTATTCCTATATACTCTTCAATGATAATTTTATTTTTGCAGATGTTTGTCAAGTACACTACGTTCTTCCTTCCTGATGTTTTATAGCATATCAAACTGAACATCTCACAAACTCACCCTTCATCCATTTTTATTAAGTGCTGTCACACAGTGTTCGCTTTTTGATCAGCCAGACCCTCCCTGTTCTCAAGAGTTCCCAAGAGCTGATAGGGCAGGAAGTTCGGTGGAGATAGCGCTTACTTGGTTGTTGCTATTTAGGACAACAGGAAAGGGTTTGTGTCTGTCTCGACCAACCCCCCCTTCTCCTTCCTTGATTGGCCTAGTCTGTTTATTCAGAGTCATTCTCACCAGTCCAGCTGCATTTTAGTCTTCCCTGTCCAAATGGCCACCATGTGACCTTTTTCAGGCCTACTTGCTATCAGTGAGGCTTTTTCTCAGTGCTGCTTATTCTGTAAGACTTAATGTCTGGCAGAAAGATATCAGCAATTAAGAACTGATGAAAAATTAGTAAAGAGATCCTAAACATAATGTGTTGTTGTGTTTATGTTACATGAGCCATTCAAGTATTTTGTCACTAATGAAATAGACAGATGATAAACCAAGGCAGGACTGTTCTAAGACATTTTTGTGTATTACTCTAATGTATCACACCAATATCATTATTGAAATTTCCCAAGATCTGTATTTTAGGGGATTTGCATGATTTTTTAAGTATTTTTTTCTTTTTTTTGTGCAAGGACTAATCTGTATTTAATGAGTACAGTCACTTAAATACTTTTAAACACAATGCTTTTATGGGAATGCGGAATACCTTTAGCATCTAACAACTCTGCCCACTGGGCTTTATGACTGATGTAGACATTTGGTCGTTAATTAAAGTAAGGGCCAGTGTTCTCATGCCTTCAAATGTTTCTGTTTTAAGGCATTTTACATATTTTTTTTTTTTTAAATGGAGTACATTCTTTTGACTATGCATGGCACACACACTTTAGCATACACAAACAAACACACCGGTGTCATGGGACTGCAAAATACTCATATGGCATCCCTTAACTGGCCTGAAAACCCCTAAATGCTGTGGGGGCTCAACTTCTAACCCCAGGAAAACACCAATAGACCCTGTAGGCCAACTTCAAAGGGCCTGCACATCAAACGAAACCGAGCGCATAGATGGTCAGCTGGGATAAAAATGAGCATGAACCCTCCCATTTGTCAGTCCAATGACTTATATGCATTTTCTCCCCATTGAAACTGGTGTTTTGTCGAGGAAATGCGATGGTGGTGGTCAAGGCGAAGGCTTTACATGTATCACAGTTAAGAGTGAACACATTATAGGCTGCATGAGCCTTGGATCTGCTTTTCCAGGAATCCTGTGAAATGTTATGTCATGAACAGGGGCTCGCCCCCCATAAAAAAAAGGGGAAAAAGATGAAGAAAAACATCTAGCTATTGTATTCTCTATCTCAGTGGATCCCTCTCATCTTCCCGCCTCTTTCCCATCACCACCCCCCCACCCAACCCTGACGCTAGCTTGTCTGAGTGGCCTTTTGCCATGCATTCCTCCCTCCTCTGTTTGGCCTCTGTCTCAGGAAGTGGCCCAATTAGTGGATAAACACCATGGAGAAGATGGGGAAGGGGGAGGGGTTGGGGTTTTCGGGTAGGGGTGGGTGGTTGGGGGTTTAGTAGTGATGGAGGTGGGGGCACCAATTAGGACTTCATGGACTGAGCCCTGCAACTGCAGAGCAACTCCTGCCCCCTGCATCTTTGCCACTGCACTGCTGCCAAAAAATGGACAGAAACTATGGGTTAGAGGGGGGTTAGAGGTGACAGTAGGGGCGCCAGGCTTACAAATAAACGAACAAATAAAATTCCCAGGCACAGTAAAAATCTTGAAGCACACAAGGATTGGCTGAAAATCACTCCAATTTGTTATTACATTCAAGCCGGTCAGCATGGATTATGGGTTGTATGCTTGATTTGATACTTGATACATTGACTTCTACTCTTTTTTTTTCTGTTTGGCATGGCTATGACATTACTGCAAGACTTTGACTAAGGCCATTTTTGGTAAGCTGTAACAATGGCTTAGACTATGGGTAGGCAAAATGCAGTTTTTATGTTCCTCTCTAATGAATCCCTTTTTTTTTTTTTTTTTTAAAGGGTATTCCTATAATAACTTAAGGGATTGGTATTCTAATACCACAATGTATTATGGTAAATATATTATTGTCCTGACCAGGCCTTATTTTACCTGGAAAGAGTTATAATGTAACAGCGTATCCTGTATAACAAAATTGACAGTACTCTATTGTTGTTGCTGTTTTTTCTTCTTTTTTTTAACATTTGATTTTCCTATTTTTATTGATCTATTTTCATATAATTCTATCCTGTTGTATCACTGGAAAATGTTTAATGGGTGAAAAGAGAAAAAAAAAAACAATAAAAAGTGAGTTACAAAAGAAAGGTAAAAATGTATTAATGTAAAATATGAATGATTTTATACATGCATTTACTTACTAATTAAACAGTGGATGACTGAATGAATGTATGGAGGCTGCATTTTTAACTTGTGGCTTTTTACAGGAACTGGAGTAGCACAGCAAATTACATTGTATGATATTTTAGCAAGACAGTAACAATGAAGGTATTCTCGCTTGGTCAATGCACGTACACCATTCGGACAATCAGATAGTGTCACCTACCCTCAGATTGATTGGTTTAAATTTTGTGCCAACTACTATGTTTGTTTATTTACTTAACACAAATAATATCATGATTACAAATGTGTAGGTAGTACACTGAATACAAAAACTGTTGATGTAAATGTACATTACAGCCTAGCTATTGTTGTAGCTAGCTATGTTCTGTGTATTTTCAAGGTTGACTACTTTTTAGTTTATGACACATAACTACAGTATTTAAGTTGCACTTTCACGTTGAAGACTTCAAACCATCCCCACATAGCTAGTTTTACTCGCTCCATTTATAAGCCAATAAAGACATCTGAAATGCCAACCGTTTTCTTAATTATAGCTCTATAATAATCATAAATCCACAGTTGTCACCTTGTGGTAAAACATATACAGTGTTTAATGATATATAGTAGACTCTGCTTTGGATCGCTATCGTCTTGTAATGACTTGAAAATATTGTGGTGACCAGAGTTGGGAGATTTCCACTTGAAATTATTGATACTGCAGTGCACAGTGATGAAGATTAAACTACCTAAACACATACATACAGGCACATCAGCTGTCTGTTACACAATAAAATACACAACCAGACAAAACACTGAATCACTAACCTCTGAAAATATGAACTCACTTTAACCTACTTTGATTCTGCTCAGTTTCACATTTTAACAATGTAAAACAGCTGCCGACTCTCACACCAGATTTCCATTTTGAAAAATGAAATGAAAAATATCTTAAGAACTGAGAGCTTTGAGATGTAAAAAGACATCATTGACAGAATATAATATATTTATGAGATGAAGCAGAACAGCAAAACAGGCAGAAATTAACCCTGTAAAGCCTGAACCACTAAATCATTGACAAAAAATTCCTATTCTTCGAAACAGGAGCCTTTATTGGTCCTTCTAAATAACCAAATACATTTTTTTTCTAATATCAATTTCCATGTATGAGTTTCATTTTCGTATCATATTTGATACATGGGGTCTCACTGCTCAAATATTATTTTTGAACAAACAAAACCACAGTATAACACAAATCTGTCTAACAAATTGGTAATTTTTTTTCAGAACTGGCAAAGTTCTGCCTCCTTCCTCATTAATGACAATCCTGTAGTGTCACTGGAAAGGCCTCTCGTGAACGAATTCCTTCCCCCGGTGGATTATTCATGTATACATCAGGTTTTTCAAGAAAAAAGTATCACACTGATCATGTAGAGGACTTCAAAACTCATGTATCAAATATGATACGTTTGGCATTATAGGGTTGAAGGTGATTACTTTACCATGGCAACAAGGAGGCTTTATATGTGTTACTATACCTGTGCAAAATCATGAATTCCTCAATAGTAAAATGTAGAAATTTTACACTTTTGATAAATATACAATGCTGCAAACATACTCCAGTCTCTTTAATATTCAGTTAAAAAGAATGTAGTGAAAAAAACATAATAAACATGATTGTTGAACCTAAAAATGTGAAAAAAAAACATGTAGGTTATTTCTCCTGTCGGTGTTCCTGACCAAGGTACAGTCATAGATCTGGATTTGGTCCCCCGCCATAGTCTGAGATGACCTATTGGAGCTGTTGCTCATCTTGGCAAATTCAAAATAAACAAGTGGTACCAGGCACAACAAACCCCACCCCTCGCATGTATAGTAGCTCATTTTGGCATCGATCCAACTGAGGTCATCATAGACATAGACAGCATAGACAAATTTCGGCCATTATAAGTAAATGGAGATTTTTTTATATATATTTTTTTTAATTCATAAACAATTTGAACTTTGACTTACTTTTCCTAAAGTATAATCACATCTATTCTGGGTCACTCTCAATCTATAAACCCAATTTGGTATGAATTTAACTAATAGTTTTGCTGCTAAAGTGTTAACAAACAGAACCAAAAACAATACCCCTTGCCTCCCCTTTGGGGGGCGGGGTAATAAGATGTGTTTCCTGCATTTAATGGGTCTTAATATGTCCGTGAATTTTTAGTTTAAAAGTGACTCCTTAGATTTTAACTTTTACTTACCCATGACTTAAACACACACGACTTTGAATATTATCACTGTAAATCTGTTGCTAAACATAAACCAACCACTATTTTCAACATTTTGCACACCCCCTTGTTAGTTTTGACTACAATTTATCCTGGATTGTGTCCTGACACTGCACTTAAAATATGAACTGCTGGAAAACAGACACCAAAACTTGTGGAGAATAACAAATCCTCTTTTGGCCAAGTGGTTTTCTGTGATGGAATACGTCCTTCAGTTTTGAGCATGCCATTATTGGTTGGTTTTGCCTCAAGTGACGTTATACACGTATTTGTGGTTCAAGCCTCCGCATATTGACTAGTGCAGAATGTCGACATTGTAGCTTCAGGATAAGAAATCTCCATCTGCACATAGCGTTCTTAATTACGCATGTTTATAATCAAGTCAGACCCCGTATTTTCATGTCAGTTTTCAGTTGTCAGCAATACAATTGTTTGTCAAGGAAATGTTAAAAATAACTTCCTTCATCTAAACATATTTGATACTTTTTGTGCAGTTTAATTAATTTAATTTAATGTCTGAAAAGTACAGTAGTGTCATGTTTTCAGGTTTTTATTTGCTCCTGTTCCTCTCAGATTACAATGGAATGCTTTTCGGTATTCGGTGAAGTATGATTTACAGGTGACACTGACTTGGTGTGTGCACATGGCTAACCTCAGGAAGCACTTAGTTTGACATATGACACTCCCATGACCCCAAGGTAAAAACCATTGGATCTGTTTAGCATGTGAAAACCTAACAAGTAGCAGAGCTTGACACCGCTAGGTTACAAATATTCCTATTAGACCGACTTTCTTGCGCAAGTTTTGGAAAACAAGGTGCATAGGACCAACATGAACCAAATTATTGACTTGATCGGGGTATTTTTTCAGAAATATAAACAAAATCAGACTCATGTTGATGAGTCCTGTACAAGGTTATAGTTGAAGCAGTGTACATTTGATATTTCCAGTCTCAAAAGTGGTCATTTCTGCACAAGCCATCCTAAATCATATAGTATAATTTTTTTCTTTTGCCTTACAACCCACTGAGGCGGCATGCCATCCAAATTGAATTAAAGCTGTACTTCTCTTTTCTGTCCTCTCCTGACTAAACTCAGTAATTTGATTGACTGAGCTGACCCCCCCCCCAGCCATATTACAGTTATTTCAACTGGCAAATATGTACTTTGCATTCCACCTCTGTTAGCAGCGGCGCATGCCGTTCCATTTTCCTGAAACAGTCACTTAACCAAATATACAATTATCGTCCCTATATGCCCAAACACAGTTGAAACCAATGGTTAGATAAACAAATGTTACCCGATAGGTACAAATTATAGATGTATGGTCAAATTATAGATGCATAGACCACTTTCAGTTTTGAGGAAAGGGGTGGATTTGTGAAACTGTATTTCACTCAGGGTTCTAATATTAATGTGTGTGTCGCTGCCAACATGTCTGAAAATATTCAAATTCTTATTGAGATAGCAGGAAAGAGGCCCCATCAGGATATGGTTTTCTTTTTTTTCCTCTTTTCCCCTGGTTGGTGGCTCCACGTTTTCAGAGTGTCGAGCAGAGCAGTATACCATATGGCTGTCAGCACGGGTGAGTTACTGTGAGCCGTCCCTCAGAGAAGTACTGAGATGCACAAGATAGCTGGAAAAGCAGTTTGCATGCTCCTCTTTACACAGTGCACACCTTTGACTAAGGACTTTTGGCTAAAAGTGTAAGTTATTTTGCTCAGGGAGCATTGAATGGAAGGAGGTGACGCAGGGAAAATGTCAACTTTAAGTCTGGTACATAGATAGAAGAGAAAATGTCTTAAACAGCACATAGTGGTCATTTTAATCAAGTCCTCTTACACATACATAAGGCTGCACAAACATATTTTGTCATGCAGAGTGTAAACAAAGGTGGGAAGCAATGAAGTGCAAATTTTCAGGAATCTGTCCATGATTATCTATTTTCCCTATGTTTTAACAGGGGTATCTTTACTTCCTAGTCCTGCTTGGGGGTTTATCAAGTAGTTTTATTTTGCATCACAACATGCCTTTCTAACATTAAGACCAATTTCACCATAAACGGACGAGTATCTTTTGGTGGACGTCATACATGACAAATGTAAGTTGTTGAAACAGATAGTGAATACATTAAAGCTGTAACAATTAGTTTATTTATTGATTAGATGCCAGTTTGAATACAAGAGTACAAGAGAAATTCTGTGCCTCTAGCTTCGTAATGCTTTTAAAAGTGTTTTTTTTTGGTTTCTTTACTACGTCTTTATTTAAAAAATAAATAAATAAAAAAATATTTGGGTTGTGAAACAAAACACTCAGGAAACAGTGATCAACATTTTCATTTTTTATCTTTAATTTAACAGACAAATAATTAATATATAAAGAGAAATAGCAATAGACAGAAAATAACTGATGAAACTGTAAAAGGCTGATTTGCAGTGATTATGATGTTAATTTTCAACAGTATATTGTTTTTGTTTTGCTTTTTATGTTCAACTTTGTTTATTTAATCATTTTTGCAGTATTTTAATACGTGAGGTTTTGCTTGCTTATCGTTAAAACAGCAGCTAGAAATGTTCTTCACGAGGATACATTTTATTTTAACACTTCCATATGTTGTACTTTCCATTTTTACTTGAGTGATGAAGTTTGACCAACACTAAAATGCTTACTTGAACACATACCTGTGCTTTTGCTTGTATAATCTGTATATATTTTTGCCCCCTCTGGATGTAAATAGAGTTGATAATGATAAATATCTCTGTTGTGCTGCTACTATAGAACATAAATGCTGTGATGTTTGGTAGTTATTTGTTAGATAAAGCCATTGAATGCAGTTACGGCACTTTGTGTTCTCCAGGGAATGAAGGAGGGAGGGTGCGCTTTTTTTTTTTTTTTTTTCTGTGTGTGTGTGTATGTTAGTGAAAGTAAGAAACCCACAGGATATAAGACAGTAAGTATTATATTATCCAAACTGCAAGAACTCATGGCTTGAAACAAGATCTCCCAAATTACACATCACAGTGTTTGGTACATAAATAATCATTTCCGCACAGACCAAAAAAAAAAAAAAAAAAAAAAAAAAAAACTCGCCTCCCTCTAAAAATGGGATTCCTAGCTGTGAAAGTCAAGCTATTTATGGTATGCACTGCTCCCCACCCCTGAAATATCCACTACATTCCTTTTTTTTTTTTTTTTTTTCCTCTTTTTCTTTTTCTTGACAGACAGTAAAAGCCACCTCGAGTCGAACTGCGAGCCAAGATTAAGTCTGACAGGCAAATAGCCGCTCTTAAGGCTGTGATGGCTCGTCTGTTGTCATAGCAGGAGTTAGAACCTCATAGACACATAACACACACTGCAAGTCTCCGCACTGAGAGATTTACAGGGCCCAGAGTGCTGTGGAGTTACAGTGCAGTGGGGGCCCGCTGTGGTGGCGAGGGCCTCAGACACAGCGAGGCAGCCTGGGTCCCGGGTTAGGGGCTCGAAAAAGGTTGTAGGTTATAAATACTTGACAGCGCAGTAAAGCTGTCACAGTCTTCCTGAAGCAAGCATGTACTCACATATGAAAATACGCACGTATATACGCACACAAACAAGCCATCCCCCCTCTACTGTGGACCCG
Source organism: Sphaeramia orbicularis (assembly GCF_902148855.1). Lineage (NCBI taxonomy): Eukaryota > Metazoa > Chordata > Actinopteri > Kurtiformes > Apogonidae > Sphaeramia > Sphaeramia orbicularis. The sequence continues at coordinate 15,034,661 of NC_043966.1, forward strand.
CCCCCTCTTACCTATTTTCCAAACAGTGTTTTCTTTTCCTTTGTAAACAGGAAGTTGAATGGGTGGCTCTTGTTTGACCGTAATGTACGCTTTATTGCATGCCACAAATAGATTTTGAAAGCATTAGTTTTATAGTGTAATCATACATTTGCTGCGTATATGCCATTAATTTACTTCTGACTTTTATTAGCTTCAGTTGGGCCCAAGACTCGACTAAGTCTAAAACAGCTTCAGTAATGGACAGAAACACAACAGGAAATATAGTTTGGTTACTGTGGTTTTTTGTTTTTAGTCTGAATAATGGGTCTTGCTAACTTTAGAGAAATGTAGACAACAAACTTATATTAGAATGAGCCATAAAAGCTGCCTAAAGCTTCCTGAATAAACAATTTCATTTAGAATTAAATGATGTAAGTCTTGTTTACTCCAATGTGTTTTTTGTGTTGTGGAGTTGAGTTTCCAGTAAGTCTTCACTGAGATGGATAGTGGAAAGTTACTTTGAAAAATCCCTGAATTATCCTTCTATCATTTTTCTGAGCACCACCATTAACCATGTTTCCATATACATACTGTCTACTGATTGCACTTCTGGTTAGATACTAAACTGCATTTCGTTACCTTTTACATGTGTAATTACAATAATGTTTAATCTAATAAATAAAGTTTAATCTAATCTAATCTTATGTATCACATTAGAACAGTGTTTTTCAACCTTGGGGTCGGGACCCTACATGGGGTTGCCTGGAATTCAAATGGGGTCGCCTGAAATTTCTAGTAATTGATAAAAAAAAATACTTACAAAAAGTATGTTGTAATGATTTAATATATATGTCATTATAATTAAAACACCACACACTTTTCCTTTTAAAAATTTTAAAAAAGGTGCATTATATACATTATATAGCCTAAATGTTGTCTAAAATTAATGTTTATTTTTCAACATAGTCTAACAAACTATTACAAGATCAAAAACAAATAAATTTATGCAAAAAAATGTCACCATTTTGAATGTCTGGGGTCGCCAGAAATTTATGATGTTAAAATGGGGTCACAAGCCAAAAAAGTTTGGGAACCACTGCATTAGAATATGTTTATTGAGGACAGCAAATTTAGTGTTTTTGTCTTTTTCAGTAAAGATGTAATATTCTTTATACATTTAATAATAGGCAGAATATTGGTAAAACTGAATTTAATTTTCTTTAGACAGTTCAGGTTATTCACATTATATTGTTAAAGGATAGTTTGTAAATATCAACATTTTCATAGTGTAATGTTTGTTTGTTTTTTTCACATTAAACCAAGAAGAAAATTTGTAGTCATTATTTATAGGTTACAATGCTATTATTTTACTTGAGAATGTATGTGGAACCTGAACTAAAGTAAGTTCAACACCATTGACTGTTAATATCTTGCAATTCATTCCATAGGCCGGATTGGAACCTTTGGTGGGCCGGTTTTGGCCCCTGAGCCGCATGTTTGACACCCCAGATATAAAGGATTGGGTATATTTAAGTCTAAAATTTCCAAGTTTTCCAACCACAATGAGCATATAAGTTTATGTTCCTCAATGATATGATTCATAGGAGAATTTTCATCAGCAGTAAAAGGAAATACAGCAGAAAAAAACTACAAATATTTTTAAAAAACACTGTTGCATTTAGCTTTTAACAGCACTACAGTTACAGTTTAGTTCGATATAAATGTACACAACCTGTAGATTTAAAGATAATTTCCTGGGTTTTGTTAATATTAGAACTAGTGCTGGGCAGCGATTAAAATTTTTAATCGCAATTAATCGTGTGGATTTCTGTGATTAATCACGATTAATTGCATAGTTATATGGGGGGTTGCTGGCATCAACAGCGTGTATTGCCTTTAAGTGATATTTCAGACTCGAAGTACTCCAGGGATAAAAAATAATTCCACATTGCAGTGCTTACAAACAACTTTGACCTTCTCAACCCCACCATCCGAAGACATTTAGAATGAAAACGTCCATGGAAAAGACCAATACTTTTCTCCATGTTTTTGTCCCCACCAATTTATTTCCGCTTGTGAGTGATTGACAGGAGTCTTAAGTCCACTAATAAGTACTAATACTAATAAGCCCAATAATATGTGATGCTCCCCGTGACCCTAGTGAGGATAAAGCGGGTTCAGAAAATGAATGAATGAATGAATATGTGATGCTCAGTTGTTAAAAGCAAGCAAAGGGGGCCCTCTAGTGGTCGGAATAAGTTGCAGTAACGTATGTTTTGTCCTTGCGGTGTTCCCGTAGCCAGTTCGGGCATAAGAAGGAACTAACAGACACGTTTCTTTCACTCTGTTTGTATGGCCCCAAAAACGTTTGCCTGGGAGTATTTTATGTTCAGTTGTTATAAGAACGAATAGTATAAAATATCTTTGATGTGAACCTTTGTTGCTGGATAAAAAGACGTAAATCTTAAGTTCATCTGTTAATGCTAATTGTTAGCGTGTCTATGGATTTTCCCATTCAAGTTAGCCTCGAGCTAGCGATCTTTTTCCCATTCATTTAAATGTATAATGACATGTAAATGTACTAAGGAAATGAGCAGAACTGAGACATATTCTGTATGTATGTTGCAGTTTTACAGTGAGTGTCAAGTAAAAGATTTGGAGAGAAGTTTTCGGCGTCCAGCTTTTCTTGGGAAACCTGTTGTCTATCTGCCGAGCTAATCGCTACATGCACACAAGCAGAGGCAGAAGAATAGGAGTTAGAATAAAATGACATTAACGTGAGATGAAAAAATTATCGGCGTAATTTAATGAATGCGTTAACGCGGTAATAACGCATTAACTTGCCCAGCACTAATTACAACACCTTCATCATCATTATTACAATAATAAAGAGCTCTTTGGGTTTCACAGTGATCACAGTTCAAAGAAACCACACATACTTTATGTTTAACAACGGTCAACCACAGTCCAAGTCCAAGCTTTGTTGATCCAATCCTTCACCTAAATGTTTTCACAAATGTACACTTTGTTGCTATACCTCCCCCCCGCCCCCGCCCCCGCCCCCGCCCCAACAAATCGCACCCTGATTATAACTGCACAAGGCCATTCGACCTTGAAAAAGGAGGTCAAGGTCACCTATTTTCAAAAGGCTTCTGCTCCATGCCAAGATGCATCCACAGTATAAATTTGGTGCTATGCATTCTTCAGATAATGTGATTATGTCATCGAATGGACAGACAGATGACAAAACGATTACAATGCCCCTTGACCGAGGGGTAAAAAAAACAACCAAGTTGAGATGCGTAGACAGCAGAGTAATGAAACACCAATCAGGCAGTTTGATGAATGGGCGAAATATCCCAGTATGTTCCTCTGTTTGCAAAGTTTGCTTAGTAGAATTAAGCTTCATCTCCACTGACAGTTGAACCTCCTGTGTGTGTGTGCATACCAGTCAAATATAAGAAAGCATATTCACCCACACACACAATCCATCATTATACAGTATACACACCTGTCCTCTAACCTGTCACACTCTCACACAATTGGCCTGCATGGAAGCCAGCACATGCAGGTTGTGTGCTGCAGATGAGTCACCCCGATAGCTTTAATATCGTTGGTCGGAGAGGGGTCGGATGTCCTCAGAGGAAGGAAACAGCCTTTAAAGAAAATTAGACAAACATAGCGGTACCTGTATTTAAGTGTGAAAAGAGTTTAATCATGTCGACCACTTCACACCGAGGTGCTCATGTTCGGGCTCTGATGTCTCAGGCTTTGAAAACTGAGGAACAAAAGCTCTTTTTTCTCAAGTGTTCTGTCTGCTCCTTTTCTTTTATTATTGTGATTTTACAAAAGATGGAAGGGTTGTAAAAAGGATACCGATGTGGGGGTGCCTTCTTGGGAGTTTCCACAGAAAACTCACCAGAAATCTTGTACTTGACAGTAGAATTGGAAAGAATCAACTGTTAAAACGAGTGTCAAATGTATGGCTCGTAACGAGGGATGGAAATCGAGAACCGGTTCCCAGTAGCTTGATTCCTTGGAATCGTTATTATCGTATATATTTGATATGCTACTTAGCGGCGCTTGTGAATGTAGTGGCAGAGTGAATGCCGGGCCGGTTCCGGTGTGGGCAACAAACGTCGTAACTCCTCAAATACAAGTTTCCAAAGGTAAGAAGGGAAAGGAAATGAGGTGCACAACAACAGGAGACAAGCCGAGCTGAGTTGAACTGGTTCCACGTAGTAGAAATGCAGCAATAGAGGAATTAGTAAAGCGTCTTTAGTTTCACTTTCACTGTACCCCCCCCCCCCCCCCCCCCGAACCCGGCCCGGCGTCATCTGTTATTATTATTTGTATATACTGTATATGGTAGATTTTCTATGCAGAGATGGAAATATGAACAGTTAATGCAAACACACCCCTTTGTACTCTTTTATTCCCTCACCCAAGGAGAATCGATAAGAGAATTGATAAGGAATCGGATCGATAAGCAATATTGATAATGGAATCGGAATCATTAAATTCTTAACGATTCCCATCCCTACTCGTAACCCAAAACTGGCCTGCGAAGGTGTTTGATCCGGCTTGTAGGATGAATCTCTGAAGTGGGCGGACAAGTGAAATACTGTCACAATCCTTTTTTTTTTAAACTAACTTCCTGATTCAGATTCCAGGATGAAATGTGAATATTATAAAGAACAAATCAGTTGCTTGAAAGGAAACACCAACAAGTTGAGAGACTACTGAAACACCAATCAGGCAGTTTGATGAATGGATGAAAGATCCCGGTCTGTTCCTCTGTGTGCAGAGTTTACTTCGTAGAATTGAGCTTAGTCTGCACTGACAGTTGAACCTGTCATTACTATTGTAATAATCTATAATTAATGACTCAAAAATCCATATTTTTCTCTTTTTTTTTTTAGGGTAAAAAAAGTAAAATTATATGGAAATATTTACATTTACAAACTGTCCTTTCACAAAAAATGCAAATAATCTGAACAAATGTGAACAACCTTAATGTTTAAGGAAAAATAAGTGGAGTTTTAGCAATATTCTGCCTGTTACTGAGTGTTTTGTACCTTTGTGTCCACTGTGATCTGCAAGTTGTAATGTACATGTATAAGTTTTTAAACTGAAACATAATATTGTTAAAATTGCACTTATTTTTCTTCGGAAGTGTCAGGTTATTCATGTTATTTACATTTTTATAAAGGATACTTTGTTGATATAGACATTTTCATAGTGTAATTTTATTTTTTCACTCTATAACATTGAGAAAAGTTTGGAGTGAACATTATTTATAGGTAATTTTGTTATTATTTTACTGGTCCAGCTCATTTCAGATCGTATTGGACTGTACAGTATGTGACCCCTGAACTAACCGGAGTTTGACACCCCTGTCTTAAAGCCATTTTAACTGTTCAGAAAATATAGATGGTAAAACATTTCACCATTTTCCTTTAATACCCAAAGGTCACTGTGCACACCATCATTGTATACAAGATAATCGCATCATGTACATATCCAGTTTTAAAGTCGTCCTCCTGGAGCAAGTTTAACCATTCGTCATTTAACCAACCAGCCTGTTGCGACACATAATTACATGTTGTTACTTAGCAGGATGTTGTAAACTATCATATTTTTATTTTAAGTGGTAAAACAGAGGAAGCTGGGTGACATGCCTTAGATGTATAGCAACAAAGTGTACGTTTTTGAGAACATTTAGGTGAAGGATTGGATCAACAAAGCTTGGACTTAGACCGTGGTCGGCCGTTGTTAAACATAAAGTATGCATGGTTTCTTTGAACTGTGATCACTGTGAAACCCAAACTTCTCTTTATTATTGTAATAATGATGATGAAGGTGTTCTAATATTAACAAAACCCAGGAAATTATCTTTAAATCTACAGGTTGTGTACATTTATATCAAACTAAACTGTAACTGTAGTGCTGTTAAAAGCTAAATGCAACAGTGTTTTTTAAAATATTACTTTATTTGTCGTTTTTTTTTCTGCGGTATTTCCTTTTACTGATGATAGAAATTCTCCTATGAATCATATCATTGAGGAACAAACAACTTATATGCTCATTGTGGTTGGAAGATCTGGAAATTTTAGACTTAAATATACCCAACCCTTTACACCAGGGGTGTCAAACATGCGTCTCAGAGAATAGCAAATAAACTTTCTGAGTTAACCATGAGATATTACACTGTTTAAAAAAAATCCCATCGTTTTTACGGAAAAAAACTGGTACCTGTGTTTACCAGAATAATACTGTCAAATAAACACATCAAACCATAACCATATTTATGTATATTTAACATTGGATTTCTGTGATATTTACATGTTTTGAAATATTAAATTTACTTTTTCATTACTTTTATATTAAAAAAAAAAAAGCATGAAAACAGGCTGTTATTTCGACATGATGGTTTTGCAATTTAAACAGCACCACGCTGTTTTTAAATTTACAGTTTTATTTTCTCAAAACAATAGAAATACATCATTTCTACATACAAATCTGGTTTTGTTAATGTACTCTTCCTGTAAAAACTACAGCTGTATTTGATTTAATCATTAACACAAAAATCTTTCACATAAACAACTTTGCATTGTATTTCACTTACAGTTTTTTTTACGTTGCTGTTTTGCAACTTTTTGGTGTTAATTCTACAGTCATTTTTTACAGTGTACTTTCTTGAAAAAGCAGCAAACTCATAAATCCATTCAGGTTACGAATGTTTGTGCACTGAATATTTATTTGGTTGATTTAGAGCGAAGCAGTTCTTGGTTTTCTTAAATATACTTTATTTTCTTGGATCAGTATGTCTATATTTGACACATTCATATCGTAGAAGCCAGACTGATGAAACTCCCATTGAGTGTTTACATCACTTTAATCTTGTTTTTTGCAAATGTTTTCACTTTATGAGCACCAGACTGATGATAATCCACAAGTTTTTTTTTTTTTAATTTTATTATTTGTTAATGGCAAACGATAATAACCTTGTGTCCATAACAAGATACAGAAGAACATTTTCTGCAGACAAAACATTGTGAATACCAAACAAAATCCCAAATATTAGTCTGATCTTCTGTTTCTTATTATCATATCTATTTGCAAGTTTATATGACCCTGCAAAGTCTGCATGGAGTCAGTCCTTTATCCAAGGCCCTATGTAACCCAGTCTAAACATAAATCAGTGAGACTTGTGTGCACTTTAAAGGTTTATCAGATATATTACAGTCATAATAAGGTTGCCATACACAGTGAATTCACAGTGAAGGTTGTTCTTCAGGCCAGAGAAGAGACAGAAATGAAAAGATCTAGAGTTTTCCTGCTTCTGCTGGTTTTCAGTTTGTAACAGCGTAGACCGCAAAATACCAGAAAAATTAGTTGAACGCTGCAGAAGTTGTACAGCAGTTGCTACGCTATGCTATTGAAACTATGAAAATGCAAGATAAACTGCAAAGCGTTATTCTGCATTGATTACCTTCCACCAAAGATGGAAATAGAAACAGAAAAAAGCCTAGAATTGAGAGAAAATACTTTAAATGTGGCATATTTTGTTTGGATATGAAATTCATTCTCCAGTTGTTTTTTTTATAACGCCAACAGATTGACTCCCCTGAGTGAACACACTTTTTAAAATGGTAAATATTGTAAAAAAAAAAAAAAACATTTCCTGGACTCATATTGAGTTAATTTTAGGTGCTCTTACTTAGACTTAAAACTCCATGGCATTCTCTTTTAAACTTTATAGTCGGCATTGACGTGGCCATACTAAACTAAATTGAGGAAATTAATGGTTTTAGTGTGAGGATGCCGTGACAACACAGGCATTTTAATTGTTTAAAAGAGAACGCCTCGGAGTCCTGTTGGCGTTTTAAGTGGTAAAATGTTTGTCGAGTCAAACACTTCTTCTGACCTTTTTGTCTGTTCCCAAACACAGGAAAAGACTAAAACAAGCATTAAAACGGATACAATTTAACATTAACTAAGCATTTCCGAGTATAAAAGGCTCTTTAAAATTAATTGAAATAAAAATGAAGGTGTAATTTTGTGCTTTACTCTTAGTTTTCCATTTTTTTAACTCTTTTTTTTTTTTTTCTCCCAGTAATTCCTCGACACACAAACAAACATGCTCATACAGAGTGAGGAAGAAAAGAAGTGAGGTGTTACTGGTGAAGAGGGACATGTACATGCAGCTCCTGGTCTGAATAGCACTTCCTGGCGTGTGAAAGGCAAGCTGTGGAGGGAGGGAGGGAGGTAGTAGTGGGGGGGTGGGGGTGAGGGGCACCATCTCCTCCTATTCCCTCCTCCTCCTCTTCTTCTTCCTCCTTCCTCCTCCCGCTCAAAGCCTTGTTTGCCATTCTTGCAAGCGGCTCTTCTGAAAAGGGAGTCGATGGAGGGAGGAGGGGGGGAGGGAGAGGGAGGGAGGGAGGGTGACAATGAGACGAGGAGGACCACATCCGTGTTTGCCAGGTGTTCCTTTTGTGATCCTCACCTTGCACTGAAGCATGGAGGGAGAAACAGACAGAGAGAGGAAGGGTCATGCCAAGAGAAGGGTAGAAAGAGATAGGAAAGGGAGAGGAAGAAGAAGGAGGAGGAAGAGGAGGAGGTGTGTGTGTGTGTGTGTGTGTGTGTGTGTGTGTGTGTGTTGGGGGGGGGGGGGGGGCACATGACACACAAACACACATAAAGAGAAAGAAAAAGAAATCCAGGGAGGGGAAATAAGCCCTTAGATCCCGCCATTCTTCCACAGAGATAATCTGCAGGAAAGGTGCTGCGAACACGTGTGTGTATCCGCATGCACACACATTTGTCTTTTCTGTGGGTGTGTGCTTGGTATTTATTCAGCGCAGGTTCATGGCTTTTATGCACGCTTTTATGCACCAGTGATAAAACGCTTTTCCACAGCCCATCAACAATGCCTTATCAAAAGCCCTAATCACAACCCGAGCTGCAACAGCCTGCAAAACCTGAACGCACACTGATAGCACCGTTTTGGGTTTTTTTTGTTTTTTTTTTCAGTCATTCACATTGCGAGGACCCCCCAAGAGAAGTGAACTCAGAATTTATCTATTACTGTAAATGCTATTATCAGGCAGGTTTTCTTTTTTCTTTTTTTTTTTAACTTAACTGCACTACAGAGGATGTAAATATAGATAATGGGCATAAATTAGACTGGAGACCCCCATCTGAGAAAGTCCCCCCCCCAAAAGATGCTTATCTCAGAAGACTTTTGCTCTGACATTGGATTTTACTTGAAATTGCAAGCAGATGGCAGCCAGCAAACAAATAAGTTTGACTTCTTTGTGATTGGTGCACCGCTGCAGCTGTATTCTTACCAAACCGTAATAGGAACTGCTGTAGCCATCCTGGAGCAATAATCTTGGGGGTAGTTGCAGCAATTGGAAAACAGCATTGTCCAAATTAGACGTTCTCAAGCTCCAAAAATGGGCTGGAAATGCTTTGCTGGACATATTTTTATATTCACTTTCTCCAGCTTGAAGCTAAAACATCCCTGTAATGTATGTTTTAAAGGGGTCATATTTTGCTAAACCCACTTTTATTAGTTTTTTGGTACATTTATTTGTGTATTTGGACCCTAATAGTTCCAAAAGTTTGAACACATAACATGATGAAAATGATGTTGAAGTATGCAACAGGTCAAAGAAGAGAAAACAGAGAGAGTAGATTCCAGAGACTAAGGTGTGATAATATTTTAAGTTCTGTTTCTGATGTTGAAAACTGATTTCTGCATCAGAGGAAAGTTAAAGTAATGTTCAGTGTATTATTTTTTTTGTTTTATTTCAAGTTAGAATCAACTCTGCATTATGCCAGGTAGTAAAGGTAGATAGGACAGGTAGTAAATTTGTCTTTCAGAGATGACTTTTTTACTTTTCTCAGGGTTTCTACGGGTGCTTGAAATCCTTGAAAATGCTTGAATTTCAATGTTGTGTTTTCAAGGTCTGAAAAGTGCTTGCAATTATAACAAATACTTCTTAAAGAGAGGTGATGCATTTTGAAAAATAAAACTTTATGTCAAAAAAGAAAATTAGCAAGGGCTCTCATGTTGACTCCAGGTACGTTTTTATTTTAAAGGGGTCATATTTTGCTAAACCCACTTTCATTCGTCTTTGGTACATTTATTTGTGTATTTGAACCCTAATAGTTCCAAAAGTTTGAAGACATAACATGATGACAATGATGTTAAAGTATGCAACAAGTCAAAGAAGAGAAAACAGAGAGAGTAGATCACAGAGTCTAAGGTATGATAATATTTTAAGTTCTGTTTCTGATGTTGAAAACTGATTTACGCATCAGAGGAAAGTTAAACTAAAGTTCAGTGCATTGTTTTATATTTTATTTCAAGTTAGAATCGTCACTGCATTAAGTCAGAATGTTGTGATGTTGCAAAAACAGGTCCGTCAGAGAGGACTTTTTTACTTTTTTCAGGGTTCGTACGGGTGCTTGAAATCCTTGAAAATGCTTGAATTTCAATGTTGTGTTTTCAAGGTCTGAAAAATGGTTGAATTTTAGTTGAAGAGCTTGAAAGTGCTTGCAATTATTAACAATACTACCTACAGAGAGGTGATGTATTTTGAAAAATCAAACTTTATGTCAAAAAAGAAAATTAGGAAGTGCTCTCATGTTGACTCCAGGTAGATTTTTATTTTAAAGGGGTCAAAGTTTGCTAAACCCACTTTTATTCGTCTGTGGTACATTTATTTGTGTATTTTGACCCTAATAGTTCCACAAGTTTGAAGACATAACATGATGAAAGTTATGTTAAAGTATGCAACAAGTCAAAGAAGAGAAAACAGAGAGAGTAGATCACAGAGTCTAAGGTATGATAATATTTTAAGTTCTGTTTCTGATGTTGAAAACTGATTTACATATCAGTGGAAAGTTAAACTGAAGTTCAGTGCATTGTTTTATATTTTATTTCAAGTTAGAATCGTCACTGCATTAAGTCAGAATGTTGTGATGTTGCAAAAACAGGTCCGTCAGAGAGGACTTTTTTACTTTTTCAGGGTTCGTACGGGTGCTTGAAATCCTTGAAAATGCTTGAATTTCAATGTTGTGTTTTCAAGGTCTGAAAAATGGTTGAATTTTAGTAGAAGAGCTTGAAAGTGCTGGCAATTATAAACAATACTACCTACAGAGAGGTGATGTATTTTGAAAAATCAAACTTTATGTCAAAAAAGAAAATTAGCAAGTGCTCTCATGTTGACTCCAGGTAGATTTTTATTTTAAAGGGGTCATATTTTGCTAAACCCACTTTCATTCGTCTTTGGTACATTTATTTGTGTATTTGGACCCTAATAGTTCCAAAAGTTTGAACACATAACATGATGAAAGTTACGTTAAAGTATGCAACAAGTCAAAGAAGAGAAAACAGAAAGTAGATCACAGAGTCTAAGGTGTGATAATATTTTAAGTTCTGTTTCTGATGTTGAAAACTGATTTACATATCAGTGGAAAGTTAAACTGAAGTTCAGTGCATTGTTTTATATTTTATTTCAAGTTAGAGTCGACTCTGCATTATGTCAGAATGTTGTGATGTTGCAAAAACAGGTCCGTCAGAGATGACTTTTTTACTTTTTCAGGGTTCGTGCAGGTGCTTGAAATCCTTGAAAATGCTTGAATTTCAATGTTGTGTTTTCAAGGTCTGAAAAGTGCTTGAATTTTAGTTTAAGAGCTTGAACCAATACTACTAACAGAGAGGTGATATATTTTGAAAAATAAATCTTTATATCAAAAGAAATTAGCAAGTGCTCTCATGGTGACTCCAGGTACATTTTTATTTTAAAGGGGTCATATTTTGCTAAACCCACTTTTATTAGTCTTTGGTACATTTATTTGTGTATTTGGACCCTAATAGTTCCAAAAGTTTGAATTTGAACCCTCCAGGTGCTGCAAAGCTATCTTTATATTCATTTTGGCAAAAATCGCGTGGATTTCTACAACCTGTTTTAATTTCTACTTAATTTGTTACGTCTATAACTAGTTACGTCACGACATTTGCACAAATAAGGTCAAGACTTCTGACGAACATTTCTCGTTATAATTGTTTGTCAGCAACAGCGGTTGTAGTCCATACTGAAAATATGTCCAAACTTCGAGCAGATTACCTAAAATGTTCAGTTGTTGGTTGAACAGGACAGAGCAGCGCAGCCAACAACCTTGAAGGGGGCGGGGCATGAAGTGGCTCATTTGTATTTAAAGGGCCAGCACTCAAAACGACCTTTCTGGTGTCATTACTCAGACATAGGGTTGAAGATGGACCTGTGGAGTTGAATTACTGAAGAATTCAGACCCAAGCAGAGCATTTACAGTTTATGCAGATGTTAGAGAAATATGAGACTAGACTATTCTCTGTAAATACCAGGTGTCCAGAGCACGAGTCATGGATGGGTCGTGATGACATATCCTATGAGAAAGCACCCAGGATATGTCTACCATTTCTTCTCTATCTACATGTTTTCTGTCTCGTGGTTACGCATGGGGAGATCAGGCCATAGTGTAGGTGGGAGAAGAGTGCAAACGCGGTCATGCATCACCATGTTTTAGATACCTAAGCCAATGGTGAACTTGATCAACGTCATTATGTTTGGACACTTGGACCAATGGTTGTATTATCCATATTCTTTCATAAGAACTCAGACTTAGTGGTGTTAGTCAGTCAACTGCTGCATCTTGTTGTATGTACTTGACTCCTTGCCGCAAGTAAAGTCTTCTGATTCCAGAATCCAGTGACTCTGTCTTGAGTCTTAGATGCTATCTCAGAATTTTTCTACCAACTTGGTCCTTTGAGCCGGATTCCAACATCCCTTCCTTCATCCAGGTTTGGGGACTGAAACCATGCATGGGGAAGTGTTTTAAAATGCATAATTCCATTTAAAAAAAAAAAAAAAGTAAAATATGACCCCTTTAAAATAAGTATCGCTCTTGCAAACATCTCAATATGAACTTCACTGACAAGTAAGAAAGTGTGAAAGCTACAATAGCATAACCTCCTCAGGGAATAATAACAATTATTTTTATTCCCCATGAAGGTGTTATCATTCCTCTTTGATGGGCGCTTTTGTTTTCCACGCTCCAATAGCAGAATCAGCCTGTTTGGTAGGTTATTTCAAACGCATACTTAGCTGAATTAGTTGCTCTTAAACTGACCTAAGGTGGAGGCGCAGTGACTTTCAGTTTGCGGTTTGTTAGTTTTAAGATTAAGCAGTTGACAGCATGCGAATAGACCAGTTTATCTATCTTTAGAAACTGAGGGTTGTTGTTTTCTTGCCAAAGGGAATCACCTAGATCCGGAGTCGTTACACAACCAGAGGTGCGGTTAGTTTGTGGATTTCTTACAGAGTAGACATGACATAAGTTGAGGTAGAGAAACGATTCTTTATTTGTCAATTTCAAGTGCATATGCATATTGAAATACAATTTTTTTTAAAAAGGTTGCTTTTTGTATTGCAAGTTAACATTTTAGTTGTTTTATTTTTTTCCTGTATGAGGCAAGTGACTGCTTTTGGTAATTCTGCTAACATTAAATATGGGGCCAATCCTGTGCCTCAGTGAGGTCAAGAAGCTTGTTGTTTTTATAACATTGTACAGTAATTCAGAGAGGTTTTAAGGAAATTTGGAAGCTATACAAAAGGAATATGAGTGATTTTTGTCAGTTAATGACCTTATAGTAGTGTTTTTGAACCGTGGGGTTGCCTGGAATTCAAATGGGGTCGCCTGAAATTTCAAGTAATTGAAAAAATTAAGAAAAACTTACTAATAAAAAAATATATTGTGAGTTGAGAGAGACAATCACAATATCTAAAAGTCATGACAAACTCTGAAGCTGAAACTGAAGCACTGTGGTACTGTTTATCTTTCAAATGTTCATTGTGGTCAGTTTCAGATGCTGCAGCTCTTTCATAATTAGTAGTTTGAGTTCTTGTTTGTTCAGTATCAATAGTCAGGCTTGTAAATCCAAGCTGGACTGACTGTACATATCCTGACCAAGGAAAATAAAATTCTCATTTTGTGCAGTAATCTACACCTGGCTTTTCTGCCTCCATCCATAATAATAGACATTATATAGACTAAACGTTGTCTGAAATTAACGTTTATTTGCAACATAGTATAGCAAACTATTACATGATCAAAAACCAAAAAAAAAAAGTCTCCGTTCTGGGGTCACCAGAAATTTGTGATGTCAAAATGGGGTCACGAGCCAAAAAAAGTTGGGAACCACTGCTTTATAATATGTAGTTTACCACCACCAGAGTGTGAACGTGAGAGTGAATGAATAATGGATTACTAATGTAAAGTGCTTTGGGTGCTTTGAAAAGCACTATAGAAATCTAATCCATCATTATTATTATTATTATTATTATTATTATTATTATCATTATTATTATTATTAGTAGTAGTAGTAGTAGTAGTAGTATTATCATTATTATTATTATTATTATTATTATTATTATTATTATTATTATAGCAGTTGTTTTATTGCATGTGTTTACTTTTTAGCAAGTGCTACTTGGATGTTTAATGGCAGGAGGAGGGAGGCTTTTGTCAATGCTAACTGATGAGGAGGTAGATGAGGATATCACTAGTCGCTTTTCCATTGACCCTGAAATTGCGCAAATGTAACTTGCGCATAAAAATTAATAAAATTAATAAAAATTATGGAAAAATGACAATTTCACCAAAAGTCTCATTTTTCGATTAAAAGTTTTTGCGCTGGCAAGAAGTGGTTTTTCGGGTGTAGTGCAAATGGTATATCACGCAAAACTGTAATGGAAAGACCTTTTTCGCTACTAGAGTCAGGTGAATTAAAAAATCAGATGTTTACGTACGTTACAACAAGTGAAGAAGAAGAAGAAACATGTCACGGTATGTGTGGACACACCAGGAAACCCGATCATTTTTTAATTTAGTACGAGATAGAGGGGTAATATATAATAATAATGACTATATCTGTAAATCAACACCATATTTACGTTCATCGCTATGTTTATGGAATGACTTCTCATGTCATCTCGCGATAATAAAGAAACAAATCATCGCATTTGTGATTTAATGGAAAAACTGACTTCTGTTTTTTCGACATTTAGTAAATATCGGTGAAGTTTTGCGTAGATGTCCAATGGAAAAGCGACTAATAACACACTAAAGTTGAAATATTGAACTACAGAGTATATCAATGAGTGCCCTATAAAGGGTTAATATTGCACCATTTTGGCATCATCATTCAAATGAAGCTGCATTCAGAAGGTGTGAGTCATGAAAAAATAAAACAGATGCCAAATTTTTCACCTGACATGGACTTTTCTCATGTTTACCTGGTAATTTACACCCAGAACACGCTATCAGTAAGGCGCATCTGATCATAAAGAACTACACTCGAAGAGCTTATTAACAAACGTGACAATGACAACGTTTTTACAGACATTACTTGATTTCCAGGATCAAAAACGTAACTGCATGTAAAGCCTTGCACTTTAAGTATTAAAAACAAAGCGAAGGGAAACCAAATGTAATTAGAGTCACACAAGCTAAACACATGAGCCACAAGATTATGTCTACTTCCTAACCACTGTGACTAAGTCTGTACGCGTCCACAGCACCATTCATGTCTCATAGTCCTGCAGAGTATGATTCAATTACCGGTAGCTTACTGTAAGACAAATACAGAAATAGACTGTATTTGTCTTACTGGTGGGCAGTGTTGTGTTTCACTCCGTGTACCCAAGGTCAGGAGACTGTAAAATAATATCCTCTTGTAAAAGGAAGGATATATGTCTCTGCAAACAGGGCGTTGCTGAGTTGACTGAATAGATAGCACCGTGTGTGACGCGATTATTACTTGGAGATCTCTAAATGCCTCCTGTCGATGGGTCAGCTCCTGTTTGATTGATTGATATTAAGTCAGCATCACGCGCTCCAGCCGCCACACCCACATAAGCCCACAAGTTATTTGTACATCATGTGATAATATTCCTCAACAAACTGTGATACAACACAAAGTACACTGTTGTAGTTCCCAGGCTATACACATAGAACAAGTGTTATCTTGTTCTATTGTATTGGTCTATAGGACATGAAACACTAGTTACAGCTCTTATTACTCAGTACAAGTAGGTGCAAGGCAAGTAGGTGCAAGTGTGCAGTTTCTAATGTGTGTACTGAGTACCAATACTGACAGAGTTTAGATTTGAGTGGGTGCATGTTTCTTTTCTTTTTTTCTTGTTTTTTGTCCTAAACCATGTGTGCATTTGAAAATATCTGATGTGTCAGTCTTAAATGTTTAACCCATAAACACCCAGTGCTACCTTTATGGCCGATTTAACCTATAAAGACCCCAACAGTCACTGGCAATCAAACACATCTAAAATGCTTAATATTTGTTGATCCATTAATCCTATCAATCTATGTAA
This sequence comes from Sphaeramia orbicularis, assembly GCF_902148855.1. Taxonomy (NCBI): domain Eukaryota; kingdom Metazoa; phylum Chordata; class Actinopteri; order Kurtiformes; family Apogonidae; genus Sphaeramia; species Sphaeramia orbicularis. Next base: position 15,051,085 of record NC_043966.1, read on the forward strand.
ATAATTGGTGTAAAATGCAGTTTGTCATCTTTTCATGGTCATCAGATATGGCGCTATAAAGACTGTGGAAACACCATCATCTTCTACAACACTGAATCACCAGTAAAACCCATGGAGTTTGACAAATGACACTGGATGTAGACACTTGTTTTTCTGTTCAGTTAATGATGTATTTTGCAAAAAAAGTCAATTTTTCCTCAGTTTTCTCTGTTTGTGATATAATAACCCTCAATTTTAATCTGAACTTTTATAAAAATGTACATGATCAAGAATTTAAAAAATGCGAAAATACCAGATTTTCACAGAAAAAATACTAAATATGAGAAATAATATTATTATAAATGATGATAAATCACTTAGAAAGGATTGATAGAGAGAAAAAATCATTTGGGAACTGACACAAAAGTAACACTGGGTCTTTATGGGTGAAGATCTAGATTTAACCTTTTTTTTAACTGATTTATCTTCATTTATTATAATATTATCCTTTGTATTTTGTGCTTTTTCTGTTGAAATTATGTATTTTCCTGTATTTAATTGACTGATTATATAGATGTTCATAAAAACTCAGATTAAAGTTGAGGGTTATTATTTCAAAACAGACAAAACTGAAGAAAAAGTGGCTATTTCAGCAAAGATACGTAAAAACAAGTGCATCCATCCCGTCATTGATCCAGATCCATGGGTTTTTACTGGGGAATCAATGTTTTAGAAGATGACGGTGTTCACTACAGAGCCTCTCAACGTCCAAATGGCTCATATCTGATGAGCACGAATGACAAACTGCATTTTACACCAATTATTTACGTGCAAGATTATTGAATCAGAAGTTATTGAGCATTTTAGATCAGTAGATGACTTAGGTCCACAGTAGCTATTTTGGTCTTTAGGGGTTAATCTAAACAGCTGGATGAGGGAATACACCCAAATTATGAATCTAAAAAAGATGTGAAAATTTTTTAAATATTGCACTGATGATATGAGTTGTGGTAAACACTGAATTGTTCGTACTAGCCATGCAAATGCTACGTCTTTCTGCTTTAATAATAACTACTACCACAGACCTCAAACTCTGACTAAGCCTCGCTCACTAAAATGAATAATGAAATAAATTATGAGAAACAGTCTTTTATTGAACTTATTTACCCTCCCGATTAAACAGAATGTTATAACTGTAAGAAATACTGTAGTTCAATAGTTTAGTTTTACTTTATCTTTGTAAAATATATTTTCTTTCTTGTCCAAGTTTCTCCAACAACATAAAATGCTTTTGCAACCTCTTTCAAGTTTTTATTTATTTATTTATTTATTTATTTATTTATTTATTTATTTTCATGTTCTTATATACAGTATCGTCATCATCATCATCTCGGGACTCGGGAGTCCATTTAAAAAAAAAACATACAAACAAGCAACAAATAAAATACATTTTAAAAAACAGGTTAAAAACACAGACAAAACATCTATGCATATGGAGATATTATATAAGGTTGTCTGAACAAAAGCAAGGGGAAATATCTGTTAATAGATGTCCTTATTAGTGTGAACTGATCCTGGAATTTAAGTTTTCTACCTACATATCCACTTTTTAGCTGCAGTTAATCAGATTAGCATCCTTCCAAGAGATGAACATTCTCCGAACAAATGCATATTTTCCCAGATCTAATTCTAATAAATATCTGCCTGGCTCAGGATATCGTTTGTCTGAGCCACCCTCAAGCAGCATTGATTAACCATAAGCGTCTGCCGTGGTGGCTTTCAGCGTATACAGCATATCCCTGACTGATGCTGTGATGGCCCTTGACCCCCTGGATAAACCCCCCTATCAATTTTTCCTGCCTGAGTGAAAGATGTCTAAGTCGCCCAGTGACCTTGTGGCTGCGGCCTGTTATGTGGCTCACGGCGCTGACCTGTCACTCCGTATCCATTTACAGCATCCAATCTCATCCACAAATGGCAAAGCTTGCCCTCCTCCCTTGGTCGTCGCCATGGAGACAGCCAGTCTGACCTGGAATGCCACTGTTCAGCACTACTGAGGGTTTCACTCTTTCAGGGGAGCTGAAAGTATCAATTAGGTACTAGCACCCCCCACCCCCCCAACTCACCCATCCCTCCTCTGCCCCCCCCCCCCGGACACAGAAATGCAATCGGAACTCAAGAGGACACCTATTTGACCAGATTCAACTTTCTCAAATTGCAGGAAAACACACTTAACTGATGGGCCCTCCCAACTTGAGAGGGGCCATTGTTGTGTACCTTGCCCCCTCCCCCGTTCCTCACTCCTCCCCTCACCTTCCTCTGGCCTGTCTCCCCTCCGTGTCACATAACAAGCTAAGAGCACACCTTTTTCCACCAGGCCAGCAGGCCCTTAACAGGAAGTCCTTTGACAAGCACTGGGCCTCTCTGGGCATCTAAAGGACCATTCTCTGAGGTCAGGGACCACAGGGGAAAGTGTGTAAATGATACCTGATGGCATGTAAAAAGATCATTTGATAGGTCTAGATAGAAAGACATGCCTGTCAACACTACAGGACAATTGCAGAGCATGAGGGGAAGGGGTGGAGGTGGGAGTGGGGGGTACATTAACTCAGACAGGCTCAGTGGGATACAGCAGATAAAAGGCCCATATACTGTCAGTTTGGCACATCTTGCAAATCCATTATCTTATAAAACTACTACACTTTGTTTCTGTTGCACCGATGAGGATTATTTCAACCCAAATATTAACCCCATTTCATGTTAAGTTATTAAATTTAAACCCCTCTATACATTTTATTTTAGTTTTTGCTCTAAACCTGTAATGCATATTATGTATTTCCTTTCACTAGAACACACTCAATAAACATAACAGCAGACTTCATTCATCCCTAAAGCGAAGTTAAATACCCCCCTTTGTCATACAGTCGCGGAAAAAATTATTAGACCATCAAAAACAATTTTTATGCAATCAAGTACTAACTCCTGTGTGTATCATGTAACTAAAACAGACAGAAAAGAAAACGTGGAATGCCTAAAAGCACTGTTTTTGGCAGTACAATGCCATAGCTATTGATGTAAGAACTGAAGTGAGTTTTGTTATTATTACAAAAAAAAAAACATGGAAAATGAAGAGAGAGAGAGAGCTCTGAAATTAAAGTCTTATGAGATATTTGTGTTGTTATCATTATATTTGTCCAAACAAATGTACCTTTAGTTGTACCAGGCATTAAAATGAACAAGAGACTGAGGGAAACAAGGGTGGTCTAATAATTTTTTCCGCGACTGTATTACTGTCCTACCATGAACGCAAATACAAACACAAATACAAAGAAACAAGCAACAAAACATACAAATTAATAAGTAAAAAAAACCTTTTAGAATAAAAATACTAAATATGCACTGTGTGACTGTGTGTCAATCTGAGCTTTTCATTCAGAGATTACTCTTTAAAATAGCTTGTAGTTTACACTCATTCATATGTATAGACAGTCTTTAATTCCAATAAAAAATCAGCAAATTAAGTTTATATGTTAATGTTTATATGAACAGTGAATATGGTCTTCTTCCTCATTTATTTAATTTCTTTATTCAACCAATGTTTTGTTCACACTGCAGGTCTTATTGCTCTATTTATTTATTTATTTATTTATTTTCCAGTTAGATTTTTTGGCATGGTGGTTCATATTGACATGCACCACGTGTGTTTACGGAACTAAATCTAGATTTTGCTGGGTTCTGCGTCATCCAGCGCAGAATTGTGACATCTGTCACATTTCAGTGACTTAAAAGTCAGATGAAATGCGACATAACCATTCAGACTGAAGTTGGTTTGCAAAATATTAGCTGTATCTCATTTTGGACCACAAATTAAAGTGGCCTGAGTCTGATATGAGCTGTTCAGACTATCATAAAAGCTCAGATATGGATCACATATGGGCAAAAAAAGTTAGATTTTGACCACTTTTGGCTGCAGTGTGAACGTAACCTAAGATTATTTCTGAATTGCACAACAGAGTCCTGCATATTAAAACTATTATAATTAATAATTTCCCAGTCAATCCAGTCTTAACGTAAGATTTTTCATTTGTACTTTTGCATGATGATAAGCTGCACTGTTGTCATTGACATCTTAAAATAATTTTTATGGCGCTACAAGACCTTTTCTCATTTTACATCCATTTTGTTTGTCTTGCTCGTCATTTGTGTAACTGTTCTTCTGTTCCTTCAAATAATTAAACAGAGCAACGAGAATAAATGTGCTAACAGGTTCACTCTTCAGACCTGTCATTAAGGTTAAATTCTTGGAGAGCAAACACTTAAAAATCAGCTTGTCGTATTCTGCTATACCGTGGCAACTTATACGCTGAAGTTTGCCTTTTATCTCTAAAACTTTAAACAGTAATATTTGAACATGTTATCTTCACAGTCACACCCCACAATTATTCCACGGCCTGTGTGTGTGTTTACCTGAGGTGATTCACAGAAGTGCTCTCTGAAACTTGGCCAGTGCATCTAGAAAGCTTTGAGGGGGAACTGCATGTGCATTTACAGTTTGCTTTGGTTTCCAATCTCTCCATCATCACTGAGAGACATTCCTCAACGCACCGAGTAGGAAGCGCAGTATGTAATTTGCGCTGTCTGAAAGAATTATTCAGCTCGGCTCAGCTGCTCCAAAAATGATGGGAAGTTCCTAAAAAAAGATCAGTGATGTAGGAAAAGAGGTCAGTGAACACCACATAAATCACCTTACCACGGTAGAAGATTGCCCAGGAGCAGATGTGTCTTTGGCACTTGGCACAAGGTTGCTTTCTCGGATCAAAAAAAAAAAAAAAAAAAAAAAGGACCAGCCCTCAGACCATAAACATGTCCTTCCTCAACCCCAAACGGAGGCTGCAGCAGCACCCTCCAGCCCTCCCTCATTCTCTCTGTTTCAACACATCCCTCTCGACTTCCTTCCTGCCCCACCCATTGAATTTTAATACCTGCCTGTCATGTTTTCTTCTCCCCCCCCCACCCCTTTACCTCCCCCCTCCTTCACCAGACCCTTGCTGCGTATCTAGTAATTACCAGAGCACCGAGAAAACCCTTTCATTTAAAGGATTGGCAATTATCTCAGTGGAACACAATAAAATGGCTTCCCCTCAAGAGGAAGGGGAAGTTTGAGCTGCGGTACGCCGCTGCATGTCGCACCGCCTCGCTCTTGAAGTGGGAGCAGAGGTGGAGGTCCTGTAGGAGGTGTAGCCCCCCCCTCCTTCTCTCTCATCTCACCCCCCGTTCAGATATTTGATAATCAGAGGAGTCTGGGAAACGACTCGGGTCAAGTGGTGGGCCTTTATTGCCAGAGATTTGTTTAGTCTTGTGAAGTCGCTGCTCTTAAAATATGAATGTAGTTTAAATTGTAAAAAAAAAAAAAAAAAAGGTTGAAATAGCCATGTTTAACCAGCCTTGATTTAGAGCCGTGGCCTTCTGTTCACCTTCACGAGAATCTATAAAGTTGTTCGGGCCATTGTAAATAACACTTTTATGGTACAACGGGGAGAGTTTGATCCTAACACCTCGTTGGGATCACTGTTAGGTACATCAGTTGGTTTGGCCCTTTTTTGCGTAGGAGCAAATGATACTGTGACAAAGCACACAAAAATGTAAATGAGCATAAAGTTGTAAAATCTACGATTTGGGGAAGTGTGAAAAAGGGAGACTGTTGGATTTGGCTGAAGAAGCTGTTTTTAGTGTTTCGCCATGTAAATGTAGAACGTGTTTGGGTTAGATCATAGAAGAAGTGTTAAAAATGTGATCACATAGCCAGATGGGGATAATACAGCTAGTTAGCAGCAGTAGCAGACCGCTATTGATCGGGCCTATATTTTGTTAGAATGGAAGGAAAGACGATGTTTATTTTTGTTGCTTCCAAAATCACAAAATAGCTTTTTCGTTCTTAGCAGTATCTCTTCAGGATTTTAAATGTGAAATGTGAAAATGGAAAATGTTCATCTGCTTCCCTGTGATAATCCACAGAAAAAGTTATGAAAATCAAGAAATCAAGATCAAGCGAGAACCTAATTATTTACTAGTAAGTATCAGTCATATTATGGCATAGTGTATAGATATGATTAGACTAGGAAGGTTATTATTGTTATTAATTATATAAGGAGAAGGGGTGGGAATTTATAAGTTGTACTTCTTCTCACTCTTTTTCGAATATGTATTATTTGTCTTATGTTTAAGTGTTTTGTTTATTTGTTTTCTTCTGTTTGACATTCATGTTCGAAATAAATACATCAATCAATCAATCAGAAGTTATCAGGTTTCAAGATGACTTATTTGATGAAGTATTTGTAGTAAAAGGTGTACGATAACTGGAGAATCTGCAGCACTGGACTGTTCTTAAGCAAACCTTTGAGGTACTTTGCAGCTATTTAATATTTCCACACATTGACACTTTGATATCCAGTGAAAACCACTTATCTCCAAATAGTCAGTGAATGAGAAAGTCGGCTTTTTAGAGATATTCACTTCTCACAAGAGCAATGTTAAACCCTATAGATGGGCATTTTAGTAATTTTTTGTTGAATGATCAAACCAGTAGAAGTGGATTGGTTGATCTGTTGTGTTCTCATAGTTTACAAGTGCCCCCCACCCTAACCAAAATAATAATTATAGAAGCAATGAAAAACTGACCAACAAAAGAGTGGGTAAACCACTGGGTTAAACACATTTTCAGACTTTTTACTCTGCTTACCATTTTGGCTAATAAACACATTCCTACTAAAAACGTATGGTCTTTTATAATACGATACGGTGCTGTATTTTAAGTCAGAATATGATATAGTCTACTCTCGTTATACCGCCAACTTCCGTTCGCGGCCAAATTGGCGGTATAGCGAAAATGGCGTTACAACGGGTTGCGTCCATAATGTGCATGTCTTTACGATATGATGTCTATGCTGCCTCCGTTAACCCATTCTAATTGCGTTTCTAAATAAATCTTGATTCTGTTATGTTGTAAGGGATCATTTAAAGTGGGGAAACATTTTAAGCATTATTATACCGTGTCGGGAAATGACACCCCATCATCTTGAGGCTTTGGCTTAATCCCACGTCCTCTTCCCGACATCCTGACCTACTGAGTGTTCTGCGATAAATGAATGGTGGCCGTTCCATAGACCTACTCGTAGCTTGTCGCGATCAGCGTCTGGCGCGTTTGTTTCAGTGCATTGTTAAAATTTATGTGTACTCGATGGCAATCACGCTGGCGGTATAACGGTCGGGAAATCAGTGGTATAAGTGTTGTTTGTGCATGGAACTGGGCTGGCGGATGGTGATAGGCGGAAATGGCGGTAGCTAATGGAATAATGCATTGGGGATTTTTGTGCAATGGTTTTGGTCGGCGGTGAGCGAAAATGGCGGTATAACGGCGGGCGGTTTAACGAGAGTAGACTGAATAATGAATATAGAGATCAATCCCAAAAAAATTTAATATCATTGGACTAAAGACTTTGCTTTTATTTGCACATAATTTTAGACAAATGCAATGTTTTCTTGAAGCTTATGTGAAAACCTGTGTGCACGATACATAATGTGTCATCATCTTGGACCATTACTATTATCACGAAAGTCTGGAAAAGGTAGAAGATAATCAGTGAGCAACTTAAGGGCAAAATTTGGAGAACTGACAGAATTCCAGCGGTAATCAACTGTAACTATCTGATTTGGGAAAAGTCATGTGGTTTTTGTTGATGCTCACCACATTGATCTTAAATTAATTAGTTTTTGGTGCTCACAGGGCTCAGGTGCTGCACCTTGTTTTCTAATATATTTTGGCTGAGATGACTCTATGCTGCTCTAGTCCAATAAAAACATGTCCAAACATTTATGTTCAGATGGAGACCAGTTTATTGATCACTGCCAGCAGCGTTTTGTTTGCATGGCTGCTGGTGTTAACTTCCCACCTATGTGTCGTCCCAGCATTGAACTAGCTTTTTGTTTTGTCAAGCACCTCAGTACTGCTTCTACCCGCCTCGCAGCCCCACCTGTCGTTTTTGCCGCCGGCTTGAAGAGAGAGGCAAAGTTTGGCTGGAACAGCTGGTTGCCTTGGAAACACTTTGTGCCACCGCAGCGGATTGGAACAGGAACTGGCCTATCCATGTCAGTCTGCAGGCAGGATCTGGGCCATGCCTTGTGTTAACAGATTATCTGATTTCCATTCAGACGGCTCGGGTATCGGCCCCACTCCTCCGCTCTCTGGAAAAGCGACCCCAGCCAGCCTCTTTCTGAAAGCCCCCAGAGCCCTCCTCTCTTCTCCCATTTCCTGTCTTAATTACGCACTCCTTTGTGCCGCTGTTGTTTTTTTCTTCCTTCCCTCCTCCTCTTCTGCCTCCCCTTCTTCTTCTCTTGATCCCTCATCCCCTCCCTTCTCACTGTCTGTCGCTCACTCTCTTTTTTTGTAAAGAGATGAGGACCAAGATTTTAAAGTTTGAAGTCTGCTGAGGAGACCGTCCTTGGCCCCCCCACCTCCACCCCCACCACCTCCCCAAACCCAGGTCCCCTTCTCCTTTCCATCGTCTCTCCACCTGAAAGGGAATACTGTGTTTTCGATGCATAAAAGGCTTGGCGCTGTCAACAGGATGAATCCACCAGGGTCCATGGAAAACATACTCAGAGCTGCAGCTACAGTTTCTCTAAAAGGGGAGAGAGGAGGAAGAAGAGGAGGGTGGATGGGTGAGTGAGGGAGGCAGCTGGAAGGGATTACTGTGCAGTTTCATAGGCAGGACAATTACAAACATACCAAGTGTTAACTTGGCTGTGTAGCATAACACCAATGATGATGCTTTGGCTCTTGAATTGGGACAGGCCTCCTTTTTTGATGTCTTTGTGTGTGCGAGCGTAAAGTTTGGAGGGGAGTTCGCAGCTGTGCACAGACTTCCTCCACAGGTGAAGGAAAGCCTCGTTTAAGGTGAAGAAGACAAATGGGGAAAAAATAAAATATAAATGTATTGTAAACACAGTGGACTTGTAAAAGTGGGCACCTCTGCTGTGACAAAAACAGGTTTGTCACCATCCTGCGCCAGATCCGGTTACCAAGCCAGGGAATTGAGGCGAGACCATGAGAGGGTGACCTTGTCTGTGGCGAAATCTGACACAGGTTTTCACATGCTGGGTGGGGGGTTTTTCCTTCTTCCTCCCTCCCTCTCTCTTTCTCTGCCTTGTTATCTCCTGCAGTAGGTGGCTAATTGCACTGATGTTGTAGATTACATTTAGCTCGGCTCATATTGGTTTTGTGGAGTGTAGGAAAACTGTATCATGTAACATTTGTGCATTAAAATATCTAATAACAACTAAACTTTTGTATTTTGCCTACTTGTCTAGTTACATTATATCAGATTGTTCCAATTCAGACAAATCCATAATTATATGTAATGTAAAAGCCTGTTTTATTTGGTTCCTGGTCTTATCACTTCTGTCATCCCTATAGGGAAAATAAGTTCTATTAAAAAGCAAACAATATATACACTCATACAGTAATAATCCCTCTCAATTATTCAGTTATCACTTAAGTGAGAGACAAAACTGTGGGCAAAGCAAAAATTCTGAAAACCCCAGTCCTGTCGCCTCCTAAAACACAGCAGACAGATGACGATATTCCCTTGAGAACATTCCCGTAGAGTTATGCATTGTCAGGTGTGCTTATGTGAGTTTATTTACGTTAGAACATAACCAATGTGAAACAATCAGAAAACATTTTATTTTTCCATTTAACAGCCTTTTTTGACATGAACAGCACTTGCTTTCCCCATTTAGTCTGTTGTTGCTTGAATCTGCCTCGTTTGCTGAATAGAGAAAAGGAGTCTGATCATGTACAAGCAAGAAATGTTACATAAGTTTCTTTTCCACAGCACTTCTATTACAGGAATATTTCGCCTTTATTCCGAAACGACGTCTGTGTAAACGAAATGGTGGGATCATTTGGTCCCACCTCTGTCACAGCTCTGTAATGCCTCTGGAGGTAGTAACAGAGCTGTGATAAAGGTAGAATCTTGATCCCGGAATGCCTCTTGTTCTGCAACTAAGATGTGACATTTTGATGACGTATTCTGTGTGTGACCCCTGCACTGGGGGGATTTAAAAATGAGCATGGGCCGTGTACAGTAAACAAACATATCAACACGACCAGAAAGATGTCGAACTGGGGAGACGCCGAGATCCGTAAGCTGTTGTCACTTCAGGTGGAGGATTTTGTCCATGCTAACATTTGTGGAACGGTAAAAGATGGAGTGATTCTGGAGAGGTTAGCAACACCACTATGCTTAGTGTATTTCCGAGGCGCAAGTTATACATCACACTATACGCTGCGCTGCGTCACCGCCCCTTTGATTCCAGGACGCAGGCCCACTGTGTAAAAGTCCAGCCTGTCTCACCTCTGTTACTCCTTTGGCTGTGGAAATCGGTTAATGGTGGAAAAAAGGCGGGATTACCATCTCACCTTTTTTCCAGGATCTCTGTGTGAAAGTGGCTATAGTTTGCAGGTATTTCATTAGAATTCAATGACGCAAATATGTGCCAATTATCAGAATAAAAAACACCTAATGATGACTTCTGATTGAGTCACATCTAATACATTTTCATCAGCAGAGATGGCAAGAACAACAACTCCCATATTCCTACTTTACAGCATCACCTCTTAAACCTTGTTTTATTACTGTTCTGATTCAAAGATCCTTACTGGCAGAAACTACTTATTGTTTATTGATGCCGTAGATTTGCTCACGCTCAAGTTTGAGGGTCAGACACTTTGGTTATGTTCAGACAGCAGGTCTTAATGCACAATTCAGATTTTTTGGTGAGATCTGATTTTTTTTGTGTGCTCGTTCATATTAGAAATTAAATCAACCTCTATTAATTTTTAGTATGAACTGAAAACGACCCTGAAGTGACCCGCATGAGCAAAAGAGGTCCTGACGTAATATGTGACCATGCAGGCATGCACTGTTTACGGATGTAAATACATTTTTCCTGCCGCTCCTCTTCCTGGGACGCAGAATTGTAACGTTTGACGCATGTTGGATAAATGTGACCTGGCCATTCAGATCGGAAGTCACATTGCAACATATTAGCTATGTATCAGATTTACGACCACGTATGAAAGTGGCCTGGGTCGGATTTGAAAAAATCAGTTTTGTGCTGTTCAAACTGTCTTTAACAGATCTGGTACAGGTCACATATGGGCAAAAAACATCGGATTTGGGCCACATTTGCCTGCAGTCTGAACGTAGCCTTTGACTCATTTAAATAAAGAGGTTTGTGAAATGTACCAGGGTATGTTTTATACAACAAGTTGGTTTTGGCTGTTGTCCACCAGCCCAAATATATGATGATGATTGAATGATTTACCCAAAAATGTACCAATCTGTGCCATCTTTGTCTTACCCCAGCTTGTGTTGTTACCTTCCTCTATTAACACATCTACTTTTATTTGCCTCTTTGGACACATACACACCCTAGCATATAGAGACACACTCTCCTCGCTTTAACTCAGTCCCGGTCTCAGCTCAGGATGAGGGTAAACAAGCTAATGTTTAGATTTCACGGAAGTGGAAACTGATCCGGCCGAGTCGGCTCTGTCACTCAGCAACGTGCCTGTTTATGTTTGTCTCTTTGGTAAGTATCTGTGAGTGGCAGCATATGTGAGCATTAAAGGCCGTGTGGGGGTGTGTGTGTGTGTTGCTGCACGTGCACACATGCCTTAATATGAGGTCCTTGTGTGTGAGGCTGAGGGATGTGCACATAGGTCGGCATGATGGTGGTGGTGTCCTTCACAGACATTTACTCAGGGTTCATAAAGATGGTGAAGATACTGTCGGTGTCCATAGAGATGATGGAGGTAGTGAAAATAGTGCAGGTGATAATGTCAGTGATGGTAAAACTGGTTTGATGGAGGACATAGAGGTGCCCTGTTGTACTAGAGAACCAAAAACTGCAGTTGAACTTGGATCTAGGATCTTAAAATCTATCAGATTTCTTGTGTTTTTTGATGTTTTAACCCTTTAACCCCTGAGACGTCATTCCAGGTAAATGCGCTGCTGTGAATTATTGTTGGGTCAGTGTCATAAAAGCTGCTGTGAGTATGTGTTTATGTTTATTTTCTTCAGTGCTTTTGCTTTACTGTGTGTTTTAGGATCAAATCAAGGTGGAATAACAGAAAAGACAAAAAGGAATTGGAGTTTTACAGGTTTTTTACCAAATTAGACACTCAGAATGTACATCAATAAGAGATTTAGGAGGTTGAACCTGAACTGTGAACTGGAGCACACTGAACAACAATTATTTGAGTTTTGGCCCAGTAGTTTTTGTTTTGGGCTCTTTTTTTCTAAATCAGCTGATTTTTAGCACCTGGTTGAACTCCAAAAAGCAGTTACATGGTCAAAACTCCTAAATAAATAAATAAGCAAAATCACCACTACACTGCAAACAACAGTAAAAACAAAAAACACAAGGAAAATGGTGTTAAAAAAAAACAAAAGCTCAAAATTATCTATTTTTATAGTGAGTCAGTCTCATTCACTGCTCTGTGTTTTATTCCCCATTCAACAGGTGATAGGGGGTGAACTGAGCATGCTCAGATGTTTATGAAGAACAACATATATTCTATTAGCATGTTTGAAAATTTTTCTTATTGAGTAAATGCTGGAATTTTTATGAATATTTAAAATAAATCATACATTCAGAACACTCACCACAGACACGTCAGGGGTTAAAGGGTTAAGACTTTAACCTTTAAAATATATACAGTACTGTACAAAAGTCTTAGGCCGACCTTACTTTTGTTGCATTAGTGAAGTTTTAATGACCACACATGCATTTCTCGGTCCCTGTATTAAAATTCAATCTGATATATGTGAAGTCTGTTCAGCAGTAAAAACAAAAATTTCAGGGAAAAAAGTTCTATAAACCTACGTGATCGTATTTAGTGTGATCTCCCTTTGCACTTAACATGTCTCTTTAACCCTTTTGTTCAGACAGTATGAGATTTATTGCAAAATACATTGTACATCATTGTGATAAAAAGGGAGGAAAAAAATAATCATGAGTATATGTATTCCTGTAGATATGTATTTCACCCCGGTGATAAGGTAAATTTGAAAATGACCCTTAAAAGGGCTTGAATTTGACCTTGAAAAATGTGTAAGAACCCTGTTTTTTACACCAAGTACATTTTAGAACCTGTACTTATACTTCTACTGCAGTAAACAAGTTGAATCAGTATTTCTACTTAATAATTCTGTTACAACAATAATAATTTCATTTATTAATGCAAACCTTTGTCATGTTTAGTCTTTAGATTTAAAATGCATACATAAGTCTTAGTGAGAGCAGTAATTTAGCAAAAATTAATTAGATATGCAAAAAAGAAAAAAAAAAACCAGTGCTTAAAACTTCACTGCTTCTCAGTCCTGTTGCAATATCAAAGTTTTCAGAGCACAATCCTCAACGTCCCCCTCTTTTCTTTCTACTTTTTCTATCAAGTACGACAAGGGCTGTCAGAGAAACACAAAGCACTCAGGGTTGCGTGTTAGGAGCCGTCTGAATGGCACCAGACCTAACGAGAGCCCGGCAGGGACCCCGAGGTGGGCCTGGCACCTGCAGTCTGTCTCTGGGGGAAAGGAGGGGTGAGAGGGTGTGTATGTGTGTGTGGGGGGGCAGCGTATGTCTGGGAGTGTGTAAGAGGGGAGTGTTTATGCGTGTGTTTCTGAGTGCTTCAAGCCAAAATATGTCTGTATGTAAATGCCAATGATTGTCCACTCATGAAACTGTAACTTCAATGTAATGTTTGTGTTTGTGTGCAAAAAGCTTTCATTTAGAGCCAGTGTTTGTTTTGTTTTTTGTGGACTTTTAAGTCTGATCCACACTCGAACATAGTAGGTTACAGTAATGGACTGTAAGGCTGGATGCTACTTTGTAAAAAATGATCTAAAAAAAAAAAAAAAAGAAGAAGAAGAAAGAAGAAAGCAAAGGGCTGGTCTTTTGTTATTTCCAAATCCTACTGCACTTCTCCTGTTACATTTTCCTAATCCCTTTAAATCTTATGCACAGAACCTTTCATACTAATCTTATACAACATTTGTTTGCAAGTAAACATTGAAGTTTAAGCAAACAATGGCTAATTACCATTGTTTTACTATATGCAATTAATTATACTATAATAATTAGCTAAGATGGATGGATGGATGGATGGATGGATGGATGGATGGATGGATGGATGGATGGATGGATGGATGGATGGATGGATGGATGGATAGATAGATAGATAGATAGATAGATAGATAGATAGATAGATAGATAGATAGATAGATAGATAGATAGATAGATAGATAGATAGATAGATAGATAGATAGATAGAGCACAGCAATTCTGAGCTTTCATTATTAAAATAAAATAAATAAAAGCATGTAAGTTAAATGGGAAATCAGGAAAAAAAAAATCACGTGAAAATAAAACAAACCAAAAAAAAACAAAAAAACAACAGAAAATGCATGGTCTGCCGTCATATCACAAGTATCGCCAAAGTTCAGCTACAGCCCAACTGGATTTGAGTTGGGTCTTAAACTGGATTCATGACCGTCTTAAAAGGGTCTTACTGTGTCTCAATCGTAACTTGTTGAAACCTGCTGAAATCCTGCAATAGAATCAGAAGATTTGCTGTTCGTTACTACTGTTTAGTTCATGGCAGCACATCAACCAGGGAGCGTGGAGGGTGCCCACGGGCTCTGGGGCAGATTATGGAAACCAGACCTGGCGAGTTTACACCGAATGCAAGGCCCCGTAGAATTAAACTGCGAACTGTGGACAGCTCACAGGAAACGCCTCTTTGTAAAGCAAACATACATGTATTTTATGGCAGCCGCTTTACTGCTTTTTTTTTATTTTGGGCTCCAATGAGTCGACATTTCAGCATGGCCTCAGTCTAATTTCCTCTGCTTTTCTTCACCTTTTTTTCTGGAAGTCCGACCACCCCACTCACGTACAGTTCTCTGCCCACCTATTCCTATCTCAGCGGCCATTTTTTATTTTTTTTTTCCCCTTTTTACACGGGCATGAGGAGCAGGCAGTTGGGGTTGTTTTGACAGATTCAGGAACTTTATTGTGACCCCCAGGGCAGCTGAGTGGTGTGAGCTCCCACCTCCTCACCCTCTACCCCAGCCCCAAAAGGAAAGCAACACAGCTGCTACTACTTTTTCTCCTCCACCCACCTCCCCTCCCTCGTCGCAGCCCCCTTCACCTGGTCGCCATATGATCGTGACCCTCAAACACACACACACACACACATACACACCATAAAAGGTAAAAGAGGTGTGACATCTAATTCTGTAATGACCCTACGCTCACACCTCTGTGTTCCTGCCAGGTTGGAGTCTGACTCCTGCTGGGGCTCCACATATTAAAAATATAATGTGTTAACTCAGAACACTTGAAGATGAAAACAAGCACCAAGAAATATATGAGTTTTTTTTTTTTTTTAACGTGTGTATTTATTTATTTCCCCCCTTATTCCCTTAAGTCATAATAACATTGTACTCTAGTGAACAAAGCTCCAGACATCACATGGCTTATTTTACTCATACCACCATGTTGGAAGACAAGCTCAAATGAAAGCAGTGCAGCCAAAGCCATTAAAAGCTATATTATAAAAAAAAATTAAAATTCAATGTGTAAGATTTGAGTGTTTTTATGCGAGGTTTGTGTTGGAGTCTGTGTTGTCTGTCTATTTCTAAGCTAATGGTAGCGTGTATTGCACACTGTTACCACTGTAGAGGAGCAGAAAGCACGGAAATGAAGAACCTGGGCATGAACATGAGGATTAAAAAAAACAAAAACAAAACATAAAAATCATAGAAATCATTAGCTTAGAAATAGACAAAAAACTGTCTCGTTGCTCAAATCTAATAACAAGCCAAATTTCCTTTGCAAACAGTTTCACAAATCTTATGAGACTGATCTCATGAAATCGTGTTATATGTCACACCAGTTCTTATGGCATTTGGCGTGCTATAAGTACGCATTTTCGTTCTTTCACGTGTTATTCAGCACCAACTGATCGCGTGTCAATTTACGCCAAGATCTCCGGTTCACATAACCCCAATCCTGGCCCTCAGTGCACGGTATTTGATACAGCATGAACATACAAGCAGAAAACTTATGCGTATAAATAACACGCCAATTAAATGTGGCGTGTATATTTACGAAATTCCATGATATCACGTTGAGTCTTACATACATTCAACATTTCCCATGGAAGTAAAATCAACTTTTAGTGTAAATAATTAGCATTGTAGACTGTGTGTCAGCTGAGTGGATTCTGGCATTAAAATTTAAGTTACATTTTTGGCTTTAACAATAGACACTGGTTAATTGTAGTTGCATGGTGGACACACAAATCCAGGTTTTAGACACCAGAGAGTGGAGTTTACATTCTGAGTCTTAAAGGTTTTTACCTTCAGGTACTGAAGAACTTGATTCTTCTTCGTAGAAATCACCTCATCATTAGCGTAGAAATGGATGTCATTAGCGCAGAAATAGATGTCAACAAATGGTAAACTTCTTTTCACCACACAAGTGTACACAAATCTTACAAACTTAACCTTGAACAGAATAAACATAGGGACCCTCTGAATGGAAAATCAAGTGTTAGCATACATAGTTAGCTTTGTAGTATTATCACAAATCTGTCACTGGCATTTAAAAGCTAGCTCATCGGCATAAGCAATGGTAAGTGCTACGATAAAGTAAATACATGCTAACTTGTATGTAGCTACCGTACTTTCCGGACTATTGGCCGCACCTGACTATAAGCCACATCCACCCCATTTCCAACGTCTCACCATCGACTCATTGATGCTAAGCTTACGTGCAGCAGCTCTGTTTCTTTCTTCAACAGCCGGATCAATTGTTAGCCCAGAAAACATAAATTAGCCGCATCCTTTTTGATCAGCGGGTTCACAGCATTTGGAAAAAAAAGTATAGTGTCTTATAGCCTGGAAATTACGGTAGTCACAACTGCCCCAGCTATGTAAATTCACTATATATAGAGTTAACTACAGTATTAAAGTGTGGATACATTTGTAGAAGCCACTAAAACTTGTCCGACAAAATGTATATTCATGCATTGTTTTTTCTAAAATTCATCTAATTCACCACCCGCAGTAAAATTTCCATGCCTTGAGTCCTTGAAACATTGACGTTACACACCACAAGACACACATCGAGGCTGCGTTCAGGAATGGACCACAGCAACTGTTGACTGTGTTCACTTTGGATAACTGCAGCAGATGAAAAGAGAAGCTGGAGTAGGTACCAGATGTGCTCAGGGTCCTGCCTTTACAGATCTGGCAGGCCAAGCACATCTGGTACCTACATGGATGTAACATGCAGATGCTTTCCTGCCAATATGTTGGGCTTTGATTTTGACTGACTGTGTGACGTTAACTCCTGGAGCTGTGTTGATGAGGTCTGGGAGCACAGCAACAGAGCTACATGATGTGGTTGAAACTGAAAATATACGATCATATGGACAAAATGTGCTAAGTATTTAAGATTCTATTCATTTCCAGATTTAGGCAGCATTACCAGGCTTTAGAAAGTGTTGCAGTTGAACATGTTTGTCAACAGCAGACATGAATAATCTTAACTGACAGGCATTTTTTGGATTTTAACAATAGTCAGTAGTTGATTGAGGTGGATGATGGACATAGAAAACCCATAAATTTGACAGAAAAGAGCAGAGTTCACATCCTGACTCCTGTAGGTTCTTAGGTTTAGGTAATACAAGCTCTTAGGGTCAGGAAAAGATTGTTATTTGGATTAGAGTCGGGGCTGACGTGATCCAATGCTGGTACCGGTTGCCAATGCTAATTTAATTCACTCATCGGATATTGGACTGATGTTACTGATTCTTGTACCGGTCCAGATTCCTTAGTCTGAACCTGCTGTGACATGAATGTGAAACAGTCTGCAACTGCGTGAGCTAGTGTTGTTATGCACAGAACTTTGAAAAGTAAAACAGCTTGTGTCGGCTCTTTTTTTTTTTTTTTTTTTTTTTTTTTTATGACTGCCATGTGATGTTATAAACATTATGCCATCGTGCTGTCTATAAGTAACAGTAATTCTGCAAAGACAAGCTTTTTATTTAGAGTGTTTTAGCTGGTTCTGTCCTAGATGAAAGATAAGAAAACATTGGGTATATCTTTGATTGTGTCAAAAAAAAAAAAAAAAAATAGTGGTCCTGTGTTGCGCAGTGAGGGATTTTCACAGCCGTTCTGGTCTTGTGATGAAAGACTGAGACAAAATTCAGACAGTTTTAGAGAGTCAGGATGACCATCTCGCAGTGTAACGGCTTCTGGAAAAAAGTTTTTGGACACCCGATGCATCTGTGATATATTCTGCACATGCTCTGTTCCATCGCGGTCAAAACTGGATGTTTCAGCAAGATAAAGAAAAACATCCAGGGCATGACCTATTGAAACTGTAAAGAATTTTGTTTTGTTATTTTTTTCTTGTTAACAATAAACCAAACTAGAAAAGCACTCGGAGAGCACAGACCTCTACCAAGGCAGAAAAGTGCCCCCCCAATCACCACCAAAATTTAATCATTTGTTCCTTGTGCCAGTATCAACATTTCCTGAAATTTTCATCCAAATCCGTCCATAACTTTTTGAGTTATCTTGCACACGGACAGACAGACAGACAAACCAACACCGGCAAAAACATAACTTCCTTGGCGGAGGTAAAAAAAGAATTTGTTTGTGTCTGATGCAACCATACCTTTTGAAACACAAAAAAGATTTTTTTCGTAAATATTTCATGATAATATTTGACATTATACAAAATTTAAGGGTGTCCGAAAACTTTTTTCCACTACTGTATGTCAAATAATGATAATAATAATAATAATAATAATAATAATAATAATAATAATAATACATTGGTTTCATATAGTGCTTTTCTAAGTATCCAAAGATGCTTACTGTCTACTTAACAACCAATAGGAACACACCAAGAAATTACATATTTATCAACACAACATGTATATTTATGTCGCTGAAACGATTAATCTTAAACTGACTTTGCAAAATTATTATTATGTTATTAGGGCTGCACGACATTGGAAAAAACTGACATTGCGATTGTTTTTAACCCTGCGATATATATTACGATATGAAAAAATACCCAGGACTACATAATATCTGTGTGATGCCGACGTAAATGGTCAAACAAATTAGCTGTATTTCCTCTCGTTGTGTCAAGAGGTGGAAGGCACTGTCAACACAGAACTCGTGTTTTAATATCATCCTTCTTATAGCTGAAATAATTCCAGATAACTGACGTTGCTTTTCTTTTTGGCACCAAGTCCTATTTTTCTATGTTGTTACCAGCGACTCCATGTGCAGGGGCGTGGTCTGCTTCAGCAAACTGATTAAGAATGATTGTGATTGGTGGATCGCTGTGTGCAGTGTGTGTCAGGTACCCAGGTTGAAATTAGATGAGAACATGTTGAGTTCATTTACCTCCTACATTGCAGGACCTGCGATGTGACTATTGCGCACACGTACAATGCGATGACGATGCTCAAACGATTTATTATGCAGCTCTACATGTTACCATCTTTTCCCACAAATACCATTTTTAGAACAAGCCGATCAGTACCTTATCTTACCACTATTCCAACACAGGTAGATGACGTGCACTGATGACATTAAATTACTATTTCTTTACTTGTGCCGTAGCCGGAGATTCAGTAGATTTTATCATCTCACAGTCCACTTGTATATTTACCCAAGTTTATTAGATCCCTTCTGCAAAGTGTAGCTGTTGATAATGCCGTCTCAGCAGTCAAGCCCTCCAGCGTAATTTGTTCTCGTGTCGGTGTCGGCAGATATCCAAAGTCAGGTATGAAAATCCGATCAGGCTGAAAAATGTGCAACAGTGCGTCTCTAGTTTGGGTTAAATATTAATAAACACATATGTGGGTCATTCCTGCAAGACACGGTTGATGTAATTTTAATATCTGCTGCTATTTTGTTCCATTATCCTC
This sequence comes from Sphaeramia orbicularis, assembly GCF_902148855.1. Classification (NCBI taxonomy): domain Eukaryota; kingdom Metazoa; phylum Chordata; class Actinopteri; order Kurtiformes; family Apogonidae; genus Sphaeramia; species Sphaeramia orbicularis. The sequence goes on from NC_043966.1 coordinate 15,071,147, forward strand.
ACTTTATAACTCTTACTGTATTGCACTACCACCATTATTGTATATAGGTTTGATTAGACTTAGACAAACTTTATTGATCCACAAGGGGAATTACTTAGTCACAATAGCTCAGTTGCATACAAAAACACTCTTGAAAAAACAAAAAGGAAAGTAAGTGTGAAGAAATAAAAGCAATAAATAATATAGAATACACTAATAAAACAGAAAAAAGCGTATTTATTTATATATTTTCTATTATTATAGTTATATATTATAGATTATTTTTTAAATTACTTATTTATTCTTATATTTTTACCTTTGTTTTGTAAATTGCATGGTATTTTTGTATTAAGGTGAGCAAGAAACAGCAACTAAAATTCTCTCTGTCTTGTGCATCTAATGAATTGACGATAAAAAATCTTAAAATCTTAAATCTTTAAATCTTAAAAGCCCCATTAGCCGTTAAAACACTGCAATGTTGATATGATACTAGGGTTCCTGCGGGGCCTTGAAAAATATTGAAAGTTTTAAATTTACAAATTTGCCTTTGACACCTTAAAAAAGTATTTAAAGTTATCAAATTTGATATGGTAGGTCTTAACTTATGTTGCCATAAACTTGTTTGCTGTATTGTGTTCAAAATGTGAATGGGAAATGTCCAAGCTGCAATATCCTCAGTTCCACCTGTTCCAGTTCAATTTATTCTGAATTTAGGAACCAATTATCGCTAACTTTGCAGCCCTCGGTGAGAATTGACTCGGAATGGTGGAAATCAAAGCTTTGGAGTCAATAAATACATTTTCCAAAATTCTAGAAGTCACAAATTTTTGCCAGTATGGCTGTGAAATAGGTATTAAATTCTATTCTAAGCAGTTTTAAAACGGTCGTAAAAAGTCTTAAATTTAACTTGTACAAACCCTGGAAACATGTTTTTGGTTCATAAACGTTAGGGTTTTATGTCTGGGTGCGCCATTTTTCCGTCGAGTTCTTTAATTTTTAGCGACACTGTCTTTGTTTGTGCTTTATCTTGAATAGAAGGAGCATTCCTATAAGCACACATAGCACCTGTTCAAATGGTTTATTCCTGATTTTGAACGTACAAATCATGACTTCCTCCTCGCTGTGCAGGCTATGCGGGACAGTAGGGGGTTAACAGCGCTAGAGTTATTTGGTTCTTGGACACGGTGGCCTCGCCTGCCGGATGTAAGTTTGACTCAAGGGCAAAATCCAGAGTGAAAGCCTCTCATGTTTTTGACTGGTTGCCAACTCCGCTCTCTCTCTCTCTCTCTCTCTCGCTGTCATTCTCATCTCTTTCACTCTTTCTCTTGTCCCCTCCCTTCCCTCTCTGGTTTACTCCCTGTTTCTCCACACTCTGTTCCTCCTCTGATCCTCTCCCATATCAAAATCAGGACTGACATAAAGCAGGTCCAGTGTCCCTCTGAACACAGCGCAGCCTCCTCCAGAATTATGTCATGTTTTTACAGGGATGTGGTGTGCAGAATTCTTCAGTAGAGGATATAAATCTGTTTTAGTTGCGAGTCAATATAATGTGGAATTTGAAGGGACTGCAGCCTGTTTCTGCTCTCTGACATACAACCGCTGAGATGAAATGATATTTGAATTTTTAGAGGTTTTTCTTCACCGAGCTATTTTCTCCAGGAGTTTGGGACATTTTAAGCATCAAAGCCGCTGTCAAATTTGGATGCAGCATAATCCATCTCTGGTTCACCTCAAAAGAGTTTGCACCTTAGAAGTTTGTCTCCCATAAGGTTTGGGGGACAAATGCATAATACTTTGTTTAGATTCAGATTTTAATGAATCCCAAGTGTTGTGGGACTGGCCACATGTGCTCAATCCTCTTTTCCACCCTACAGCTAGCCAAAAATGGATATACACAGCACTCCAATGCACATTTGCAGGACTTTTTCTTGCTCCTGAGTTAGAAAGGTTCAATGACAAGAATGAATACAAGGGAAAAGTGTGATTTTTACCTTTTAAGGCTTTGCATGGCTTTCATGGCACCTCAATATGTTTCTGACATGCTTTTTAGCTTCGAAACAGCTACAACGCTCAAGTCATCTGGTTATTACCAGTGCTATGCAAGTTACTTCCAAACTGTAATCCATTACAGATTACTTCTTACTGTTATTTAAAAGTAATTCCTTACCTTACAATATTACTGTCTCAGAATCGTAACCTACTTTTGAGTGACATAAAGAGTCTCATCATAAATGCCCCCCCAATACAAGACATAGGAGAGCCTTGGGACGCGTAAGTCTGTGCCCTGGAGTACATGTGGATGGATAGCTCAGTAAGTAACACTACGGTCTATGATGTTCAAATCCCAGCAGGAACGCTTGCCTTTTTTTCAATGTTTTACATGTTCAAACAGGGGGCATGCCACCGAGGATGCCAGCAGATAACTCCACAATAGTTAAAGAATTGTAATTAGTCATGGAAACGTTTGCTTACCTTGTCATTGCTGATCACAGGGATCATGCTAACTAGCTTCTTTTTACTTTTTGTCATCAATTCTTTATTTATTTTCATTGTGCATCTCCAAAAGTACAATACAAAAAAAGAAAGAAATTCACATTTTATGATACAGGATTTTGTGGCACACAAAGTATAACTCCCCCCCGAACCAACTGTGACCACCATACCAACCCAACCTGGATCTCAAAATACGAGAACCACTAATAAAAACAAATACACGTATATACAGGGTGGGGAAGCAAAATTTACAATGAACATTTAGTTGTTTTTTCTCAGCAGGCACTACGTCAAATGTTTTGAAACCAAACATATTGATGTCATAATCATACCTAACACTATTATCCATACCTTTTCAGAAACTTTTGCCCATATGAGTAATCAGGAAAGCAAACGTCAAAGAGTGTGTGATTTGCTGAATGCACTCGTCACACCAAAGGAGATTTCAAAAATAGTTGGAGTGTCCATAAAGACTGTTTATAATGGAAAGAAGAGAATGACTATGAGCAAAACTATTACGAGAAAGTCTGGAAGATACTATTAAAGAAGAATGGGAGAAGTTGTCACCCGAATATCTGAGGAACACTTGCGCAAGTTTCAGGAAGCGTGTGAAGGCAGTTATTGAGAAAGAAGGAGGACACATAGAATAAAAACATTTTCTATTATGTCAATTTTCTTGTGGCAAATAAATTCTCATGACTTTCAATAAACTAATTGGTCATACACTGTCTTTCAATCCCTGCCTCAAAATATTGTAAATTTTGCTTCCCCACCCTGTAGATGAAAGACAATATAATTTACAGATATAAACAGATAGGTGATCAGGATAGACTAACTAGCTTCTTGAAAGCAGGGTTAGGGTTAGTCATGAGCCTTCTGCCGTCTTCACCCAGTGGCTGAACACCAACAGGAAATAGAACTTTCCTGCCGCATTTTTGATTCCTTAAGGTCTCACGGTCTTGCGGTTTTTGTTTTGTTTTTTTTATTTGAGCAATTAAATTATGGGTGAAAAGTGTGTTGTAACGCATGCGCTATAGAACATGTACCGAGTAAAATATTACTGAAAATTGATTAGTAATGCCTTACACCTGGGGTACCGTTAAGGGGGGGGGGGGGGGGGGGTAAACATGACAAATTCATGGGGCCCAGCATTTGTGGGGGGGCCCATAGAGCAGTGGAAGGGGTTCAGTGGATACAGGTTAGAAGTTGTGAATATTTCGTAAAAGGTCCAGTGTATAAGAGAGGCATAGAAGTCGAGAGTCAGACGTTGAAAGCATGTAAAGTTTCATTTTTGTTTTACACTAGCATAAGTTACGCTAGTTATGGATCACACCCCCATGTATATACCCCCTCCCCACTCAGACAGATCGACAAGATACTGAATTTTATGAAGGGTCCACAATGTTTACCTTTCATGGTGGCCAGAATTGGTAGTGGCGCACCAACCTTACACTACTGCATTAGAGCAAAAAGTAATCTGTTACTGTAATACATTACTTTTGTAAGACATTACTCCCAACACTGGTTATTACCAAGGTGTCTGTGAATGCTCACGATATGGCCTTTAGGTTTTATGCTCCAAGCCATCGTCTTCCGCTGGTCTTTTACTTTATTAGCTCTTTTGAATTCACTTGTTCATTTATATGTTTTGTTGATTGGTTTTCTGTAGTTTTCTCAGGCTACACCTTGTACCTCACACTTTGTGCAGCATATTTTGCTTCCATCTAGAATGGATTACACTACATAAATAAAGTTTGGCTTGCTTGCTTTTGTACCACACATGCTTGCAGTGTTGTTAGTATAAGAAGCAATTATGTAACACTCTGGCTATTTACATCTCACTTCCACAAAGACAAAAGGCAGCAAAAAAAAAAACAAAACATCTGTCGGTTCTGCAGGTGAAATGCGATGCAAGCACCTTCTTGCTTCACGTTCTTTTATAAATTGCAGTTTATGTGTTGAATGGTTTTTGTGTGTGTATACGTATATACTGGGTCTATATCAGGTGTTGTAAGCAGTCATATTATGTAGTGGAAGCTGTAATTAAAAACACAATGAACAGGAAGTATGTTCAAATCGTTGTCTGGCTGAATGTTATGGAATCACCTAGATTGCACTTTAGGTGGTAAATAGAAGACGAGAAAGGAAAATAATAGCGTGTTTGAAGTGTGCATTTCACAGGTGTTACACAGGAAAAAACAAACGTCAAAACAAGTGCCTGGATTTAAGCTTTTACTGTTTTCTCTACACCTTTGTCCTTCATATTAAGCCTCCTTAAGCACGTACCTAACAGGTCATAACTTTGTCATCCATCCATCCATCATATCTGACCTTCGAGCAGCCATTTCCTCTGATTTTCTGCTTTTCGGACTATTTGAACCACCAGACTGTTGACTGTTGTTCACCTGCAAATGTCAACATTTCCTGGCCTCAGTCAGTACTTAGTATTAATTTCCCAAAAACAAAATCAAGAACATTCTGACCTCTTTGTGATCTTTTGGTTCCTATTGTGCTTGTGCATGTTTTGTTTGGTGTGTGATGTGCATAAAGTCAGGGTGGCCCATCTTACAGTCAGTATGACTCACCACGGCCTCTGAGGATTGTGGACTGACAGGTTAGGAAACCACATACAACAAATGCCTTAAGGCAGGGAACAAAGTCAACTCATGTCTCCCCAGGCAAGGCACTTATTGAGCCAGACACCCCGCACATTGGAAAATGCACCAACAAAAACAGCTCTAAACGAAAAGAGAGATTTTAGCAGCTGTGCAGGGATGAAGTTAGTCATCGTGTTCAGTGTAACGGACCAAATCCTTCCTATCGTTTTTCATTTGATCTGAAGAGAGCGTGAGTCACCGTAGACCTGATCTCAACTCCGCTGCACTCTAAGCACTGTCTAAACTTCCATCTAAGAATAAGACACCTGAGTTGCGTGGGCATCCGTTTGTAAACAGTTTGTAGCTGAGAGCAGGTCAGATTGAAGCTGGCCAAGAATGCACTCAGCACCAACACTCCAAGGAGAAGATTCCCGGCATTCCTCACTGGTTAGGGAGAGGTACCGGCCTTCGCAGATAGGAAGTCGTCTGTCATTAGGGGGTAATCACTTCTTGAGGAGGATTGCAATGCCTGGAATGATTACTGTTGTTATCGGTGGTGAAACTTGGCGCAGAGAGCGGATGAGATTTTTTTTTTTTTTTTTCCTCTCTTCTTCTGTCTCTCTGTTTTCTCTCGTTGTGTGTTTTGATCAGCTTGACTGATTCAGTGTAGACCCCACTTGTTTTTCAAAGCTTTCTCACCATTGCATTGTGTGTAGTTTTGCCTTGCAGTGCACAGTTTTTGCGGAATATAAATGGCTCGGTGTTGACTTAAAGCCAGTTGGTATTTCTTACCTAGGGGCATTTCTAATTACTAATGGCTCTTGTGTAATGATGCCTATCATGTGCAACAAGGTGGATGCAATCCGTCATGCAGACTCGTGTAAGAAAAACACATAATTAATCCAGCTGCATTTTGCTGCTGGTGCTTTGCTGTCTCCCACGCCTCTTATCTGTGTTTGTTTGTAGGGTTTTAGCCCTGTAGTCCTTTTAAAGTGGCTTGTTTCTTGCTCTTGCTCTTTTTCGTCCTCTCCTCTGAATTCCCTTCCTTCCTTTCCTCCCTCCTTTTCCCCTTGCCTTCTGCCAGTCGTGCCAAAACTTCAGGTGGAATGATGCCGTTACGAAAAGAGCCCGTCAACGCTTGCCCGACATGCCAAGCCAAGTATTTGTCTTTCGGGGGTCCCCCTTTACCTCCTCCTTTTCTATACCCCCCCCATCCTTCTCCTCCACCTCTCCCACCCCCACCTCTGGATCCTTGAGAACAGGAAGTGTATCTTGTTAAGTGATGGATGGGCCCCCTGCTCTTGCTGAGAGGAAAGAAAAAAAGCCTTTCTTTCCCTCCAGGGCAGTCAGATGAGTTTAGCAGTCTCAAAGCTGAGGGTCGGCTCTGCTTTTTGGGAGTGCCTTGGAACCCTTGGAGCCTGAGTGCCTGAAAGCTATGGGCACTCCTCCATAATGTGTGCGGAGAGAATTAAAGGCTGATAAAGTGGCGGGTGGCTACTTTGCACCGGAAAAAAGCAAAAAAAAAAAGTGCACAATTTGTGCTGAATCTCCAAAACTGTGCGTTTTATGCGTGCTTACATGAACACTTGCCGACGTGTATTTGTTTGTCATTGTGAGCGTCTGTGTGTGTTATTAAGCCGAGGGTCAGCAGGTTTGTGTTGGCATGCAGCCGCCAGATACTTCCTAAGGAGACTAACTCAGGAAGTGTCCCTGGCACGTCCTCTGTATAGTGGAATATTCACTGCTGCTACTGGCTCAACCTGCTGTGACAAATTAAACTGCAGACTGCAATGCAGAGTTATTATAGTTGTGAAATTACCATTAGTTTTATGAGCGCACAAGTAGTTTTAGTGTTATTTTTAAGGAACTGAGAAGTTATAGTCCAGTTTTTTGGGGTTTTTTTTTAGTTGTAGCATTAGTTTTACATTTTCAGGTATAAGGAAATGTATGTAATATGTTAAAGGCTTTGTTTATTATGAGTCCACTTTATGCAAAGCAGTGTTCAACTGCACCATGTTTTAACAATATGGAAATGCAAATGAAGGTGGAAAAAACAAAGCTAGCACATCTGCAGATCTACTTTTTGTTTGTCTTACCTGTGCCTCCTCCTGTGATGTGATCACACCCATTTATTTGTTGATACATCTCGTAGAAGTATTACGTGAGTACCAACCGATTTTCATGAAACTGGGCGGAGGGATGAGGCATGGGCAAAGAGCATACACTCTAAATTTTGAAGCAGTGTTTTTCTTTAATACTTGTTTCTGATGAGACTAAATGATTAAAGAACATTTCAGGTAAAGGTTGTAGTAATGTGAACTGATGCATCTTGGCTGATAGAATTGCTCATGGCTGGTTTTAGCTCATAAGGTCATTTAGAGTTTTTTTTTGTTTGTTTGTTTTTGGGGTTTTTTTTTTACACTATTTAGGGGCTGTACCTCAAAGTGCTGTTATTATCAGCTCTTCCTCTGGTGAAGACCCGTCTACATAATGTTCATGTTTGCTTATTGGAGTCGACACTCCACTAAACAGCAGATTCGGTCTACAACAGATCTAGCACTGTTTTATTAATACCAGGAATGAAACTGGAGTAAATAACATCCTTACAATCCTCCATCATAGTTTAATATGCTTCATATTATATCCAGCCACAAAAGAAGCCTGAAAACACAGCAGTTAGAACCAAAGTACAAAGAGTCATTCCTATGGAAACAATTAAGCATCTGATTCCAGAAGTAGTTTGGTCTGAAATGCCATGTTTGCAGAATGTTCCTTACCTGCACTGCAAATTAAATATCCAAACCTCTTTGCTCTGAACTGGGTCTACCAGTGGGAGCCATATACTGACAGAAAACTGCACACTGGGGCTGTTTTTTTTTTTTCTTTTTTTCCACGCATCATTATTTTTTATTGTTTATGTTGCACAGAGCATGAATATTATGCAGTGAAAAAGCAACATTTTAGTATTTTGGAACAAGGACATTTTTTTCTGGATAACTAATGTGATACAGACGTCAGGTGAGAACAATGACGCACCAGGATCTGTTCATTTGTAGCCTTAATATTTAGTATAAAAGACACAGATGATAAGAATAATAAAGTTAATGACACAGGAGGAGCAGCATCATTAAACAACTAGAGCACTGGTGTCAAACATGCAGCCCGAGGGCCAAAACTGGCCCACCAAAGGTTCTGATCTTGCCTGCAAGATGAATTTTCAAGTAAAATAATAGCATAATAACTTATAAATGATGACTCCAAATATTCTTCTTGGTTTAAAGTGAAAAAAAATATATTACATTTTGCATATAAATAATGACAACCTCAAATTTTTCTGATTGTTTTAGTTCAAAAAAATTATTTAGAGTTGTGGAAAAGTTTGTAATTGTCATTATGCATCAGCTATCGTGCTATTATTTTACTGGTCCGGCACAGTTGAGACCAAACTAGGTCAAATATTGCCCCGGATAGTAGTCATTTTTCCATTGACCCTCAAATTGCACAAATATAACTTGCGCATAAAAAATTTACCCAATGAAAAAATGTCAATTTCACCAAAACTCTTGTTTTTTGATTTAACATTTTTTGCCCTGGCAAGAGGTGGTTTTTCGGGCGTAGCGAAATTGGTGTATCACTCAAAACTGCAATGGAAAGACGTTTTTCCGCAACTAGAGTCACTTGAACCACAAAAATGGATGTCGACGGACATTACAACAAGCAAAGAAGAAGAGTTTTAACAGAAACACGGCGCCGTATGTGTGGACACACCAGGAAACTGAATCATTTTTTAATATAGTACGGGATAGAGGGGTAATATACAATAATCATGAATATATCTGTAAAACAACACAGTATGTATGTTTGTCACCATGTTTATGGAATGACTTCTCGTGTCATTTTGCGATAATAAATAAACAAATCATTGAATTTGTGATTTAATGGAAAAATCGAAATTATGCACTCCTTTTTTTTCGACATTTAGTCAGTATCGGTAAAGTTTTGTGCAGATGTCCAATGGAAAAGCGATTAATGAGGTTCAGTAACATAATATGCATCACGTACAGTTTGCACCATGTGGGTCTTTTACCTGGATATTGGACGTAGACCCAGAGGAGTAGAGGACCAGAGGATTAGATGGATGGAGATGCAAAGGCTGAACAAGAAATGGAAGAAAACAAGGGTGGTCTAATAATTTTTTCCGCGACTGTAGATTCAGAAAAATAAGGTGCATGTGTTGCATGTTAGGTGCATGTTATTTGCCATGCCCGCATTGTGTGAAGGCCTTTATAAAGTATATGAAAACTAACCACAGAATTAGAATCAGAATTTAACTGAAACCAGCTGACAGACGTGAAAACAATGGGTGTGATTTATGTTTACTTTGTGATTTTAATAAGATTGAGGAACAAATAGAAGGATGGACTGTTGGTGTTGGTGGAAAGTCGTCAGTTGCTGGTGTCTATGTCGTTTTAATGTTTTACAAAACTGTCATTTGAATAGAATAGAATAGAATAGAATAGAATAGAATAGAATAGAATAGAATAGAATAGAATAGAATAGAATAGAATAGAATAGGCTCGGTAGGTATATGCATTCCAATCTGAGCCATGTCAATGTCCCTATTTTATTGGCATTTTTGTTTTTATTTCATTTCATTTCACAATATTACATTTTCCTGTTGGCTTTCTTCAACTACAGTAACCCCGCTGTTATGCACACAGCATCCATCTCCTACCGTCATATACATCTACATCATAATAACCATGACGTCAAACTTTCATATGCTGCTTTGTTGTCTTGCCAGTCTTATCAACTTTTCCCAAGGCTGGAACCATCATGAGTCAAATTTTCAGCCTCATCCTTCAAACATACCATCCATCTATCTCTCAGTGGGTCTGTTCAGCCGCCACCATTTCCTGACTTTGAATCACGCTGACGCTTTTACCTATTTATCCATATTTAACAGCAGTTCGTCTTCCACAGCCGGACTCTCTTCTGCAGACGAGTGGAAGAATCCAGAGACCTGAAAAACAAGAACATTTCCTCTCATGATCCATTGCTCCTTTGTCGGCCATGGCTCTGTTGTGGTTACCTCAGGGTAGCTACTAATGTTTGTCTCCAGTTTCCATCCTCTCATGTTCCATACTCATGCACAGGAACACAAAAAAGCAACAGATAAAAGGCAGGAAAACTGTCCATCGCCCCAGTAAACGGGAATTGGTTATCCAGAGGAGAAATAAAGACAACTATAAAAAACACTCTTAAAATTGCATCCGGCACACTTTGCAAACAGATGGACATAAAATGTAAAACAGCGAGACCATTTGATGGTTTTCATCAAAGCGAAGTACAATTATTTTTTCATTATGTTGAGATTGTCTGTTATTTCTTCACTACTTCACTCATTTCAGTGCATTTTGGATTATTGCAGCAATACTTTTAATTGTCACTACAGTTTGAGTAAAATAATATTTCCTTAATTTTCCTTTGCACATGGATCCATAAGGGATTTGGTGACATGAATTTCTCCATTTACAGATGTCCAGGAGATTATGCACTGCAAAAATCAAAATCTTACCAAGTGTATTTTTCCTCATTTCTTGTCAAAATATCTCATCACACTTAAATTAACACATAATCACCTAAAGAGTAACTTTTCAGTGAGATATAAGAACTTATTTTTAGACAATAGATCTTGAAAATCTTATTTCAAGAAATCATCCCAAGATAATTTTGACTTGTTCCATTGGCAGATGTTTTTTTGCTTAATTCAAGATTTTTTTTTGGGTTAATTCAAGCAAAACAATCTTCCAATGGAACAAGCAAAAATCCTCTTGGTAAGATTTTGATTTTGTCCAGTGTGGATGTTTATGTGCAACAGACGCTAACTTACATTCAAACTTGTATACATCAAGTAAACAGGATGACCACCTTACAATCTTTATGAGTCCTTTAAAAAAGTCTTAAAATGTACAATAATATTAATAATATGCGCTAAATGATCTTTTCGGTTTCTGTTTTTAGAATAAAAATCGGATCTAGATTGTTTTTTAACATCAAATCATCAGTTGTATCTAGAGCTGCAACCGATTAATCTACTCAAAGTGATCCAAAAAAATCATTCAACCACAATTCTCCTGAATCAAAGCTTTGTTTCTTTCATTTTTCTGCTGTTAAACATTGGTTCCACTCTTGTGTTTCACACAGACGCTTATTGTGACACACAAAGAAACTTCAATTCAGGAAAACTGTAATAGAGTATCTCCCTTCAGTCAATTCGAGTCAATTAATCGAATCGGGACTTTTTGCATTGACTTAAAGCACCTACTCGATTAATCGGTTGCAGCTCTAGTTGTATCTTTATTATTTTTATATTTTAGTTGTTTTTGAGAATTTGTTATTACTTTAAACAAGAGGAAAGGACTTCAGCTCCAAAATAAAGCAAATGATGACATATCTTAAAGTTGTAAAACCGCTGAAGGCCAATGGGGTTGGCTACAAAAAGCCAGACTTCCACTGGACTCCAAACATACTAATGCACTGAGTCTATAAATGGAGTCATTCCAGTTTCATTCTTTTTATTTGGAACCTCTAATAAATGATCTGGTATTCATCTTAAGTTTTTTACTCCATTAATCAGAACTTTCATCAAATATAATCCTTAATGTTTGATGTGTGCAGAGTTTCTTTTTATTTAATAAAACACATTTTTTCCTGAAAGGCACCTCAGTTGTAGTTGTGGTTCATAGGTTCCATGAGTGAGACTGTAAAATGACCGTACTATATTATGGTTTATAAAGTTTGCTGTTTTATTGTTAGTAAGTTAGCATTTAGCTCACTTCTGACTTGATTCTCATCTGTCCAAATATGGTCACTTATGCCTTCAAACACCAATTTGGCAACAACCAAATTGCAAAAAAGAGCAGCTCAGAAACCAGTGGGTGACAACATACATCCTCTGTCCACTAATTATATACATTCTATGCTACAGATACACCTCATTTCTTTCTTAACTTTGTAAAGTCAACATTTCATGTGGGTTTTGCCAGATTTTGATGGACATTTACATACATTACAGTCTGCAGTTTAATTTGTCACATTTACTTGCAACTTGATGGGTTTTGTCAGCTGTCTAATTACTTCTAAAGCTGAACATTTGGTTATTTAGGAGGACTAAGGAGGTTTAGGAGATACATGGTATGAGCAGAGGAGCTGGGCCTGCAGTGTGATGACTATGTAAACAACAGTTCAAAGGCTGCTGGTCTGGTCCTTCCAGCCTTCACTGATCACTACTGACGTGACCTCCTGCATGGCTTGCGTCTGCGTGTGTCTCCTGCCGGACGGGGTTTAGCCCCACTGTGTCCCGTCTGGACCAAAGCCAGGGGCTCCAGTGTCTTTACAACCAGGCTTCACTGAGTCCTGAAGAACAACAATGAAACTGTCAGATCTGGTTGTTTTTCTATTGATTCTTCTATTCTGCGTCAGTGCTGGAATTAAAAGTTGGTGCATGGCGGGTGAAATGGATTTTTTTTTTTTTTTTTTTAATTTTCAAGTCGTGCTGGTCTTTGGGCTGGCTGGTCAAATGGATTTACAACCCAAACCAAACAGTCCCATACCATCACACAGCTTGTCACAGCTCGGCTGAGGACAGCAAGTGGAGACAGGGCGTATTTGTCTGTCCGTCTGCCTGTCTGTGTCTGAGAGGCGCCTGCCACTTAATGACGTCTGACAGGCGAGACAGCAGAGGCTTTGGGTGTTCAAGGACTGTTTTGGGGTCACAGAGATGTGATCTGTAGGAAGTGGAAGGTCTATCAGATAACGTCAACGTTGTCTCCACACTTACTGCTAGAAGTGGAAAACTTAAATTTCACAGTTTGTTTTTTACGCACTTTTTTCAAGAGGCATTAAATCAATTTTTTTCATTGTTGAATCTATGTATTTCCAGCATTTTTTAAATCTGTTATTCAATACTGATTTGTACTCCTCAACTGGGAGACTTGTGTTGAATATTTTCTCGAATATAATCATTAATGAAGCTGTTTGTCTTGTATCACACAGGCTCTGATGCGTCCAGGTCGCCTTGACCGAATTGTCTACGTGCCTCTTCCAGATGCTCCAACCCGGCGGGAAATATTTTCCCTTCAGTTCCGTAACATGCCTGTGGCTGCAAATGTATCCCTCGACGACCTGGTGTCTCAGACCGACAAATATTCTGGAGCAGAGGTGAGTTACATTTACAAGTAACCGTACCCGTGTGAAATCATCTCTCTGTCCCGTGGCATATATTTTAAGATTAGTCTGAATCGTAAAAAAGAATTAAGCCTGTAAGTTTTTTTTTTCTCTTACTAGCATCTTGGGATAATCACATTACAAAAGAGAATGCAAAGGTGTGCACGTCCAGACTGAAGTATGCAGGTGCACGCCAAAAGGTTGTAAAAACAGATCTCTGCCTCCAAGGTCGTCATTTATATATATATATATATATATATATATATATATATATATATATATATATATATATATATATATATATATATATATGTATATATATGTACATATATATATATATATATATATATATATATATATATATATATATATGTGTATATATATATATGTATGTATGTGTATATATATATATATATGTATATATATGTATGTATGTATATATATATATATATGTATGTATATATATATATATATATATATGTATGTATGTATGTATATGTATATACTTTTTTTTGCAATTTTTATTTATCTCTCATTTTTCATTAGTATAATACAATCCAATCTCCTCAGATTGAGTCACAGGAAAAGAAAAAAAAAAGAACAGAAAACAAACAAATGAACAGAACAGCTTGTGTTTGTGTCAAAATATGTTTAGGTCCCTTAATAGACACATTTTTCCCTGAATGTCAGCCATTTTCCGTAGTTTTTTATATAGAGATTTTCTTTCAACTTCAGTTTATATGTCAGATGTTCCATGACATGTGTATCATCTATGATTGAAAGCCATTGTTTGTAAGACAGAGCATCAGTCTTAAACCAGTTCTTTGTTATGGCCTTCTTCCTCGGCCACCAGGAGGATCTTGACAAGACGTCGATCTCCTTTAGGCACAGTTTCTTGTCTGAGGTAAAGAACAAGAGAAGAATTTAGAGTCATTTTTTATTTTAATATTGTCTGTTTTATCTGCAACATTTCAGCCAAAAACATCATTAAAATTAGAATAGAATAGAATAGAATAGAATAGAATAGAATAGAATAGAATAGAATAGAATAGAATAGAATAGGCTTTATTGTTATTACACAGGTTGTGCAATGAAATTACAGGTGGTCTCTGCCAGCGACAGTCCACTGTACGACACAGTAAAATACAGATATATGTCTAAAAAAAAAACCTATAAAAGTGGGCTATAGAAATATAAGAAGATCTTTAGGAAAGTCGCACCTGATGAAAATCTGTTGTTGTTGTTGTTTCCCACATAAGAAGATATTATAAAATTAAATTATCCATCAGTAGCGCTACAGTGTGTAGACAGATATTTGTGGTAACAGTCATTTTACATCTGAAATCATTTTCTCAGAGTTGGTTTCAGCTTGAGTAATACTAACAAAATATACATTTAGTAAGAAATATAAAACCCCCATTTGCACATCCCACCCTTTTACTTTAATGAAAAGTTCTTCCCTGTATTATTGTTTTACCATAAAAAGCTTTAACAGTCTGCATCTGTGTCTCCAGAGAATCAAATCAGGAACTGAGGGGATCAATGCTTTCCACAAATATGTCCCATTTTTGTTGAATTGTGAAGGAAGATCCTCATCCACTCTCCACCCTTCACTGTCCAGTATTTTATCATCCCAGTGGACATATAAAGTGACCTGAGCTCATAAGCCTATGTCTTCCACATCTCCCTGTAATTCCTTCATCGAATTGCGTTGCGTTGCAGAGAGATGTTACTGTGCTTTTCCATGATGTGTGTGTTGTGTCTGCACTATGTCACGGAGCGCCCTCGTGATCTCACGCTGCACTGGGAGTAATCGTACAAACACTTCTTTGTGTGACAGATTTGTCTCAGAGCGTTTGTCTGCCGCGTGATTCACATTGTCCTGAGGAACAGCAGTCTCCAAGACACAGAAACTAAGAAATAGTGCACGAAAAGACCACATTATCTGCACTATATGCACATTTTTTTCTTGCACTTTATTCTGCTGCTGCATTGACTGTTGAATTTCCCCATTGTGGGATCAATTAAGTCTAATCTAATCTAATCATGTCTAATGTCCAGTAGATGTAACTGAGTACTTTTACTCATGTACTGTACTTAACCTTTAAAGACAGAACTAGCCCCCAGCGACCAAAAGCATCAACTGATATAAAATGTTTAAAAACCTCTGATCCGCTAATCCTATCAATACATATAAATAATTCAGGTAAAATGCAGTTTCTTAGCTTTTCATGGTCGTCACATATGACCCATTTGGACGTTCAGAGACGTTCTTCTGCAACATTGTGTAGTTTCACATATGACAGTGGTTGCAGAGGCTTTTCTTATGTTCAGTTAATGATATATTTTTGCTCAAATAGTCACTTTTGCTTCAGTTTTCTCTGTTTTTATATAATCTTTGAATTTACTCTGAGGTTTTATGAACATTAATGTGATCAGTGAATTCAGTGTATGAAGTACTTGATTTTCATAGAAAAATGTAAAATGCAGAGGAAAATTTGACAATAACTGGTAATAAATCACTTAAGACAGGTTAAATGTAGAGAAAAAATCATTTGCAAGTTGCCACAAAAGTAATTATAGGTCTGTAAGCCCACAAAACAACACGATAGTCGGTCGAGGAGGTTCAAACATTTCTGTCCTTGGTGGCTGATGGAAAGATTAATGTGAGCTTGACGGGGCAACACAACAACCGAGTTTATCATCAACTCTCTGAGCAGACGTCACGAAAGTTACGCACAACATTGCTATGACGTCCAGGTACTCTAAAGTTGGTAGTATCCTGTAATGGATACTGTTGATGTAAGAACTGAAATGATTTTGGTTATTATCAAGAAAATATGGAAAATGAATAGATATCAGCTCTGAAATTAAACTCTTATGAGCTATTTTTGTTGTCATCATTATATTTGTCCAAACAAATGTACCTTTAGTTGTACCAGGCATTAAAATGAACAAGAAATTGAAGAAAACAAGGAGTGGTCTAATAATTTTTTCTGCGACTGCACATCATTCAACACAAATGAAAACATTCCCGTAAAATGCAGCATATGTTTCTGTCTGAATGTAAATGTTTCCCGTATATTTACACTTCAAGAGGTTGCGAACATGATAGAAATATCCTGCTGTTCTTCTGACGGGCTCAGAAAACAGGCGTTTTTAAACAGTTC
The DNA here is from genome assembly GCF_902148855.1 of Sphaeramia orbicularis. Taxonomy (NCBI): domain Eukaryota; kingdom Metazoa; phylum Chordata; class Actinopteri; order Kurtiformes; family Apogonidae; genus Sphaeramia; species Sphaeramia orbicularis. Next base: position 15,087,615 of record NC_043966.1, read on the forward strand.
AGATGCTTGCGTGCCTTGGCAAGCTGCAAATACACAGATTTCATTGTTGTCCCACTCATGCCTTCTGTGTGACATGTTTGTGAGTTCTGCAGAGCACAGAAGAATCTGTGATGTGTTGTTTTCTGTCATTGGTTTGCCTGGGGAGGCAGGTTGGTTTTGATGTAGCAGATCCTTTCCCATCATAGATCTCTTTTTGTTGTCTGTCTGCGCTCATCTTGCAGGTTTTGTTGGGACAGTTGTAACGCATCCAAAATCTGAACAAAGCTGAGTGGGGCGGCAACTTAAATTCACTTGTGTATTTGACATGTTGACACACAAACCTGAACTTAAAACTACACAACTGCACCCTGCTTGACCTGATTGTAGTGAATTTAATTCAGCTCGATCCCAGTTGTGGGTCACAACTCGGTCACTAGGTTTGAGATGATCCAGAAGACCTAGTTTTAAGTGAACGCAAAATGGTCAGTGTTTATCAGTATGAGGATAAGAATCTGACAGCAGCTGGATCATTTAGATGGTCAACAGATCCTGTATTTCTCTCTTGTATCATCTTTTTGCATGTATACTCATATTCCACTATTATTCCATATATATATATACAATATTCTGAATGTAATATATAATATAAGCAGCATATTCCAAATGGGGCCTTTTTCTATTTTTTATTTCAGTATTCAAGATTCAAGAATGTTTATTGTCATTATGTGCACATAACGAAATCGTGCGTAGAGGTAGTTCTTGGTTAGATAAAAGATAGATAGATAGATAGATAGATAGATAGATAGATAGATAGATAGATAGATAGATAGATAGATAGATAGATAGATAGATAGATAGATAGATAGATAGATAGATAGATAGATAGATAGATAGATAGATAGATAGATAGATAGATAAAACAGGGTTTCTGCAGGTCATTAAAAAGCATTAAATCGATTTTGTGAAAATTAAGCCCTTAAATGACATTAAAAAGTATTCGATTTGATGTCCAGAGGCATTAAATTACATCAAATACACTTGATGGAGAAAAAAAAAGCATTGTTATTCACGCCTTACTTTGGTTATATAAACATTTAATCATTTTGATCTGAAGTATAGTGTGATGATTGACAGGTGGAACCCTTTTATTGGCTATTGTTTATGGCTGATACATGAAGTCACAACACCAGATGCTTGGAATGCAACGTGCTGTGAGCGTGCTCATGCTGTGGTCAGAGAGCGGAGGGAATATTAGCAAATGTCGAAAAAATGGGAAAATGTAAGTTTCAGCAGAAGTGATTGGAGGAGGAACTATTCAGAACCTGGTTAAAGCCTGTCGAAGGTAAACTGACATAAAACTATATATAAAACTGTATCTGCAGTTGGACATGGGCATTAAATCTGTTTAAAGTGGCATTGAAAAGCATTAAATTAGATTTGGTGACACCTGCAGAAACCCAAAATAAACACTCAAGAATGTGTATGTCAAGACTATGTACATTATTTATAGAAAAAAATGTAAAACACAGTATGTATAGTCCGGTGCAGTAAATAGCATGCACAGTAAGAATGCAATTGTGTGCAATATTGTGTGCAAATAAGATAGCAGATGTGCAAATGAAGTGCAGTGAATCACAGTCCCAGAGAGGTTAGTTATTAGTTATTTTCTATTGACTCTGAAGAGTAATAATCAAAATGTGAGCACGTACTCATTCTAGTTTTAGGAGCATTATCTGGACATTTATACTTACAGAATATCATCTACCTTGTAGTTTTTACAGCAGTTTGGGACATGTGGCCTCTTATCTGAAGCTGAGTTCAATTCAATTAATAGTTTTTCTGCTAAAGTGTTAACAAGCAAACAAACCGAACCAAAAACAATATCCTTTGCCTCCTTTCGGGGGGTGGGGTAATAAAAAAACAGGAAGTAACATCAGTAACAGCATTGGCTATCTGGAAAAATGTCACATTAAATATTGTTATTGGTATCAGTTAAAAATTTGCAATCAGAACATCCTTTAAAAAATATAATAAAACTTGTAAAAACCTGTGGATTATAATTGATTGTGTTGCTGAATAAACACATGACATACACACACACAGTCTAAAGAGTCTAAAGCGGAGTTTTAACATATTTAATGCAGTTTTGCACAGTGATTGTTATTTTTAATTGATGATGGCTGAACATAAGTGGAAATGTTTGACTAGAACTACCTTGACCGGGAACATAACCCTGCATTCAAACCTGTTATCAGCTGTACAGTCAAGTCTGATCAGGAAAGCGAGGTGTCAGGGCGTTTCTGTCCTTGTTTCTTTTGACGTGAGGGCAGTGTGAGGTTATCTATAGGGCCTCCTCATATCCTGAACGTACACATATCTGCCTGATTCCTGACTAGGCAGCCCCCCTCCCAAAAGGCAGCCTAAAGCAGGCGTACACCTGGAGCAGGTATGCACTTCGAAACCAATCCTCGGCTATCGGGTGTTGTGTTTGACACCGGGGTTTCTGGTGTAGAGTCTCATCTGCGGAATGGAGTTTTGCAGTCACTTGCCATTGAGTTTCTTGAACCTCCACAAAAATTCAAAGACGTGCCACAATCAGACTGATAAGAGTTCATGAGAAGAAGAAAAGCCAAGTTACACCTGCGCACATATTGTATTTTACATACCAACGCTATAGATCAAGTTAGATTAGATGAAACTCTAAACTTTGCTGATCACAGAGGGAAAGTTTGAGAGAAAATAGGATACAGATAATAATGCACCAAAGATACTGTTGTGTTTATGGGAAAAGTACACAACAAATCAACTGGTAAATAGACAGGTAAATGTCCAAACACAGCGGATTAGACTTGATAGGACACATCTTGACTAACAGTAATTTTGGAGGATTAAACCACAGTACAAAAACCCCCCACACACCTTGTGTTATTCTTTTTTTGGTGTCTCCATGCATCTGTGTAAGAAGGTTTGCATGTGGGTGCTTCTAAGAAACTGGGTTTATTTTTATATCTGGCACTTTACCAGCTTTTTAGACCCGATAATAAAATACAAATTTAGACATATTTCCCCCCGGGATGTACCTAATGATGACCTCAGATAAATGCAACAAAATTGTACTCTTGCTCCGAGCCATCCTAAAATCAATGAATTTTTAATCAACTATTGGAGCCAAAAATAGGACCAAAATTGGGACAGGAAAAGCTTCCTAGGTGTCAGTGCATTTGATTTGGAAAATATGTCTTGAAATGGTCTTATATACCGCTAGAAATAAAGACACTGTTAAATTTGACAATCCTAGTGGTTTTTCTAATCCAGACATGTGGGTTTTTCATGAATCTCAGTCTCATTCCAGGTTTCGCGTGTAACCCATCGTGTCCTCTCGTGTTACATGCAGAACCTGCCCATTTAAACACAAATAAATCTTGAGTGATTTTGCAACAGCAGTCATTTTTGTGAAACACTCTGCCTTGCATAATTAGTTTGATTTCCAAAATGTACCCGTGAGAGATTTTTAAAAAATTCGAAAAAATAGCAGCGCATAATTTTCGGGTCCTTTTTACCATGTTACATGCAGATTTTTGTATAAAAATTATAGAACAATAATAGAAAAATATATTTTAACTGAAAAATAGTTTCTGTGTTATCTCAGTAAATATTTAATTTCAAAATAGACCCAAAGTTCTTTGTAACATTAGTCTACATCTGGTTAGAATTTTGAGCCCCCATGTCCTGTTTTCAGGGACCAGTTTCATAGAAGCACCCATGTCTTGTAGTTCGCATCATAATTAAAATCAATTTTCTCAGCTCTTTAAAGTGAGATTTATTTGACAATTGTAGATAGGTTCTTGTAATTTAGATGTAGCCGATTCAAGGATACTAGATGCATTGTCAAATCATGATTCTTGTGAGGAAACGGATAATTTCATTTGGATTTTATACCCTTGCAATGGCATTTTTTAGCGTGTCATCGTGCAATGCTGACCACTCAAAAAAGCCCCCTTGAGAGTTACTAGCTAAATTTAGTATAGTTACAAAGTGTGAACATCGCTGAGTATGGTTTTCGCAGGTTCTTATAAACTCTAGTGTCATCCAGAAATAAGAAATTTAAAAAGGACCTACATATAGTATTTCAACTTCTGGGGGTTTCTGTGACCACTAGAGGGAGTAGTGAGTCTCCTATGGTGAGGAAAAGGAACACCACAGGACCTTTGACCAAAGCATCAGAAAGTGACCAGATAGGGTGAGAACCACTAAGAAACAACTTTAAGAGTCAAAGAAATTAACAAACTGATAAAAGTTAGAAGCACTGTTGTTGTTTTCACCACTGGACGCAGCTGTAAATGAAAAAAATGGAGTTTGATGCTGAAATCAGTGTTTCTTCTACATGGGTGAGTTTGATTCTAAAGCTTATAAAGGTATAAAATTATGATATGTTATTGTTATCTTTGCAAAGTTGCTGTTTGTTGATCCATGAAGCTAACATGGCACATCCTGTCATCAAAAAATATTCTTAGATGATAGAAATAATAAATTACATATGTTTTGCTTATACTTAGTGAGTGTTCAATGAAATGCGGCTCAACAGGACATTAAATGGATGCTAATCTGAAATCTACTGCATCTTTTGCAAGAAGATACTCCTTTATGCTGTTTTTTTTCTCCTTTTGCCAGTATTGACATGAAATGCGTGTTAAATTGCATTAATAATGGTCTTAAATCGACCTTGTTGAGGCTTTTAGAAACCATGTCTGAAGGAACAGTAGCAAATGTGGTTAACATGCCAAATAAATCAACCTTTCAAACGTAATTTTTATGCAGTTCTAGTAATATCGGTTTCATTTTGATAATATTCTTTCATGTGTTCAATTTTCTGTTAACGCAGCACATGATGATGCCAATACTTTTATGTAAGACTAAGCATTACAGATTATTTATATCATGCAGTATCCAGTAGAATATTTAGTTTGGTGTTGTTTCAAGAACATCTCCTCAGTTGTAACCCTACTGCGACTGCTGATGTTTTTTTCCTTGGTGTGGCCGTGGAGGGTAGCTGGATTCTCTGTGTCAGCGTGACAGAGCACTAAGGCATTATATTTGACTTGGCATGCTCACTGGTAATGCAGTAGGCAGCTGGGTGAGCTGCAACGGACGATCATCGGTCAACCGTGCGTCAAGACACCGCTGCCAGGGAGTGAATTGTATGAAAGAGGGGAGCTCGTAAATCAACAGCCAAATGCTTATTGAAATGGGAGGCTGCTAAGCAGAGTCCAGTTTCCATTTTAAATGCATACACACTCGACTTTCTTGATCTTTCTTTTAATCATCTCCCTTTTTTGCGTTGTGTTTCAATCTCTTGCAATCCGTCTATCTTATCAGGGCTTAGCAATTTGTCACAAATCATCTGTCTATTGCAGCTGGTGTCACCATCAGTAAAGATACTTAAACCAGGTTATTTATAGAACACATTACAAAAATAAGTAATGTTAACCAAGTACTATACAGAGGACTGATGAGATACGATATGCATGTAAATAAGACAAAAAATAGGCCACGTTCAGACTGCAGGCAAATGTGGCCCAAATCCAATTTTTTTGGCCATATGTGACCTGTATCCGATCTGTTGAAGACAGTTTGAACAGCACAAATCCAATTTTTTCAAATCTGATCCAGGCCACTTTCATATGTGGTCCTAAATCGGATAGATATCTGATATTTTGCAATGTGACTTCAGTCTGGACAACCTTTATATCATTGAAATGTGACAAACGTCACAATTGTGCATCCCAGGAGGAGGAGCGGCGGAAAATATATTTACTTTTGTAAACACAGTGCATGTCTGCGCGGTCACTGGTCACGTATTACATCAGGACCTCTTTTGCTTATGTAGGTCACTTCAGGGTCGCATTCGGTTCATATTCAAAACTGATAGAAGTCACATTTAATGTGTAATATGAACGAGTACACAAAAACATCGGATTTCACGATCAAATCCAAATTGTGCATTAAGACCTGCTGTCTGAACGTAGTCTAAGTGAATTAGCATTGCAAACAGCATTGCACAAGCCACAAAAAACATACAAACAAATCCAGAGAGCACTTAATGAAGAAGTTTAAGAAGAGAAAAATATTAAGGGATGGAGAAATGAAAGTGTTAATGACCAACTTTTGTAGAATTTAGGGTAAGCGACTAAAAATGGTGGGCAGTCTTTAGTTTTTAGGTTGGTGTGTGAGGACTGTCTGTTAGGTCTTTTGTCATATGCTATCGAGCAACAGTTAATGGATTTTAACAATATTATTAATGTGTTAACGTGTTGTAATACTTCAATATCTGAATTGAAATAATATTTCAAATGTATGTTCCTTGTTTTCAGTATTGCAGGTGGACTTTTATGAACCACACAGTTGACACTGACATCATTTCCATGGGAGACTGTCAGGTGTCAGTGAAGAGGTGCTTAACTGTGCCTCTAAAATCAAAAAACTTGTGCCGATATATAGATTGGTTTGGTCCGAGTTATGGTTACTGGCTGCACCATCCATGTCTGGGGCTTAAATTTGTAGATGTTAAAAGAAGTGCAAGAATATATTATGTGAAAAGTTCAATATTTACTGCATTGTGATTACTTAATTGTCTTATTTAACATTAAATGTATTAAATTAATACATTACCTTGTCTGTACACATCAATTCTGCCTGAATTATGCTCCATAGATTTTAATTGGCGATGCTGGTGAAAACAACTCCCATGATCCCTTGCTATTTTATGACATCATAAACGAATGTGCTACTAATTGAGAGATGCAGAAATTAGATACTATCTGTTTAGTGCGAAATAAGACAACAAAGTAATCACAATGCAGTAAATATTGGACTTTTTACGTAAAACAGTCTTACAGTCACGAAAAAAAAATTATGAGACCATCAAAAGTCATCAGAAACAATGGTTATGCAATCAAGTACTAACTCCTGTGTGTATCATGTGACAAAAACAGACAGAAAAGAAAACACGGAATGCTTAAAAGCACTGTTTTTGTCAGTACAATGCCATAGATATTGATGTAAGAACTGAAGTGAGTTTGGTTATTATCGAGAAAACTATGAAAAATGTGGAGATATCAGCTCTGAAATTCAACTCTTATGAGCTATTTTTGTTGTTATCATTATACTTGTCCAAACAAATGTACCTTTAGTTGTACCAGGCATTAAAATGAACAAGAAATTGAAGAAAACAAAGATGGTCTAATAATTTTTTCCACAACTGTATGTGTAACATTTTCACTGCAGGTATGGTACTTCCCTGGTCGTCATAGCAACATTGCGCAAACATTTTCTGACTACATCTTCAATGGGTTTACTGCGATGACAGACTATACAGGAGGAAACTTACAAACGTAACTTTGATTTTCTGGAAAAAGTCAGTATGATAGTTTAGATCCAAACCTCTGGTCAGTTCATCTGGGTCGAGCCGACTTGAACATTTGCTTTAAAGTTTCTTTCTTGGCTTGGTGTCCCAAACCAAAACATAAAGACGTGCATTCCTAGTAACACAGCGGTGATCTGCATGACCGTACACCATGTTTAGTGTGGCTGTATCTGCTTGGAGCCTCTGCAAAGGTGTTATTAAACGTAGTATCTGATAGTACCAGGTGGTCCCCCGCTCTCACGAAATGGAAACTGTGCCGAGTTGAGGCGAGTTGATCTGATAGCGCCAGTGGAAAAAACGGCATTAGTTCAAAATTTGTTGCACCTGATACATGTCTCATGTTGTTGGGTGCCGTAACAGCGTTGATCCTGTGGTGATATGAGCAGATGCCCTGAGCACGATTCAGCCCTCAGTCTCGGAGGTCTGACTACCTGAAGCTTTGACTTTAATTACATTCCTGGGATTTCAGACTTGTTCGAGAGGAGACAAAGGCTTGGTCGAGGATGAGGAGGTGGTGGTGCTGCTGGTGGTGGTGGTATTGGGGGGTGGGGGTCACGCAAGAGGACGCAGTGTTTGTCAGCTCGGAGCTAGAGGCTTGTTAAAATCACCTTTCTTCCTACCTGCCCAGAGTGACATCTGGTTTCCCAACCCTCACCTTCCCACTAAACCCTCGACTGACAAGGCACACAGCTTTAACTCGCACACAACCCAGAAAATCGCTGGCGGCTCTGCTTCCTTACCTCTGCAATCACTCCTCCAAAAACAGAAGCAACATTTGATACTGTAATCGCAGTGTTGTCACGAAGAAGAAGGGCTTAACTGGCTCCTGGAGGAAGGTGCGATGCTACTCCACTTCACTCTCCTTTTCTGCTGATGATCAAGTCCTGACAGGAAAAGACCTGGAGGATTTATTGCACCCTGTCACATACACTGAGTCAGTTCCAGGCCTTGTTTGTAGCCTCGCTGAAAAGATGAAGCCCTATCAGGTTCCAATACAAACTTTTTATTGGAAGTATCAAAAATGTCACTGCATAATAAAGATAAATTCAAGAAGTTAGTTTTTTACAGCTTTTTTAAACACATTTTATTGATAACGTATGTAAGACTGACTTAGGGCTTTGCATTTTCACAAAATACTTGACTGATAACATGTAACGTGTATTATTTTATTGTTTGGTAGATGACCTTCAGGATGTGCAATGCAAAAACATCACAGAGACAAGCACTTATAAATTCGCAGCATGAAAAGATTAAAATAACACATCACTGAGACTGACTGTGACATAAATATTTCATAAAGATTTTTGATATGATTTATTTAAAATAAATAAATGTACCAGTCTTTGTCTGTTTAAGGAAAAGATTAAATCTAGATCATCTTTAAACATTTGGGACACATTGAATCTGGTGCTGAAAAACAGAAGTATTGAATCTGCAGAAAGTCTTTGGTGTTTTACCATCTCCTCTGTGATAACTTCATACAAATTAACACCAGCAGGAAATGGAACAGCTTTATTTACTCAAGACTGACAGCAAAACCACTGAAAAATAATGGATTTTGTACAGATATTTCCACTACTTTAAACATGTCAGACTTTTTTTTTTTTTTAATTTCTTGTTAGTGTATAGTTGTTAATGTTAGCACCACATGCTTTATATGTGTTGTTCAAATGAAGCTCATACTGGTTTGGTTTTATGATTTTTAACACATTTTTACTTTATTTAGTAAATCTTTTAGTCAGTACAACACAACGCATAGTGTAACATACCATAATGTAAAGTAACGCAACATAACTTGTAACACGTAACATAACAAAACGCAACACGACATAACGTATGCTATAATGCAAAATATAACATAACAGCATAATATTTAACACATAATATAGTATAACAAAACACAACATATAACAAAACGCAACACCACATAACACATATTATAATATAAAATAAGATAATACATAACATAACAAAATGCAACACAACACATAGCACATAATATGACACAACATGACACATAAGACAACATAACATATAACACATACTATAACACATAATATAACATAACGCAACATAACATTTAACATATAATATAGTATATCATAACACATAACATAACAAAATGCAACGTAACATAACACAAAATACAACATGACATATAACACATAATATAACATAACACATAATATGACACAACTTAACACATAAGACAACAAAACATATAGCACATACTATAATGCATAATATAACATAACACAACATAACATTTAACACATAATATAGTATAATATAACACAACACATAACAAAATGCAACATAACATATACCATAGCATAACACATAACAAAATATATAACACATAATATAATGTAACATAACACATAATATAACAAAATGCAACACAACATAACACATTACATAAACAACACATAATGCACAATTTAACACAAAATAGCACATAAAAAAAAAATCAATGTCGCATGTTAAACATATATAAAACAAAAAGCAGCACAGGAGAAATAGTGAAAAGAGACAAAAATAAAGTAAGGAGGTTTTCTTGTGTTAATTTTAGTCAAAGTAATGGACCACAGAGCAGAAGTATGTGTCATTCCATACATGATGATTTATTTTGATACTGCCTTTCTAACATATACACGGCTGATGAAAGCGTTTGTGTTTCTCCTTTCACTGGAAAATTCCTCTGTAATTCAAGATTTATGTGTTTTCTGAAGTTCACAGTTTGTTTTGAAACAAACAAGAATGACTGGAGTATTTAGTGATAGAAGGTGTTCTCCATACACCACGTTCATTAACGTTCCCCTCCCTGCAGAGCGTGATTGACAGGTGACCTCCGGGAGGCGCAATGCGAAAACACCGCAGCAATGAGCACTTAGCGCATGTTGACAAGTTTTCAACATGAAAGAAAAAAAAAAAAAAGTCTGGATTTCTCTGCGTGAGCACAGTGAGGACGGAGCTGGAGGGTTTTTGTTCAGATGCAAAACACGTAGAGGTGACAAGCATCAGGCAGTGCCAAGCCGGCTGCCCCCCCCCCCACCACCACCACCACCACCACCCTTTGGATCCCACAGTGTCATAACACCCATTTCACTAGAAGGTGGGGGGGCGCTTGTTCAGGCATTTTAATAAAACCTGGAGCTGCAGCGTTCAGCCGTATCAGAATATCTTTGTGTTCAGTCACAGATGCCTTTGACCGACCGCGACCTCCGTAGCGGTGGGTCTGTTCCCTCCAACAGGGGAGGGGGGGGGGGGGGGGGGTGAGTGGGGTTGGGCAGGGGGTGGTGTTTGGTCCGAGCCCAGGTGTCTGAGATGCTTGGCTGACAGCCATTCAAACTCACTAGTGCAATTGTTTTCTTAACTCTTTTTTTTTTTTTTTTTTTTCTTCACACTGGCAGGAGCTAGTCTGTTCCAGAGCAGGATGTACAAATCAAGCAGATCAACACTCTGTCTTCATGTCAGTTTTACTCTGTGACGCCCTTTCCTAGATTACTGAGCATCTCTGCAGCTCCCTGACAACTCAGTTAAGCAAGAAGGAATGGGTTATTTGATGATTTTTACAGTAATGATTAGGTCGGTGGGTTGTTATATCCGCAGGTTTGTACAAATACAGTAATGGGGAAAAAAAGTTAAAAAATTTGACACAGTCTAAATATTATCAAGTTTATTTATAAAGCACATTTACAACAATGCAAAGTGCTGTAAAAAGATATAGGTAAAAATAAAAGATATAGTAAAACTAATGAAAATATATGGATATAGAAGACCAGATATACTAAAACTGATAAAACAGACACACAATAATAAGACAAATAGGACCTAACTGCACATTTGTCTTTATGGATGTAAAAATTTTGCACGCAATGTGTATGCAGTAAACATGTAACTGTATGACAATGTGCTCCAATAAAAACACTTGAAATAAATAATGAGGTATTTATCTCGTCATTTATTTCAAGGGTTTTTATTGGTATCTGAATCTTATCTTTAGTATCTGAAAACATAAACAGAAGATACAACAAAAAAAAAAGTCACATACTTGTATTAAAAACCAGTGCAAATAGGTGCATCTTTAAAAGAGATTTAAAGTGCTCATGTGATACGATGAGGCAGAACATTCCAGAGCCTTAGACCTCCTACAGAATACACATCTGTCACCTTTTGTCTTCAGATGTGTATTTGGTACGTCTAAAATCAGGCAGTTTGAGGCAGAAATGTCTTTTTTGTGTTTCAAAAGGGGCTGCATTAGACAGACGCAAACAAATGTAAAGGATTTTTTTGTTTATTTTGAACAAGAAAATATAACAAAACTAAATTCTTGACAATTTCATCATATCATGTTGTGGATGTGTTTTATTATCATGCTGAAACATCCAGTTTTGAGCTCAGTGACAATGAGTGATTCGTAATGCAATATGTCACAAATGCACAAATGAGTGTCCAAAAATGTTTTTCCACCACTTTACTTTATTACTGTACTTGGGTGGACTTTTCAGGTATCTGCACTTACCTTGAGTATTTATTTTGTATAATATTTTGCTGTTACTCCCTATATTTTAACACAAATATCAGTAATTTCCACATTTTAGATGTTTAGATGTAAATAGGGCTCAGTAAATTGGTTTTAACACATTTGAAGGTAATTTACTATTATGTTATTTTGTGACACTGTGCAACTTCCCAGCATCAAGACTGATTTCAAGCTAAATGGATGAAACAGTAATGTGAAAAAAAAACAATAATCTGGTTCATTCATCATTACAAAGAACATTTAGGGCCACACTGAAGGTTCAAAAAAAAAAACAAAGAACAAAAACACACAATAAAGAAAAAAAAAAATCACAATATTACTAGAATGAAGTTGTGCTATGTCTCAGTATTCTATTCATTGTATTATTTGTCAGGTTTCATTGTTATTTGTTCGTAAAAATATGCTAATCTTAATCTAATGATGTATACAAATATGGTTAATGTTGACATCAGTGTGCCCTGGTATATGCAAGTGCCTTTGTTTCTCTTGTATACACTTCAATAAAAATATAAAAACAGAGAATAAAGTTGTAATATTTTTGAGGAAAAACAGTACAGTTATCAAAAAACAGCATAAAAGTACCTAAAACTATTTAAAAAGTGCATTAACAAATAATTATAAGCTTTTAAAAATGCAAAAACTAAATATAAAATACCACGAGTGATGTGACAGATAAAATCAGTTTCATTTTCATTTTCCTCTAATGTTAAAGGTTCATCGTGTACAAGAATAAAATGCCTTTGGCGTTTGGAAAGTCCTGTATATATTGTGTTCACATTCTTTTTCAGCTTCTATCAATCAAAGCTTACCTCAAAGTGCATGAAAACTGAATATCAAGTAGTCAGTTCCACAAAAAACAAATAAACAAATGAAGCCACTATCTATACATTTGTGAATCTAAATTGAAATCTAACACTGTGGGTATTTTTCTGAAGCCTGTGCAAACAAGATTCATATTTGGAACAATTATACCGTCTTAAAAAAAAAAAAAAAAAAAAAAAAGCTGTTTTAATCACAAACGAGACTTTGTACAATAACACTGAGAGACACGTACAAACCTCCCTCACAGGAAGACAAATGGTTTCCTCTTAACACCTGTTGTGGTTGTGACTGTTCCTCTTCTGGCTCGGTGTCTTGTCTGTCTGATTTACGACCCGGTATTTGTTGTTGCAAAGATTTTTATCTCCAAGGACACAGGAACAAAAAAAAAAAAGCATCAACAAACGTGTTGCTGTTTGAATAACAGTATGAATCTGATAAATGCCATCAGTCCGAGACAGTCAAAGAAGAAGCCAGATCTGTAATCATTATCAAATAAACATGTCAACTTGGGTGGAATGCGTGGTTGATGGGGACTGAAGCTGGCAGTGATTTTCCAAAATATGGTTTAACCTCTAATCCAGTGTGTATATCTATGTGTGTGTGTGTGTGTGTGTGTGTGTTTTATTTTCTGTGCGGCTGACCACGTTAGCGGTCACGCTGCCACTCACAAAAACACAGTCGACACGGAAAACACAGCCAGCAGCTCAACAAAGGCCGCGAGGAAAAAGCTTTTCACACCTCCGTGACTCTGTGTAAAAGTGAAACACCTCGCTTGACTTCCTCTTCAACAAGCCTTTTGCTTCTTGTCTTTGTTAATTTGTTTTCTTAGTCGACACTGCAGGCTAAAAACAAAACATTTCCCGCATTGATTGTAGCAGCAGTGAGCCAGCCTTGTGGCCTGCAAAAAAAAAAAAAAAAAAAAAAAAAAAAAAACAGACATCATTGAGAGGGAATGGGTTCCAATCGGGCCTAATTTTACATTTTATATATAAAGCCTTCACTGTGGTTTATGTGTGAGGACATGGTGAGCACAAATTGAATTTTTCCTGGGAAATGTGAGCCCTCGAGCGTACCAGTCGCGCTGTTTCCCTTGGCCAGACGAGGAGACAGGAACTGGGTAGCAAAAGCCAAAAAGGAAAGAAATGGAGCAGGAGAGGAGGAGTAGGAAGGTAAGGAATGGAGTGGAAGCAAAGTGGGAGAAAAGGTAGACGGAGACGGTGCCAAAATGTGGAGTTAAGAGAGGAGATGAAGGTTACAGATTACAAACCATACAAATACATAGAGACAGGGATACACCGCTAGCTCCGTTTCAGTTCTATAAAAGGGAATTTGCTCATAAACTGTGATATATTACTCTTGAAAGGCTGAGCAGAAATGGCAGCGGGTTTCCTCTGTGTGGAGCTGTGAAATACACTGTGATTTGAGGAAAAAGAAGCTGAAGTCGGTGGCGGATCATCAGTCAGAGAATGCCACGCCAAAATTTTCAGTCATAGGCTTGGACGTTTTTAGCGCAGTTTATAATGTATTGCCTTCAACATGTCAGTTCTGACCCTTTCGTTAGTTGACGACTTGATCGGGTCTAATGGGGGTCCGTAGAAAAGCCTATGAGAATGAAAGTCGAGTTTTGTTCAAGTAGGTAAAACATACTGTAGATTCACTATTAACACCATTAACCTTGGCGTAGTGATATAGTGGCATTCAATTTCATGATTTGAGAGAAAATCTGCTCAAAATATACATTGATATAACAGTGAATTGAATTTATTTCTGCCTGAATTATAGGAGATATAAAGATGTTTTTAAGTCCTTCTGTTTAACCCATAAACACTCACCAGATTCACCAGTAAAACCCATGTAGTTGAACAAATGACAGTGATTGTAGATGATTGCTTTTATGTTCAGTTAACATGTTTTGCATAAAATATCACTTTTTCTTCAGTTTTCTCTGTTTTTGATATAATAACCTTTGAGTTTTGGTGAACGTCTTCATAATCAGTAAATTGAATATAGGAAAAAATACCTGCTTTTCACTGAAAAATCCAATCCAACTTTATTTATAAAGCACTTAAACCCTGTAAAGTCTGAACCATTAAATCACTGACAGAAAGTTCTAGTTCTTTGAAACCGGAGCCTTTATTGGTCCTTCTGAACAACCAAAAAAAATTGTTTCAAACATCAATTTCCATGTATGAGTTTCAATTTTGTGTCATATTTGATACATCGGGTCTCAATGCTCAAAAATAGTTTTTTTGAACAAACAAAAACATAATATAACACAAACATGTCTAACAAATTGGTAACTCCTTTACAAAATTGGCAAAGTTCGGCCTCCTTCCTCATCAGTGACAATCTTGTAGTGTCACTGGAAAGGCCTCTGGTGAACAAATTCCTCCCCCCTGGTGGATTATCCATGTATTGCATGTATCTAATTGTATACATCAGGTTTTTCAAGAAAAAAATATCATTCTGATCATGTAGAGGGCTTCAAAACTCATGTATCAAATATGATACGTTCGGCGTTATAGGGTTAAAACAACCGCAGTGGACCAAAGTCTAATGATGTTCATTTTGTCTTCTTTTAATGTAATTATACTTTTCTTTTTTTTCTTTTGTTCAGAGAAGGTATAGTTTTTAGATGTTACCTGCTTGACAGTTTCGACTGAGGAAGACTGGAGTGACTGTCAAGCAGGTAACATCTAAAAACTATACCTTTTCTGAACAAAAGAAAAGTATAAGTGGACCAAAGAGCTGTACAGAAGAATAAATAAAATAAATAAATAAATAAATATAAGAATAATAGATTAAAAGACATAGAACAACTGTACAAAAACAAAAAAAACAGTGCTGTACAGACAAACAAATAAAACCTAAATAAAAGAATAAAATACAAGAATCGATTAAAAAAAAGGCTGAGAATAATATATGAATGGACAGCACAAAAACAGAACTACTCATTTTAAAGTCACCATAAAAATGCTTCTAGGTCTTAATAGATTTACCGACTTTTGAGTATATTTGAGCGAAAATGGTCATTTTTGGCGCTAAATCAGTGATGTATTGAATCTGAAAAACTCACCATCGTGTCTGTGCTAAGAAAAATGTCCCTTTTATTTGACATAATTCACAGATCTAAATCAAGCGAAAAGAGCAAGGAAAAGTTAGGTAAGCAAAGGTAAATATCCTTGAGCTCCTACTAAAGGTATGTAAATAGACTGAATGGAGCTGACTTGAATTGTACCAGTTAAAAATCCAATACGTGTACATTTATGCCCCTAATACATGTATATGTTCACCGCATGTATGCACGCACTGTATCTTATGAAAGGTGAAGCAAACAGGAAAACGAACATTTCAGTGCAGCACATCACACAGGTGGAGTTTTACCTACCTTGACATTACCAAACGCACACTCATCACGTACACACACACACACACACACACACACAGCTGAGTCTCCAGGTCACTTCAGTGTGGGTGTGTTTGGTAAATATGCCATCCCTGCCTTCCCGAGTCTAGGGAGAATGTGGAGCTTTCATTCGCCTGATTAAGGGGCGAGGACAAATATGCCCTTAAAGGCGAGGCCCAGCTATACCCCCCCCCCCCCCCCCCCCCCCCATCCCCCCACCTTTAACACACACTCACACAGACACACAGACAACCTTGACACTGTGTAGCCCCAACACAGGTGCTATCCCACATGGCACTTTCCAAAACATAGTGTGAGTATGGGGGCCTGAGACGATAACAGTCAAACCCTGGCATGGAAGTGTACCGGTACCTTTTGTAGGAGGTTTCCATGTGAAAACTATTTGTCACAGCGTTGTAATCACCTGTGAGTCACAACACGGCAGCATCCTCCACTTTCTTGATCAACATTTCCCGTGTGATCTGATGATGAGGCTTTACCATTAGCACGCAGCGCACTGGGTTTTTCAGTTTCTGTTCTGTAATTTCACCTCCAACACCGGCGTCAAAACACCAAATGAGGGAATAGGTTTTGGAAGAATGGTGTTCATCCCTCCACTAGAGATCTCAGACGTGTAGGCTTTGAAACCAGGGTGTATTTGACGTTTTACTGGCAGCCAACACTTTACTAATGCTGCTTTTCCACTGACTCGCCTCTTTGCACTTCCATTACATAAGGGAAGGTACTATCAGGTACTATTAGGTACTGTTTTTAGTTCCACCTTCACCCCAGGTCCAAGTGAGCTGATGAGATACTATCCACCTGTATTTTTTCTGTTTACTCAATCATTCATTAGTTAGTTAAGTATAATGGAGATTTTATGTTAACTAGGGCTGAACGATATGGACAAAATTTCATATCTCGATATATTCATGCCAGATATCTCGATATCGATATGATACGATATGACTACGGGTTCGGTGAAAACCAAGCATTTTTCAGAAAAATACAAACGTCATAATACAAACGAATGTAGAAAGTGGAGTTTTATTTATAAGAACTCACTGCCAGTCATCAACATTATCATAAAGTACGAATAAATAAATTAAAATGAAATTAGTTGTGACTTCCAGAGCTGTACATGCAGGACGAGCGCGGGGGAAATCTAATTTTCTAAATTTTCGACATTAATATCTTGAATGTTCATATCTCGATATACAGGGTGGGGAAGCAAAATTTACAATATTTTGAGGCAGGGATTGAAAGACAGTGTATGACCAATTAGTTTATTGAAAGTCATGAGAATTTATTTGCCACAAGAAAATTGACATAATAGAAAATGTTTTTATTCTATGTGTCCTCCTTCTTTCTCAATAACTGCCTTCACACGCTTCCTGAAACTCACGCAAGTGTTCCTCAAATATTCGGGTGACAACTTCTCCCATTCTTCTTTAATAGTATCTTCCAGACTTTCTCGTAATAGTTTTGCTCATAGTCATTCTCTTCTTTCCATTATAAACAGTCTTTATGGACACTCCAACTATTTTTGAAATCTCCTTTGGTGTGACGAGTGCATTCAGCAAATCACACACTCTTTGACGTTTGCTTTCCTGATTACTCATATGGACAAAAGTTTCTGAAAAGGTATGGATAATAGTGTTAGGTATGATTATGACATCAATATATGTTTGGTTTCAAAACAATTGACGTAGTGCCTGCTGAGAAAAAACAACTAAATGTTCATTGTAAATTTTGCTTCCCCACCCTGTAGATACGATAACGATATGTCTTTCAGCCCTAATGTTAACCCGTAAAGACCCAAACAACCGCCAGCGACCAGAAGCATCTACTGATCTAAACTGTTTAATACCTGTTGATCCATTAATTCTATCAATACATGTCAATAATTGGTGTAAAATACAGTTTGACATCTTTTCATGGCCATCAGATATGACCCATTTGGACGTTCAGAGGCTCCGGAGTGAACGTGGAAACACCGTCATCTTCTACAACATTAATTCACCAGTAAAACCCGTGCAGTTGGATCAATGACAGTGGATGGAGACACTGGGTTTATGTTCAGTTACTGATTCATTTTACTGAAAAAGTCACTTTTCTTGACTTTTCTCCGTTTTTTAATATAAGAACCATCGAATGGGCATGGTCAAGCAGTTACGTAGGGTAAAAAAAGGTTTGTTTCAATGATAATGAGTTGGTCTATAAGTGAAAGACATGAATGGAAAGGGTATTTCTAGTACTTTGAGGCCATGCAAAGACATTTGTCAATTTCAGCCATTTTCACTGAATTCTTTGTGAAAAACATCAAAAGTTGCTGTTTTCACCTGACGTTGCCAAAATTAACATTACCATAGTGTCGGGTATATATTTGATTGAAACGCCATCAATTTTGGTGAAAAAAATTTATCAGTCAAGGATTGGAGGATATGAATATGAAGGGAAGTCTGGTCATGTAAAGTAAATTCTCAAGTCCTCGAGGCTGGTAATCAAAATGATCTGTCAAGCACAAATGATTTAACCCTTTCATGCATAGTGGTCACTACAGTGGACGGTTATTCTACAGCTGTTCTCTTGTATATTCATGCGTTTTGTTGTTTTAGTTCCATATCAGCCAACACAGTGGATACTTATGCATCATCTCATACACTGCAATTCATACCATTACTGTAACTTTGCTGTTCTTGATAAACCTGATCTGCAGTGACATGTTTGAGTGCAAATCAATTGCTAGTTGTTCTTAGGCTGTAATTAACAGTTTTCTTAAACCAGTTTTTTTTTTTTTTTTTTTTTGCATACTATCTCCACAAAATTAGTAATAACTAGAATTAGAGTATGTTCAAATGTGACAAAACATCAGATTAGCTGCATTAAAAATGTTTTAATTTCATTGTTTTCAGACAGTATATCACTTTCTGTTATTGTGTTTTAAACACACATTTCTTTGCTTCAAAAACTGAACACATGGTGTCCAGCTGAGTGGACTTTTTTGTAACTCCATGAAAAATAGGTTCATAAGAAAATTTCAATTGCATTGTTTTTTTCATGCCTAAAGAGGAATAAAATCACTCAAGAAAAAAAGTATTGACTAAGGTTCTCATGCATGAAAGGGTTAATATTATCATGCTTGGAGTGAATAATCATAATCATGATCAGTAATGTTTAAAACCTATAGTCATTAAGGTTGAGATATAAACCAGTACTCTCGTGGGCAAGTAAAGTATAAGAAAAAAAAATATCAATGTGGATGTCAAATATAGTCTTTTAAAACAATGAAAATCAATTGGCTTTTTTTTTTTTGTAGACATCATTTAGAAACAGTAAAGTTGGTTTGAGGCCTCCCTAACAGTTATGTATCAGCTACAAATGACAAACTAAGTCTATCTTAAAGCTTTTATTTCACCCAACATGTTCATAGTCCCCTGACTGTGTCCAAATATAATCTCAGCATGATGACTCAACTACACAATCCGTGAATTAAATATATAAAAAATACCGGATTTTCACTGGAAAAAAAAGGAAAATAGAGAGGATGATATTATAATAAATAGTGATAAATCATTTAAGAAAGGTTAATTTGAGAGAAAAACTAATTTGGGAACTACTACAAAAGTAACGCTGGGTCTTTATGGGTTAATTTATATTTTTAATCATGAATCAGTCTTATCATGTTTTTATACTGTAATGTACAGGGGTTGGACAAAATAATGGAAACACCTTCACCTCAAGATGATAATGCCCCAATCCATACAGCTAGAATTGTTAAAGAATGGCATAAGGAACATTCTAATGAAGTTGAGCATCTCGTATGGCCGGCACAGTCCCCAGACCTCAACATTATTGAGCATTTATGGTCAGTTTTAGAGATTCAAGTAAGACGTCGATTTCCACCGCCATCGTCTCTAAAAGAGTTGGAGGGTATTCTAACTGAAGAATGGCTTAAAATTCCTTTGGAAACAATTCACAAGTTGTATGAATCAATACCTCGGAGAATTGAGGCTGTAATTGCTGCAAAAGGCGGACCTACACCATATTAAATTATATTTTGTTGATGTTTCAAGGTGTTTCCATTATTTTGTCCAACCCCTGTATCTGTGTAGGCCTGCTGTGTTTTGTTTTTTTTATTATTTGTTTTTGTCTGATTGTGAATGAGCCACATTGAAGATGATTTTCGGTCATGACAGATAAAGTTTTCTGCTTCTGATACGATGCAGATCAGACGTCGTTCAGTTCAGTCTGGTTCGATGCTGTGTCAGTTCGTATGGGTGGCTCCAGCGGTTACCACCTCTGTCTCACAGGTATAGGTGTTCCATTTCCAGTTGAATGGGGTCAGATGGTCCTTTTTTGCAGTATTTCTGCTCTGGTATATGAGAGTTCCTGTGTCCGTGTGTAATATCTTCCCTTTGCCTCTATTGTTTCAGCTGTTACATATGACGAAGAAAAGCCGACACGCTCACACTTTCATCATCAGAGTTTTCTGTGGAATCTAAATTCCTCTGCTCAGAGCACAAGCATGTGCACGTTCATCCACGGCTCACACACACATCCAGCCTCTTCTCTGCTATTTATGATCATGTGCCATGTTTCCGTTCTCCCCCCTTTTCCCCCACGTGACTCTCCTCCCTCCATGCTTAACCTCACCTCCCTCTCTTTAACCCTCTCTCTCTCCCTCTCTGTCACTCTCTCGCCTTGTAATTTTAAATAGGTTTCACATGGAGCTGTGGTCAGGCCTTGTTTCTCTTGGCGGAGGCATGTCACTGCAGACACTTCCTCTTTGCCTTCTCGGAGGATGAAACATTTTATTTCTGGTTGAGAGTTTGAGCTCTACACCCCCGATGTCGTTTGATTTATATATTATTTAATTTCCTCTCTGAAAATTGGGTGCAGCATGGCCTTTTTTTTCCCTCTCCCACTGATGGCGTTAGAAGGATGGTGGCAGTGCTCTGGTGTGGTTTCCATTTGCATAAGAGCTCCTTTTAGAGCCAATATCATCTATGACATTAGATGTCAAGTGTCCAAAAGTTTTCTCAGTGTTTCTTTTCTACCTAGAAATGACTTGTCTCTTTTGAAGGACAGAATTTGCCATTTGTGGTAGTGTAGTTTTTTTCTCACCATTGTTGGTATGTAATTATTATTATGAAAGTTGACAGTTAACTGTTACCCATGGTAACACCACCAGGAATGTACTTTGTTTATATTTTTCATATAATCATTCATATAATGTAAATACTGTTGAATGAGTCTGTTCTAATTTGGTATAGGCCTATTTTGTTCATTGTTCTGGCTTGAAGTCTAAGGACAGGAGTGAGTATTTAAAATGATATTATATTAAGTTATTTGATGATGAGAATGGGGTTTGGATTAAATAAGTTTTTCTTCTTCTCACTCCTTTTTGAGTGTAAATGAATGATTTTGGAATTTTGAACTTACATGTATTCTGTAAATGCTCGAAATAAACAAATAAACAAAAGAATGAATGAATTTTCCAGCTCAAATGCAGATTTTCTTTTTTTTTTTTTTGCAAATCTGTATAATCTGGCATGTTGAATATGTGTGATTCAACATACTCACACAGCAGTTTTGTCACTTCACTCTGCGTCGAAAGCTTCTTCTTAGCTTAAAAAAAATTTCTGTTACCTTCAGAGTCTGTAGAAGGAACATAAAAACTAAGACATTTATCTGAACTGTCAGGATGTTGTTCATTAAACAAACAGGCAGATGTAGGTGAACTGTTTGTGCTTTTGCAGAAAGCAGTGTTGCTTGTTTTTAAGGTATGTGTTCAAGCGTTGTACCAGGACCTGAATGCCTCACAGCTTCTAACCTTTATCCTCTACCTTTAGTGTCAGAATCAGAATCATGTTCATTACCATGTATGTAAACAGGGTTCACATTGTTAGGAGTTTACTTCAGTGGTTTGGTGCATACATAGAATATGAAGTGGGTAAGAAGCATGCAGTAAAAAATAAAATAAAATAAACAAGTAAGATAAAGAATAAACAAGTAGGACAGCATTATAGTGGACTATCTAATTTTTCAAAATATACAATATCAACATCCATATCAGCATTTTACGTCTGTAAACCGGTCTGTCCTTGTTACCTTTAAAACATAATATTTCTGGAGGAGAATTCATTTTGACTCAAGGATAAGGTGTCTAAAGGTCAAAGGTCACTGTGGCACAATAGAGGATCTGTCCATTCCTGTGAGTGCAATATCACATGATGGGATTATTTTTCTTATTTGGCACAAACTTTCACTTGGATTGAAGGATGAACTGATTAAATGTTGGTTTCCAAAAGTCAGAGGTCAAAGTAACTGTGGCCTCATGAAACACAAGCTGTACGTAGAAGAGAAAACTGCACAAACAGTGATTTATTGATTGATCATATAGTTATTGCTTATTCTTTGGTTTTGTTTTTATGAACCGCAACAAAGAAATTATGTGATCATTTTCATTTGTCCATGTCTTTGCAGATTTAATTAAAACTTGGTGGAAATGTAGGTCTGCAAAGTAGATCCATGAAAAGGGACAAAACCTGGACTTCATTTCCATTTGGTTGCACTAACTCGGTCACTCTAATCAGTGACACCGAAAGACTAAAAGGAGGAAAACATAAATCATAATTTGTGGTTTGTTTGTGGTTTAATAATATTGTGGAACAAGTAGAATAATGGACTTTGGGCTTTGGCAGAGCTCTGTGCCCTCAGAATGACCTGTGAGTTCATTCTCCATCATCATTAATTGTTATTATTAGTAATTTTCAGACAAAGATGTTTAAACTAAGTGATAATTTTGGATGTCATGGCTCACATCTAATGTGACCACAGGTTAGTTAGATGTCGATAAAGTCAAGTATCTGGAAAAACCCTCCAAACCTCCAAAACATTGAATAATAGATATGCTAACAGAAAACTGGTATGTCAGAGATGTACAATAGCTCCTTTTCCACCATACAACCCGGGAACTTTTATTATCAAGAATTTATTTACCTGTGTAAAAGAATTCTTGGTAATCTGCATGCTTTGTGTTTCCATGGTAACTGAAAGTTCCTGTAAATGTATTCAAATGAGGCTCGGTCACTCAGAGTCGCCGACTGCTCGAAGTCCCGCTGAATGTCTTGTGAGCGCATTCAGAATACGTTCAACGAGATCCAGGTTGTTTTAAGCATCCATCCATCCATCCATTATCCACCGCTTATCCGGGGCCGGGTCGCGGGGGTAACAGTCTAAGCAGGGATGCCCAGACTTCCCTCTCCCCAGACACCTCCTCCAGCTCTTCCAGAGGGACCCCGAGGCGTTCCCAGGCCAGCCGAGAGACATAGTCTCTCCAACGTGTCCTGGGTCTTCCCTGAGGTCTCCTCCCGGTGGGACATACCTGGAACACTTCCCCAGGGAGGCGTCCAGGAAGCATCCGAAGCAGATGCCCGAGCCACCTCAGCTGGCCCCTCTCGACGCGGAGGAGTAGCGGCTCTACTCGGAGCTCCTCCCTGGTGACTGAGCTCCTCACCCTATCCCTAAGGGTGCGCCCAGCCACCCTGGGCGCACCCTGTGCGCTTTTGTTTTAAGCATATTTTAAGCATATTTACATATATTTGAATACACTTTTTAATGTATTCAGATGGACAGACGATTGTAAAGCACTTGTAGGAATGAGACAAATATGCTCATCTCAGCTCCAGCCAGATACACTCAAAAGAGCGTACTTATTTGGGAAATGGCGCAAAAAAGATTGTATTCAGCAAATATGTTCGATGAGGTCCCGGCTTATTCGGACAGACAGACAGATGATTGCGAGATGAATACACTCAAAGGAACGACTTTAAACACTCAAAAGACTGTACTCAGCAAATGGACATTGCCTTCCATCCACTTCTCGTAGCTTTCCTTCTTTTGCTACATTTTCCGAATGATTAAAACACAGTGACACTTGTACAGGGTGCTTGTACAGGTCAAGGTTTAAATAAATAAATAAAGCAAAAAGATACACAGATATTGGAGTTATGCAGATAGGTCGGTAGCTACCATACCGTCTACAAAGCATATGAATGGCTGCCAAGTGGTGAAGAATTTTTCAGTGTAGGAGCCACTGTTTTAAGTGAGTTTTAAAAGTGTTGTATGTTACAGGGAGGGGCAGTCTATTCCAAAGTTTACCTCCTACTACTGACAGTACCACCACCAGAGTATGAGTAGTCGCTTTTCCATTGACTCTCAAATTGCGCAAAACTTGCGCATAAAAATTTACCTAATGAAAAATGACAATTTCGCCAAAAGTCTCATTTTTTAATTAAAAGTTTTTGCGCTGGTAAGAGGTGGTTTTTCAGGTGTACCACAAATGTTATATCACGCAAAACTGCAATGGAAAGACCATTTTTGCAACTAGTCATGTGAATTTAAAAAAAACGGATGTTGACGGACGTTACAACAAGCGACGAAGAAGAAGAAGAAGAAACATGTGACGGTAATTATGGACATACCAGGAAACCCAATCATTTTTTAATTTAGTACAGGATTGAGGGGTAATATATAATAATAATGAATATATCTGTAAATCAACACCATATTTACGCCATGTTTATGGAATGACTTCTCGTGTCATCTCGCGATAATAAATAAACAAATCATCGCATTTGTGATTTAATGGAAAAACTGACATTACACGCTTCTGTTTTTTCAACATTTAGTAAATATCAGTAAAGTTTTGCGCAGATGTCCAATGGAAAAGCAACCAGTGATGGATCTGTGATGTTAAGCGCTTTGGGTGCCTTGAAAAACAATATAGAAATCTAATGCATTATAATTATTATTCTCACTTCTACCTACAGTTGAAGCTTTGAAATCCCACCAAAGTTCTAAACTCGGCCCCTTAAACCTATTCCGACAGTATGTGTTCCTGCAAGTGAACTGTGTTGTGAGTGTGTGCTCAGTGCATTATGTACTTTACATGGGCAAGTGCAGTGCATGCCGGTGCACTGTAGAATATGTGTGCTGGCATTGTGCAGCGATGGAGGAGAGGTTTTTAGTGAGGTGGGGGCAGTTTCGGGATCGGGACTCGCTCCTGTAAATGTGGCCATTTGTGTGTGAGGGAGGGGGTGAGGTGAGGAGAGGAAGGAGGAGGAAGGGGAGGACTGGATGTAGTCCGCTGTAGACACAAGGGCGGATTGATAGTAAACACACACTCTGGGTCTAGTGGATCTGCTGCCGGTAGCCGGGCTAACAAGCCCTTCATTAAGGCCGTCTGATACACTCACTGAGCGCCTTTGTTGAAGTAGGAAGCGAAAAGTACACCAGACAGATTTGACCTGAGAACGTTGGTATGCACTGCCAGCAAGCGCTTTTTTTTTTTCCTCCCCCTCCACCTCTCAGAAGGGTTTATTTTCGTCGCACTGAACAGGTTGTCTCATAGCACGCACACCTACTCTGAGGGAATGCACTGGCAAAAATATGGAATTATACGGTTATTTTGCCGTCAATGTGTAAGATACATGTAAAGCTTTTGGAGTGTGTAGTTATGTTTGTGTGCACCCTGAAAAAACAGCCACATATTAGTTTTGTATCAAGCAACGTGGGGTAGGCAAATCCTGTTTGACTTGATTTCTCAAAATTAGAATAACAGTCTATGCACTGAAAGAGCGTAATAGGCCTTCTGGGGGAGAGGAATCAAATAAGGCTAGCTTAGTACCATCACCAAAAACACAATTATTTAAAACTGATTTAATATTCTTTCTCTTAAAAGCCGTGTAAGTGGTCTCACTCTTACAATAAGTCCTCTTCCTCTACTGGAATATTATGCAAATTATTGTTTTAACCTGTTTAGCTCAGTTTCAGCCTGAAATCTTATTAAATTATAATTTCTCAGAATGAGATTCGTTTTCTAATAAAATACATGTTTGACATCCTCATATCCTATAAACAAGAAACAAGAGCTCTCTACTTTCTTTAAATTCCTTTTTAGCAACAAGTGTTTGTATAAAAATATAGAATGAGTGGACACTTCATTATATATTTTGCTTATTTATTTATGGTATATGTGGTCTATTTCTCTTTACACCTGTGGATGCTTTCTCACATTTTTATGTCGTATATTCAGTTTTTTCTCTTATGTGCTTTCTATATTATATACATCTATGTGCATTTCAGTTCTTTGTCACTTTTCCATGCCACACATGCATTTAATACATTTTTCCTTTATTTTCCTTGACCTCTGTAGCGTTTAGGGTTATTACCGCAGCTTCTTTGCATCCCAGTCTAAATGTTAGAACTCATAAGTTTTTATTTCACTCATATATTTCTGCTTAACATGTTCTAGTGCTAAAAAGTGTCGGGTGTGTTTATTTGACCCCCACTTTGCTATGTTCTTATTTATATTCTGTTATTCTTTGCTGTATCTTGTTACCATTTGCTGCTACAACAGCCTAATTTCCTCTCTGGGGTCATTAAAGTTTCGTGTTGTCTTATCTTACAAGGACAACAGGACCGCACATACAGTCTTTGACGTGCTGTAGTATATCACTGCACTTACAGTATATACATCCAACTTGATATACGTAGCTGTGTGCGCTGAAGCAGTGTGATATAGGCTGTAGTTGTGGCTACAGAGGAAAGTGCAGTGCAGTGACCAATAGAGCATAAAGGCTGCTGTTGTATCCAGGGTTTCATGTTGTGGCACCCTAATGGCTGGAAGCATGGGAGGCGAGCAGGCCTGCAGCCCTGAGCCAAATGAGCCCTGCATGTGCCAATCCTCATGTCGTTACCCCATTAAAGCAACTTCACTGACCGAAATCTTCTGCCTTCAGCACCGCTAGAATTTTACCCCGGATGCCAATACAAAGTACGATACTAATGACCAAGTCTTAAAGGAAATTCAAACATGCAGTACTGTGTAAAAGTCTAAGACCACCTCTAGGTTTGTTGTTTTTGCAGCATTGAAATGAGTATACATATTTACTTCTCATTAGTCGCTTTTCCATTGGACATCTGCGCAAAACTTTACCGATATTTACTAAATGTTGAAAAAACAGAAGTGCATAATGTCAGGTTTTCCATTAAATCACAAATGCGATGATTTGTTTATTTATTATCGCGAGATGACACGAGAAGTCATTCCATAAACATGGCGTAAATATGGTGTTGATTTACAGATATATTCATAACACTGGTCAACAACAAATTTATTGTTTAAGTTTTTTGAGCTGATTTAGGATAATTTCGGTGTGCTGAATCCAAAAATCAGATTAATTTTGCTCAATCAGGTCAACTTTCTGAACTATGCTACATATTGGCTTTTTAACATTTTTGCTTACATTTATGGGCATTTTCACATCATATAATACAAAATTCTTTCATAGTTCTTGCAATAAACGAGTTCTGAAGATTTTACTTTTGCCAATTTATGATTAATGTTTTTTTTTAATATTACAGGTGAATGAAATGGCTTCGACTAGAAGATCTTGCAAAAATAAGCCTGACGTATTCTGCTACATCTGCGGTGAATACACCATTGTACCTAACAGGAATCAAGTCACAAGTTTCATAAAGTGTGCTTACCAATCTTATTTTGGTATTAATTATTATATTTTGTGAGAAGATCACATTTTTCAAAATCAAATTAGCAAAAAAACCTGACCTAATTGAGACAAACACATGTAATTTTTGATTTAGCGGTGCAAAATGGTCCTAATTCAGTTGAAAAAACTTAGACAACTTGCAAAAAACATTTTTTTGTAACCCAGTGTTATTATTATATATTACCCCTCTATCTTGTACTAAATTAAAAAATGTTTGGGTTTCCTGGTGTGTCCACACATACCGTAACACGTTTCTTCTTCTTCACTTGTTGTAACGTCCGTCAACATCTGTTTTTTTTTTTTTTTATTCACGTGACTCTAGTTGCAAAAAAAGGTCTTTCCATTGCAGTTTTGCGTGATATAACATTTGCACTACACCTGAAAAACCACCTCTTGCCAGCGCAAAAACTTTTAATCGAAAAATGAGACTTTTGGCGAAATTGTGGCAACAAACATAAATATCGTGTTGATTTACAGATATATTCATTATTATTATATTGACCAGAGCTGAATTGAAATTAATTGAATTGACAGGTTTCTCTGAATCCCTGTACTGTTCCACTGGACAAAGTTTTTTTTGTTTTTGTTTTTATCTTAAATATCAACATTTAAAACCAAATACAAGTAGAAACAACATATAAAAAAAAGGAAAAACATATTCAAAAAGGAGCAGGGTGAAGTTCAACTTCTATACTCCTGCCCCTTACCCTATCTTTTCTTTTTTACTAACCATAAATTCCAATGTCAGCTCCCCAAAGTAACTCAACAAATCTTATACATAGCATAAATTCTGACCAAGCCTGTATAAAACACAAAAATGTTTTACATATCAAAAATAAACTCTGTCCATTTTGTGACATTATTACACATTAAAAATAAACTCTGTCCATTTCATGACAGTGTTACACATAAAAAAAACTGTCCATTTTGTGACATTATTACACATTAAAAATAAACTCTGTCCATTTTGTGACATTATTACACATTAAAAATAAACTCTTTCCATTTCATGACAGTGTTACACATCAAAAAAAAAAACTCTGTCCATTTTGTGACATTATTACACATTAAAAATAAACTCTGTCCATTTTGTGACATTAT
The DNA here is from genome assembly GCF_902148855.1 of Sphaeramia orbicularis. Lineage (NCBI taxonomy): Eukaryota > Metazoa > Chordata > Actinopteri > Kurtiformes > Apogonidae > Sphaeramia > Sphaeramia orbicularis. The sequence continues at coordinate 15,116,471 of NC_043966.1, forward strand.
TACACATTAAAAATAAACTCTGTCCATTTTGTGACATTATTACACATTAAAAAAAAACTCTGTCCATTTCATGACATAATGTACATAATGGATCAATAAGGATAGTAAAAGGTAACAGGTTATGGAGTGATCTCTCCCACTGACCACTGTGCCTTTGAGCAAGGCCTCAGGGCTGCTGTAAGCCCAGTAGTCGCCTGTCGGTCAAGGTGAATAAGTTGTCACTGATTGTGTTTGCAAACGTCTATTAAATAAACAGAGCGAAGACGATGATTCAGAGAATATTTCGTCCGAGGCCTTTCTGAAAAAACTCACTGTTTCACGTCTTTACAGTTTTTGCTTCGTCATCAGAACCTCTAATTTGACTCACTATCAGGCCAACTTTTGGGTCATCTTGAGTCAGCAACTTTTAGCCGGTCTCCAAACTGAGAGGCTTTTGATGATTACTTTTTTCTTTTTTTTTTTTTTCGGTCTTCATTTGCTTTGCCTTTTACGACTGGCTACGCGCCACCTCCAGGAACTCGACGCTCGCCCACATCACCAGAGAGCAGCCACTGCAATGCATCAGCTCGGCCCTCTCCCCATATATTTAAGTGATTGCTGACATAATTTATGAAGGGAATGAAAAATAAAGTCTGCATTGCAATAAAATTTAAAAAAAGAGATCTATAATTTATTTGGCCTGCCACAAGTCAGCACTCTTCGCCACCGACCCCCTCCGCACACATCTCATTTTCTTTGCATTTGCAGTTTTCTCCTTCCTCTCCTCCTCTTTTTTCCCCTCTCATGAGCGCAGGGGGCCCATTTTTAAGGGGTGGTGGGTTGCCTTTTTGGGGGGTTGGACGGGCGGCAGTAGTGGTGGTGGTTGTAGAAAGGGGGGGGGAGGGTGTTCAGGGGTATCAAGGTGGTGCTGGAGGGGGGTTGGCTCTGGACTTTTGGCTCCGGTCTAGGAATGCCTTCACGTTTACAAACAAACTGGCTCTTTCGCTCGCCCTATTTGCCTTTGTGGCTTTTTTTTTTTTTTTTTTTTTTTTTTTTTTCAAGGCCTGTACGGGCAAACACACAGCGGGAAACACTGGCTTGTTGATTGCCTTCACAGACCAGCTCATAAACCCAACAAGTATGAATGTGGGGGCCTGTGTGTGTGTCGTTTGTGTACTTCAGAGCAGCTCCGGACATTTCTTACCCTTTTTTTAAATTTCTTTTTTTTTTTTTTTTTTTTTATAAACCCAAGGGGTGTTGTGGAAGTAAACAACCAAATAATTATTAACCGTTGAATCATGAGATTGAGATACGGTGCGGCTAACATGCCCTGCTTGTCAGCTTTAAATGTAAATAAGAAATTACAGTTTGATTGTGTTGCACAGTTTGTCTGTTCCTGTTTAGGGATGTTGCTTGGAAACAACACTACATCACATTGTTCAACATGTGGCATATCTCTTACTCTCTCCCTCGCTCACTTGCCCTCGATCCGTTTGTAAACAGGGAACCAGGATACATGGCCTCATTGTTTTGCATCATTATTACTGACAGGCCTAAATTACTTGAATGATGGGAAACCCTCATACAAAATTAACCCGGCCCCGTGTGTTTACCCTGCCTAAATCATGTTGCTCATTGGCTTGAAACAGAAGAAGTGTGTGTGTGTGGGGGGGGTTCACATCCTGACATCTGCAAAGCACCTGTTCCGAGTCGTGCATGCTAACGGAGCCAGAGCACACTCCAACAGCTATCGCACTTCATTTTTACTCTCCGGCCTTGGAAAACATCATGTTCGTCACTTGGGTAATATCACAAATACTCCCGGCTACTTGTTTTCATTCCTGCTCCTTCATAGATATGATGTTATTTCCCACATATTGATAAATAGACTTAGTATCGTGAAGTTTTTCATTAAGACTCTTGCAGCTCTGCATTACGTTATGTGCTGAATTTGCTAATAGTTGGGTTTCCATCCAAATGTCAGCGCAAGAAAATGCAAATTGTGTAAGTTTTTCCGTGCACCACTTCAAATCGGTGCTGATTCACTGAGATGAGCAGCTGTTGCATATTTTATATAAGTCAGCATTTGACTGAAAAAGGCCAAAGCAAAGACTGAAACAATAGTTCGTTCATTATTTCTTAAATGCAGTTTAAAGTCTATTTTCACCATTTTACTTATTAGATGAATTATCTTATATAATAATGGTCCCTGAACTGATGATAAGGAGATGATAATTGAAACCATCGGTCATTAATCCTGAATTTAATCTATTTTTTCCAAAAAGCTGATGCTAGCTTTGCTCTGACCTGATGGTAGATGTTTGATGCTTTTTATCGACAACATTTGTTCTTCACTTTTAAATACTGCTGAAAATGTATCTTTCTCTGCAGCTTATTTATTTATTTATTTTTTAATTAGTGATAGTTAACAAGACATTGTGGACAGAAAAACAACAACAACACATAAACAAAGGGAAAATCAAACAAACAAACCAAAAACAACAACAATGACAGAGTAATGACAAACAACGACAACATCATATTACAATGAAAAAGATCGTAAATGTAAAGAGCAGAGATGGGAGTGTGAATGAAAGTGAGAAAGAGAGAGGGGTTAAAAAAAACTAATTGTATTATAATTATAATATGCAAAAAAAAAATAATAATAATAATAATAATAATACCAGTAGCCTAATTTGCTAGTATTATTGTGGTGGCGTTAGCGGTGGAGGCAGCCACAATACAACAATGAGTTAAAGAATTTAATATTTGTAATAATGTGTTTGTATCAGTTACAATACGTTTGAGTTTATATGAATTAATTTAAATTAATATGGCTATGGGGGGTGGGGGGGTGGAGCCCAGCACACAGAGCCTGAGGAGGGGAGGACATCATCAACCCCCCCACACATCCTCCAGCACCCCTAGCTCTCTGCAGCTTTTCATACATTGGTTTCATGTCTTTACTGTTTCCCAAGTTGATGGGACCAATATTTTGGGAGATATTGGTAATTTTGGAATCCAACAGCCTTACAATCACGTTGGGTTGCCCATGACAGTTGACGGGAAGCGCAGTACCACGCTGCATGATGGGAAATGAAGTCAAAAACAGGAGCGACGCATTTACTAACTTCAGTCCCTAGACATCAGTATTAACTAAAACAGACAGAAAACATGGAATGCCTAAAAGCACTGTTTTTGGCCATAGCTATTGATGTAAGAACTGAAATTATTTTGTTTTTTATCAAGTAAACCATGGAAAATGGATAGATATCAGCTCTGAAATTAAACTCTTACGAGCTATTTTTGTTGTTATCATTATATTTGTCCAAACAAATGTACTTTTAGTTGTACCAGGCATTAAAATGAACAAGAAATTGAAGAAAACAAAGATGGTCTAATAATTTTTTCCTCTACTGTAGTGTCAGAAAGCTCCAGATCTCAGTGCAAACAGTTCAGGAGTTACAGTCATTTGAATGCTATGAAGTGTAAAATGCAGCGCCGGAGACACTGCAGTTGTTAAAGGGTTAAACAATTCAAGTAAATGAACATGTGATAAAGTTGTGGCCTTAGACAGTGGCGTGGCTGTGAACACCACAGAGTGACGAGTGAACATGTGAACATTACCCCGATGGCCTTTAACACTGTCCACAATGAGGGAAATACAGATAGTGTGAGGTCAGACAGATGTAACATAATAAGAGAAGAGGGAAAAGCATTAAAAAAGCTCATAATTTTGTCCTGTGTAAATCTTCGAATCTGTTTTTGCGTTCAGTGTGAAGCCACAGCAGAGTTGTAAAGTGATCCAAACACACTGTGTATGAGTATTCAGTATCTACTTTCATGTCACGCAGCGTAGAACACGGTGCAGCCGATAAGGGGCGGTGACCATCAGCTTTTTGCTCCAGTGCACAATTTCCGTCCACTCAAATGGCTCGACGTGCATACTTTGCTCAATATTCCACAGCTCTACTGCATCACATGACCATGTCCCACTAACCTCCCACCAGACGTTATCAGTGGCTTTACAGGCCAATAGCTTCCTGCGAGATCCTCGTCGGTGGGAGTTGTATAAGCCGGCCTGGCTCAGAACAAAGCCGTGCTTCTAGAAAGGGAGGAGGGTGGCACTGCTGGGAAAGGTGCCTGGCCTTCATCAGCCATCGCCACCGATTCGGAAGTGAGTCACTGCTCTGGCGTGTGCAGAATCTCTCCCAAAGGTCACCCACAGCGACTGCAGCGCTCCTCCATGTCAGCGTTGCATAATTCTGTCAGGACTGTAGAGGAGAGTATGCAGTATTTACATTTTAGACCAGGCAGAAGGCATCATAAAAAGGTTAGTGTCATCTGTTCGGCTCAGTCTAAGTTGAAGTTCAGCTCCTTCCAGAACAGAACATTCACTCTAGTGCTGGACTCATGGACAAATACTTATACTTCACTGGAGTATTTCCTTTTTTTTCATAAATATATTTATTGTTATGTTCATATTTTTATAAGAACAGGCAAAAACAAAAATAAATCAAAACAATCCCTACCACCACTCCCCACCCACACAATAGCACCTACTCCCAGTGCAACAAAACATACCTGACAAACTTAAAAGTTGCAAAAAAGGTGTCCAGATCTTAGAAAAGTCTTTGACCTTTCCTTTAACCAGGTACGTCAGCTTTTCCAGTGCCAGGGTAGAAGATATTTATTTATTTATTTATTTATTTTTGTTTCTTTTTTTCTTCCTCTTTTTTTTCTTCCTCTTTTTTTTCTTTTTTCTTTTTATGGGCTCAGCTGGCTGACAGGCAGCTGTCTGTACCCATAAGGCAGCAGCCGACACCAACTGTACTCCCAGTCATCATTGCCCATTTTTCTAACACCTTTGCTTGTGTATCCTCTTGTATTTGGACATTTTACCAGGGAGTACAGGGTGGGGAAGCAAAATTTACAATGAACATTTAGTTGTTTTTTCTCAGCAGGCACTACGTCAGTTGTTTTGAAACCAAACATATATTGATGTCATAATCATACCTAACACTATTATCCATACCTTTTCAGAAACTTTTGCCCATATGAGTAATCAGGAAAGCAAACGTCAAAGAGTGTGTGATTTGCTGAATGCACTCGTCACACCAAAGGAGATTTCAAAAATAGTTGGAGTGTCCATAAAGACTGTTTATAATGGAAAGAAGAGAATGACTATGAGCAAAACTATTAGGAGAAAGTCTGGAAGATACTATTAAAGAAGAATGGGAGAAGTTGTCACCCGAATATTTGAGGAACACTTGCGCAAGCTTCAGGAAGCGTGTGAAGGCAGTTATTGAGAAAGAAGGAGGACACATAGAATAAAAACATTTTCTATTATGTCAATGTTCTTGTGGCAAATAAATTCTCATGACTTTCAATAAACTAATTGGTCATACACTGTCTTTCAATCCCTGCCTCAAAATATTGTAAATTTTGCTTCCCCACCCTGTATCTCACACTACTTTTTTTTTTGCAGATGGTAGTCTGGCTCCTTTTGGTGCTGAACAAATTTGCTTTGCCAAGGGTAACTTCATAAAGTATATGAAGCACCCTTTGATATTCTACTGTTTATTATGAGTTTTATTGAACCACATTTCGATGCCGGACCTGACATGGGGGGTGGGGCTGGGGGGGTAGAAGAAGGGGAGAGAAGACATTTCTTTAATTCGGTGAACCAATGAATTAAAGAAATGAATTAAAGAAGACATTTCTTTAATTCATTGGTTCACCGTGGGTCCTTGAATATCTTCCCATCTCAAAGAAATAACTCATTTGACTTGTAATGAACAAATATTTAACAGTTTCCTTTTTCTTCCCAATTACTTGAAACTGCTCAGGGAAGATGTGCAAAATACACAATTTTGGATCCACAGGGATAATACATACTATAAATCTATAAATAAATTAACTTAAGAGTCTCTGTCCAAAAATTCTGAAGTTTCTCACAGGTCTACGTACAGTGAAACAAAGTGCCTATTTCCTTATTACACTTAGTTAAAATGTCAGGAATGTTAGGATTAAAACAGTGTAGTTTTACAGGGGTGATATCGGTTCTAAATAAGAGTATTTCCATTTTAAGCAACTCAACAGTTCGTCTACTCCACTGGACCTCAGAGTAAAATACTGCATTTATAATTCTACTGCATTTCCAGTGAAAAGCTCATAATTATATTCCCAAAATCGAGTTTTGGGGATATAATGGTTTTACCCCGACCGCCACCAGATATCCTTGGTGTGAACGCGATAACCAGGACAGATTTGGTTGGATTTCTTCTCCCTTGATAACCAACATAGGGGACTCCTAATGGTAGAACCCTGTCAATTTCAGCTTCTCTATGAGTATTATACAGTCGCGGAAAAAGTTATTAGACCATCCTTGTTTTCTTCAATTTCTTGTTCATTTTAATGCCTGGTACAACTAAAGGTACATTTGTTTGGACAAATATAATGATAACAACAAAAACAGCTCATAAGAGTTTAATTTCAGAGCTGATATCGATCCATTTTCCATGGTTTTCTTGATAAAAACCAAAATCACTTCAGTTCTTACATCAATATCTATGGCATTGTACTGACAAAAACAGTGCTTTTAGGCATTCCATCATTCATCTGTTGAATAGTCAGTTCATATATTTTTATACTGACTATTTTATTCTGTCTACACGTGTTTTATCTGTGTTTTTAGAGACCAATGCATGGTCATTTTGTTTTTACATTACATCTGTAATGGATATGTTTAAATGACAAATAAGGAATCTGAATCTACTTTAACTGAAAGGGGTCATATTTTGCTCAACCCACTTTTATTAGTCTTTGGTTCATTTATTTGTGTATTTGGAACCTAATAGTTCCAAAAGTTTGAATTTGAACCCTCCAGGTGCTGCAAAGCTATCTTTATATTCATTTAGGCAAAAAACTGGGTGGATTTCTACAACCCATTTCAATTCCTGCTTAATTTGTTATGTTTTATAACTAGTTACGTCACATTTGCACATATACGGTCAAAGCTTCCGACAAACATTTCTCCGAGTACGACATAATTGTTAGCAGCAGCAGCGGTTGTAGTCCATACTGAAAATATGTCTGAACTTCGAGCCAATTACCTAAAATGTTCAGTTGTTGGGTGTATTTACAAACACAAGTGGCTGAATGGGACAGAAAGCATGGTCAACAACCTGTCAGGGGCGGGGCATGAAGTGGCTCATTTGCATTTAAAGGGCCAGCGCTCAAAAATGACCTTTCTGGTGTGATTAGTCAGAAATAGTGTTGAAGATGGACCAGTGGATATTAATTAATGAAGAATTCCGACCCAAGCATAGCATTTACAGTTTATATAGACAACAGGGAAAAGTTTTAAAATGCATAATTCTTTAAAAAAGAAAAAAAAAAACAAAATATCACTCCTTTAAAACCCCTTTAGCCCTATCGGCCTGCCCGTGGGCCAAAAAAATTATATTAATATTCATCTACTATAAAAATATAATAAATCAGGACAATGGATGTTTTTTTCAACTTTTGCTCCAAGTTTAGACCCTAATGTTAATAAAAGTACATCAAAGGTGTATTTTAGTGCAAACTTTAATGTTCAAACATGATTTTTAATCTTTGTGGGGTGAAATATACGCTATTAAAAATCTCTGACACAAACACTTAATTTATGCATATCATCGTCAATCCAGCCGAAAAAAAACAGGTGAGGATAAAAAATTCCAATTTCTCTTTTAGTTTGTTGCAGTTTACCCAGGCATAGTAATAGATACAATATTTTAGACAATGGGAATAGATTCTGTGAGGTCTCTAAATGTCCATAGACACCAAGAACATTCATATGAACCTTATTATTGTGGAGTAATTCTTCATTTACTTTGGGTATGTCTTTTTAGGTGTTTTTCCCCTGAAAATATGGTCAGGGTTAAACAGGTTAAATAAGGTTTGAATGCAGGACTTTTACTTGTAGTCGTTCATTTTCAGTGTTGTATTAGTACTTTTACCAGAGTAGATTACACTGCAGATTGCATTGTAATGGTAAGTAGAAGTTTTGACCCATGAATCTTTTCATTACGGACACAAATGCTTCTAAACGTGATATATTTCAGCGTGTGTGTGTGTGTCCTGCTTGTGACTGGCCTTTAGTTCTGCAGTGCTTTTGATGTCAGTGCGATAAAGGCATTTCTCAGACGGGAATATATAAAGCTCTCTTTCATTACTGTAACACATCTGCCCGGAACAGCCTGTCATTTAAGTCGATCAGCCTTTAGCCGCTGCCGCTGCTCACATGATTCGGTGGTGTTGGGTGGACGGAGCACTCTGCCTGACAGCTGAATATCTGTGTCTGTTTCCTGTCCCAGATAACAGCAGTATGCAGAGAGGCTGCCCTCCTGGCCCTACAAGAGGACATCAAAGCCCGGCACATCGAGGCCAGACACTTTGAAAGTGCCCTGAACACTGTGAAGCCCCGGATCCCCGACTCTCTCATCCAGTCGTATATCAGCTATCAGCAGCGACACAGCGGCCTGTGCTTCTTCTGAACGCGACTCTCAAACCTAAGATGTTCTTTTCTCTTTGTACGTCTGACAGTATTTACCCCATAAAGCCCCAGACAGCCACTGGTGACCAGAAACATCCTGTTGATCCACTAATCCTATCAATACATTTCAATACACATGTGCTTTAGAACTTACAGATCACAGTGGATCTACAAATACACAAAACATTTAACAACAGGCAGAATATTGTTAAAACTGGCTTCTCTTTAGACCTTTTGTGTTCATATTTGTTCAGATTATTCACATTTTTCATATGATTTTCATTTTTTTATCCCATTTAAACCCAAACAACCACTGTCAACTAAAACCGTCTACTGATCTAAACTGTTTAATACCTGTTCATCCACTAATCTTAGCAATGCACGTGTGTATTACAACTTACAGATCACAGTGGATCTACAGATACACAAAACATTTAATAACAGGCAGAATATTGTTAAAACTGGCATCTCTTTAGACATTTTCTGGTCATATTTGTTCAGTTTATTCACATTTTTTGTAAAAGGATAGTTTGTGGATCTAAACAATGTCGTGTAATTTAACTTTTTTATCCCATAAAAACCCAAACAACCACTTTCCACCAAAACTATCCACTGATCTAAACTGTTTAATACCTGTTGATCCACTAATCCTAGCAATGCACAAGTGTATTACAATTTACAGATCACAGTGGATCTACAGATACACAAAACATTTAACAACAGGCAGAATATTGTTAAAACTGGCTTCTCTTTAGACATTTTATGGTCATATTTGTTCAGTTTATTCACATTTTTTGTAAAAGGATAGTTTGTGGATCTAAACAATGTCGTGTAATTTAACTTTTTTATCCCATAAAAACCCAAACAACCACTTTCGACCAAAACTATCTACTGATCTAAACTGTTTAATACCTGTTGATCCACTAATCCTGTCAATACATGTGAATAATTGCCGTAAATTGCAGTTTTTCAGCTTTAAATCATCATCAGATATGACCCATTTAACCCATTTAGTTCAGAGGCTCCGTAGTTACCGTAGAAACACCGTCATCTTCTACAACATTGATTCAACAGTAAAACCCATGGAGTAGGATCAATGACAGTGGATGGAGACACTTGGTTCATGTTCAGTCACTAAAAAAAGTAACTTTTTCTTAAGTTTTCTCGGTTTTTGATATAATAACCCCCAACTTTAATCTGAGGTTTTATGAACATTTACATGATCAGTGAATTAAGTATAGAAAATACCTGATTTTCACTGCAAAAAAATGCAAAATGCAAAGGATAATATTGTAAAAAATGGTAATAAATCACTTAAGAAAGGTTAAACAGAGAGGAAAATTCATTTGGGAACTGACACAAAAGTAGCACTGGGTCTTTATGGGTTAACTTTCATACGTCATGTGTCTCATGTTTGAGTCACATGATTAAAAGAATGAAGTTTGATTTTGGTGAAAAGATTATTTTTTCAATAGCAGCTGACAACTTGTTGATATTTCTGATTTTGAAGGTTTTAAAGGAAAAGGTACCACGTTTTATTGTATCAGAAAGAATAATAATAATGTATTAAATGCATTATTTCTAGACTCATTTTCATTTTGTGTCTTTTTACACCATGCAGATCTCATTATATGCTAATAACAGACTTATAATCATCAGTGAATGTGTGACATGTAAAACACAGGCAGATTCATGCACAGGAAAGAATGAAGAACTAGAAGCACTCGGAGAGCGCAGACCTCCGCCAAGGCTGATCAGTGCCCCCCCCCCCCCGTGGGCCCCCCCACCCCCGATCACCACCAAAATTTAATCATTTCTTCCTTATCCCATTTCCAACAAACCCTGAAAATTTCATCCAAATCTGTCCATAACTTTTTGAGTTATGTTGCACACTAACGGACAGACAAACAAACAAACAAACCCTGGCAAAAACATAACCTCCTTGGCAGAGGTAAAAATCACCAGAAAAGAGAAAAAAAAAAAAGGCACAAAACTTCTTGCATTATCCAAGTTTAATGGAGCTGTTTAATTCTGACTTTTTGGAGTTACCGTCCCCTACATGACAACAAAACCTGTCTTTTTTATTTCAGTGCAACTTCTTAAACATCTATTGCAGAGGTGTCAAAATAATTTTAGTCTAAGGGACCACATTCAGCCCAATGTGATCTCAAGTGGGTCGGACCAATACAATAATAGACATAATAACCAATAAAGAATAATCAAAAATATTTTAGTTGTTTTAGTGTGAAAGTTAAATTACTTTATAAAAATGTGAATAACCTCAACAAGCATGTATACTCTGAGATATGTTTTGGAAAAGTATTTGCAATTCCAACAAAATTGTGTCACAGCTTATTATTAACACAATTACAAACACAGAAAACATTTAGTAAAAGGCAGAATATTGTTAAAATTGCACTTATTTTTCTCGAGAAATTCCAGGTTTTTTAAATTTGTTCAGGTTATGTACATTTTAGTTTGCAAATATCAAAATTTTCATAATGTAATTTCACTTTTTTCACATTCGACCAAGGAGAACATTTGGAGTTGTCATTATTTTATAGGTTATTATGTTATTATTATTTTACTTCCTATCACATTGAGTTTTGTGTGACCCCTGAACACCATGACTAGAAATATTTACACTGTAATTTTTGCACTTCTGAAATTCATCCTGTGAGCCGGATTGGACCCTTTGGAGGGGCGGTTTGACACCCCTGGTTTATGGTTTATACTTAGAAGAAAACCCTAACCCTAGGACTTTAACTTGCATATCCTAATGAGAACCAAGAAAGGAAAAGTTTTGGCTTTTTTTTTTGTTTTGTTTTGTTTTTTTACATTAAATAAGTGTCATGGTTAGAAACATGATGCAACAGTTTCTTCAGATAGGTTTTGTATTTTTTACGGAATGTCCTTTGCAGTGGACTGTGTTTATTTATTTTTTATAAATAAAGCTGTTAATCTCTTATCCCCTACAGAGCACAAAGATGCATTGCTGGGTCTCAGGAGGGTATAGGACTTTATCTTGTATATATTTTGCTCCTTATATTTTATCTATAATTACCTGTTTGCACTGAAAAAGGAAAAACTCTCCAATCTCGTACATTCAGTATAATGACAATGAAGGGCATTCTATTCTTTTCTATTCTACACTCAAAAATAGAGGTACGAGATCAGAACATTTATGTACCTATAAGTACATTTTTTAAGAATGTTCTCTCAAAAGTACAATATTGGTCTTTAGGAGGCCAGAATTGCACCTTTAGACTATGAAAAAGGGTCCAAAGTTATGTAAAGTACAAATTTGTACTATAAGGTACCCTGCAGCAGTCAAAAATGTGTGTAGACCATGAGAATAGGCTATAGGCTACGATAACTGAACTGTAGGCCTAATTAGAGTTCAAACATTAGGCTTAGCGCATTATTTATTATATATCATACTGTAATTACTTTATATTATATTTAATAACTAGAAGCACTCGGAGAGCGCAGACCTCCGCCAAGGCTGATCAGTGCCCCCCCCCCCGTGGGCCCCCCCACCCCCGATCACCACCAAAATTTAATCATTTCTTCCTTATCCCACTTCCAACAAACCCTGAAAATTTCATCCAAATCTGTCCATAACTTTTTGAGTTATGTTGCACACTAACGGACAGACAAACAAACAAACAAACAAACATACAAACAAACAAACCCTGGCAAAAACATAACCTCCTTGGCGGAGGTAATAATTTGTGTTTTAATTTAATAGCCCAATTAGCTCAACGATAATAGCCTAATAATTTATATATCTTATTCGAACCTCTGATTATTGCCATAATCTCTGTTTTATCAAGTTTTCATTCACACCTCCATGTCTTGATGTCGTAGCTTGCCTATGCCATTTTTTTTTTTTTCTCAATTAGGCCACCGGTTCAAACTTTAAACATCATGGCATTATCAACTATACAAGAGTTTTCTTTCTATGTAAAGTACTTAAGGTACAAAAATGGACCATTTCGAAAGGGTACAGAAATGTCTCTCAAAAAAATACACCCCCAGTGACAAGCATTTGTACCCTTTTAAGTACAAGCTGGTACCTCTATTTTTGAGAGTCTATTCTATTCTATTCTATTCTATTCTATTCTACAGGGTGTCCCATAAGTCTCCATACATAGGAGACATAATACATTCCATACATATATGGTTCTAACATGTATTTCTTTATATTTCTTCTTTATAGTTCTTCAGCAGTGGAGGACACGCATTGAAATGTGTTCTCGACAAAATGGCAGTCATATAGAGCATATTATATAAATAAAAATGGTTTATGTCAAGAAACGTTTATTTTTCCTATGTATGGAGACTTATGGGACACCCTATAGTCTATTCTATTCTATTATGTTCTATTATGTTCTATTATGTTCTATTCTATTCTGTTCTATTCTATTCTGTTCTATTCTATTTTATTCTATTCTACAATGGGTTATATATCTACATAATGACTGCATTTAGTTAGAGCCACATTCAGACACTTGGGGAAGTGTTCTAACTCATTCTAGTGTTATCTGAGAGCTGGACCCTCTAATGAGAACATGAACCCCCCTCACGGACCCCTGATGGTTCCTAGACCCCAAGTTTTGCAGAGCCGCTGTTCTGGATCCACGGGGAGAAAAAACAGCCACGGCTGGTAAATTCATCACAACCATCCGTGGAAAATCAGCTAATTGCTGTAATCGTGAGATTTCCGTCCGCACTTCCGACCACTAAGACTGCGGATCCAGGCGGCCATCTGTCGGCCTGACACGATTGTCTTTATCACCATCAAACTCCACTTCTGCATCCAGCTTTAAAATCTGCGCCACAGACTCCCTTTAACAGTCTGTTAACTCTACTTAGTTTTTTTTTTTTTTTTGTGTGTGTGTGTGTGTGTGGGTGTGTGTCTTTTTTTTTAACATTTGCTGACCCGAAATGGCACTGGGGGTCATTCATCTATTGATTTTTCCATTTGAATGGGATAAATTGACTTTGTATTGAACTTCCTTTTCTCATGGATCCGGATGTAGCGCATCCGCGACACCAATCAAACCAGACAGTCAGGAACAGAGGGGAGGGGGTGGCAGCAGTGAGGGGGGGAGGGAGGGAGGCAGGGAGGAGGGGAGGGGAGGGGGGGAGTCTTTCCCCTGGCTGCGGGGCTGCTTTTTTCTTAAGGTGGTCTGGGACTACACCAGTGACTCCCACCACCACCACCACCACCACCACCGCTCCATCCTCAAGTCCACACATTCAACTGTATGACCAGGAGTCCGTGTGTGTGTGTGTGTGTGTGTGTGTGTGTGTGTGTGTCGGGGGGGGGGGGGGGGGGGGACTAGATGTGCGCTTATCCTTTTATTTCCTCTGATGTCCTGCGTAATGGTCACAAGTCACAGCTTTTACGCACAGAAGTTTACGCACACAAAGACAAAAAGTGTGGATGACAAGAATTCAGATTAAAAACTTAAGGAGAGGATGTTAAATTTACTCACTTTATGAACGAATCTTAGAGGTGTTTTCATCTGAGTCTGAAAACTATTAGGGATAAGGCTCAATATGTCATAATAAACACAGAAATGAGCCAAATGAGCTCAGAAGAAAACTTTAACTTGAGTTTCTAAACCCTTTTTTACCAGCAAAAATGTGTCTGTAGTGATTTAAGGTCACAGTGAGTATGTTTACATTTACTTATTTTTTACTTATATATTGCAAAAAGTCTTATTTACTTCACTATCAGTTACCTGTAGCATGTGTCATATGTTAATTAGTGGTCTGTTTTAATGTATAATCCAGAAACATAAGACAAATAATTTTATTTTGATACAACTGACAGGTTAGTAAAAAAAAAAAGAAAAGAAACATAAAAATGTCCTTAGTTACTTGAATATAAGTTGTCTGTAACTTTTATAAACTGGTGTATAATCCAGAAATAGAACAAAAACACTCCTTATTCTTCTAACTGGTTTATTAAATGAGAGTTGTCTTTAAATTCTGACAAATGCGCAAAAAAAAAAAAAAAAAAAAAACAATCAGGTTTTTGTTGCGTCACTATTAGTCACATTAACCTTATTCACATCATTATTCATAACCCACAAGAACGGAAACAAGTCGGGTTTTTCTTTTCTTTCTTTTTTTTTTTTTCTTTTTTCTCCTCAGCCCTTCGTTGAGTTTACGCACATGAAAAAAAAAGTCGGTCCACCTTAACTAGTGCACACATCTCTATCGCCCGGCCTTCCACATCTGCCCAATGAATCAGGAGCGGATGCGATGTATCCTTTTTCAGTGGAGTGAATGGCCAATGGGAGTTGGCTTGTCGAGCAAACACTGAGCTCTGCGTTCCCATTCATTCAGTGCAGAACTGGCTCTCAGAGCAGGACAGAGCGCACCGCCGTCTGCGACCCCACGACGCTGTTTTTTTTTTTTTTTCGCACAAGAGCGCAGAGTCCCCCACGCAACAATAGTAACAGCCAGAACCCACACTGAACTCTCCGCAGACACCCAGACGAGCAAAGAAACTCTTGGATATAAACCTCTTCGTCGCGTCAAGATATTTTACGCATTTTTTCCCTTTGACTCCACATCCATTCCTTCGGGACTTCTACTATTAACTGGGTTGTCTTTACGTTCAAATCGGCCTCCAAGTGCGCAGCAGTTCTCCGGGGGTGCCTTCCATCCCTCTTTTCCTTCTCCATCAAAACTCCAACGTGGATTTACTTCGTTTTTATCACGGGACAAATGCATGCGTAACGCGCGCACTAAACTTTTTCCTAAAACTGACCAAGAAAAGGGAATTACGCAAAGGGATACACACTCGCACTTGGATTAACAGACTGTGAATGTTATGCATTAGAACTTCCAGTCTCTCTGGACATTGCCCCTTCCTCTTGAATGGAGTTTTCCTAGGCTGTTTGGTTGATGGATTCGACATTATGGACGGTTGCATATAGGTACGTATCCTCTTGATTGTTTTACGCTTGTTTTACGCGCATTAATCGGCTTTTTACGCTACGTCTAACCCCGATAGTGCGTCCGTAGCGCCGTAGTATGCGCCGCTGTGCTCCTAGAAGTGTTTTTGTTTTACTGGTGCACGAAGCTCACTTCTTTCCGTGTGGTTTTATTTGTCACGACATAAAAAAAAAATACGCAGCGGGTTCTGATCATCGCCATTAATAGATGAAATTGATGGATGATCACGCCTGTGTCCTTCCGTGGCTCTTCTGTAACAAACACCCCTCCCCCACGGCGGTTGTTTTCATTCATAAGTTTTTCCCTGTCTGTTTGGATGCGTCCTCTAATGTCTGTTGATCTCCGGCTCTGTGGGTTTTAGAGGATCGTGGATTTCTTATTGCGGACGTCTTCCCCTTTGATCGCGCTATCTGCGGATAATCCTATTTATAGTGCGTCCTTTTGTCGCGCAAGACCTTTAGAATATGAAGAGTTTTGCAGCTTTTTCTAAAACGCACAAAGCACCAAACTCTAAACTTGTGTGCAGACTTTCTTCCTTGGAGCGTTAACGTGTGTTTTTGCGCACTAACTACGTTTGGTTTGTGCAAACCGTGTAGTTTTTTTGGCCTCGTGGAAGTCGGAGTTGCTTCATAACATCCCCCAAAGGCTCCTTCTGAAAGTGCCCATGGTGTTTGGATCACACTTTACACTTTATTTCATCTGAAAGCATAAACTGAAGTTTTCATCTGACAATGTTTATGCACTGGTTTGGGTTTTTCTACGCAACTAAAGTCTGGATTTTGTCGGAACTTGCTCTGACCTTAGTTTCTCTGCTCTACTTTTGTCCTCATTTCCCTGAAATCCTTTTGGTGTAGTAATAGAATACTAAGTGAGGCAGCTCATTTAGTTCCTTTGGATCGTGTCCTCATTTCGTCGCCGCGGTGCATTTAAATGTTAACTAGTCATACAAATGTAAATGAGGAGGGGAAGTATTTGTAGGGCCTTCTTAAGTTTAGATGTGTGCGGATTGGAGAGGAAGGTACAAAAAGTCTTGTTAATAGTCAACGTTTTTTCCGGGATTGCCTCATTTAAAGGGATCAAAAGTGACATATTGTCACGTTGACAAGATGAAAACAGTGAGTCTGTCCAAACTGTGAATACAGCCCAAAATATAAATTCCAACTGTTGCTCATTTCTTTTTTCTGGGTGTTTGCTGTTCTGTATGTGGTAGATCTTGTGCTTTACTGTGACAGTCTGTACACATGGTGTGTTTAGTGAGTGCTGGGCCCCTCTTCTCTCTGCACCCTGTCTGTTTGCCAGTTATGCCATGTTTTGGCTGTCTCTGATCATGTCCCCTCCCTCTCTGCCTCTTTGTCTCCCTGGCCTCTCTCCCCCCTCTTGCAGGTTTTCCGATGCATGCCAAGTCCACGGTGAATGTCGGAAGTGGTGATACCCCCAGATGGAGCTCCAAAGTCAACATGGCCCCGGCGGTTCATTAGTGGTGATCCAGCAGCCTTCCCTAGAGAGCCGGCAGAGGTCGGATTACGAGCGGGAGCTCCAGCATGCCGCCATTCTCTCCCTGGAGCAAATCAAGGCCATCCGCTCCAGCAACGAGTACACTGAGGGGCCCTCAGTGGTACGAAGGCCCCCTGCGCCCCGCATGGCCCCCAGACCCCAGGACAAGCAGGAGAGGACTCACGAGGTCATCCTCGTCAATGTGAACAACAACTATGAGCATCAGCCCTCGGGTCACCACCATCACATTGGCGGTAGTGTAGTGGTCGTACCTGGGGGACAGCAGTATGGTGGGTCCCGGGCCCCGGGTCTCAGCCGCTCCACTAGCACAGGAAGTGCTGCCAGTTCAGGGAGCAACAGCAGTGCCTCTTCTGAGCAGGGACTCTTGGCATGCTCACCTCCCACCAGGCCCGGCATGAGCTTACAGCACCACCACAGAGCAGAGCGGCCTGTTCGGACTCAGCCCAAGCCTAAGGCCTTTTTACAGCCCCAGCAGGGACCTCACTTCCACCAGCCTCCGCCAGAGGCACCACTCAAGCCTCAGGGCAAAGGGAAATCAGACTTTCCGGGCTCTGGTAAGGGGATGGTGGCTGCAGCCGGGCACCAGTTTATCTGTGAGCGTTGTGGGAAGTGCAAGTGCAGCGAGTGCACGGCTCCCAGGAGCCTGCCCTCGTGTCTGGCGTGCAACCGCCAGTGCCTCTGCTCGGCTGAGAACGCACTGGAGCACGGCACGTGCATGTGCCTGGTCAAGGGCATTTTCTACCACTGCTCGAATGACGATGAGGGGGACTCGTGTGCTGACCACCCCTGCTCACTGTCACACTCCCACTGCTGCTCTCGGTTCCTGTGCATGGGATTAATGTCGGTACTCTTTCCATGTCTGCTATGCTACCCTCCTGTCAAGGGCTGTCTGAAGGCATGCCAGGGCTGCTACGACCGGGTTAACAGGCCCGGCTGTCGCTGCAAGAACTCCAACACTGTCTTTTGCAAACTGGAGAGCTGGGCCCCACAGAGCCAGGAGAAGCCCTCCTGATCGGCCCTGTGTGTTTGTGAATGCGTGTGCGTGGGAGACTCTTGGATATGATGACAATAATAATGATGATAGTCACAAATTAATGTTTATCAAACATTTTAAGCACCTCCCACCAGCCTCCCCTCCTCACTGTGGAACCCTAAGGAGCTAAGCAAAGGAGTAACGAAAACCACTCAATTATTTTTATTTTTTTTTCTGGATCAGGACCATGTTTTACAGACCAGTGTTTGCCTTAACTGTTTCTATGTCTATCCTCAGCTCCTCATTAACACTATTTTTTATATATCAAAAGTTTTTCTTCCGTTTTTAGGTAGGTGGTTTCCACTGGCTCTCTGAGCCCGGTGGGAGCTGCCTCTCACCAAATCTGTGAAGGACGATCTATTATAGGGCAATTATGTAGCTGTTACCTGGTATTCATAGCAAGCAGGTATGTTTGAATTATCGGTTGCTGCCACATTAAAACTGTGGTTCCATGTTTCATTAATGAAAGCACATCCATCTCATAGTATTTTGCCTCCACTTGGATATGTTTCTCTTCTTCCACCCATCTGAACTTTTCATACACATTCTGTGGCATTCTCCCATGTTTTTTTGTTTGTTTGTTTGTTTTATTTTCTTTTTTGTGTAAATTGTATGCTCAAAATCCATAAGAGGAATTCTGGCTATTTTTTAAAAGAAAAAATGTCTGTTAAAACATTTTTTTGTTGTAAAAAATATTTATTATGTGAAGCTCTATTATTTTATGATATTTATTGCAAGAGACAGTCTTAAATTTACTCATGTCTGAATATAACAATATCAAATACTTACTGAAAAATTAAAGGGTGGCACAAAAGAAAACTATGTTAACTTTAATGCAGAAAATATATTAATTAATGAAAAAATAGTGCTGTCTGGTGTCTTGATTGTGCTGTTGAGCAGCAGTAACTGGCTTGAGGAGTGAAAGATCTGAGTGGTGGCTGATTTTCAGGGAATGCAGGTCTGTTTTCCCCAAGTCCTGAGTTTATTGGACAAGAGCAAATCACTGTTTTCTGTGTGAGTGTGTATGGGTGTGGAATTCCTGGTTGAAATTTTCAGCAGTGAGTAGAAACAGCTTGTAGCTCCGAATGTGACTGTTTACATTCTTAGAGGGCTTCTTTGCTGCGATTCTCCTCGGTAACCTTGAAAGCTAAACAATACAGGTCATTGACACGATTAGCCCCGAAGCTGCTAGCATCAACAGAGCCTCCACATTTCCATGAGTTATGCTCACAGGAAGTAAGTCTACTTCTAAACCCCCCACTCCAGCGAACTGCCAACGAGTCACCACAAAACTATGCGCTGTAGTTTATTCCCTGGGCTTTAACGTGGCTAGATCGGGATGTTCCCAAACTCCCAAATGGTCTCCATATTGTGGAGCCCAACAGTGTGTGCCTTAAGAAATGAGAGCGGCCATTACGAGTAGCCGGGGCCACCTGTTCAAAGATAATAAACCGGGGCTATCAATGCTGGGCTTTTATGGTGTGGTTCCTGCACTAAAGGCAACGACAGGGGCAAATGCAGCCCCCACCCTGACCTACACTCCCTCCATTTGGCCGCCTCTTTTTGTCAGTGAATTTATCACTTGGGAAGTCCGCTGACCCCCACCACCACTGACACACACCCACCCCACCACCTCCACCTCCGGGCCCCCAGGGGATGAGATCATCACTTTGAAAGTTGGTTGGTCAGCCAGAAATGCCAACAGTTGGGGAAACGCAAACTGTGACCAGGAAATTCGCTAGGACAAAGGAAAAAACATACTGTGGCTTAGGGTTGGAAAGCTGCAGCGTTAGCAAGAAAACAAAACAACCGTGTCTATAATCAGCTACATGTGATGGTAGTGCCCTCAGGTGCTATGTGCAACAGGCCTGGGATCTTTGAATTAGAAGTTATAAGAGCCACGGGTTCTTCAAAAAACTGCTGCAGTAATTTGGGGTTGTAAAAGATTTGGTTTACATACGTCACATATAAGAAGCTAATGGTAAACACGAGCACAAAGGGGGTTTCTCGTTGCTTTTGTCATTAGCTAACCAGGCCTTCACTTAGACTGACTCGTATGCAGACTTATTCCAGTTTGTCAGCAGTTTGCATTAAATGAACCATCTCTCCAAATGGGCCGTCTGCACTTAATGTGCTTTTCTTTCCCTTTTTGGTGGAATGTACCTTTTGTTGCCCTGAATAGTTGAGAGTGGATTAGCGATTTGTCAATTTCCTGTTACCTTTCAGAGCTGCAATTCGAGCCCCATTTGCTCCTAGCTCCTGGATGATAGCAAACAATAGGAGGCCTCTTTTTTTTTCAGGTTTCACTATAGTTCCCCTGTACGGATGAGGGGGGGTGGAGGAGATCTAAACCGTATTCAGGAGGCGGTGAACAGGAAGACAGTGTTTACTTGATATTTTCCAGCCTAAGCCAAATAAGGAAACAGATCCTACTCCCACCATTTCCAGAACTTGGCTCAGTTCAATCCTTAACATGTCTCTTAAAATCTCTGATCTAATCTCCGGAGGTGTCTAAAATAACATTTCTGAAGTCTGAATGGTGTCTTTCATTTTTCAGTCACCCTGCCACGTGAACTTCTCGGTAACTGCGTCACATTTTACTCATCACGGGGCTACCATTAAGCTGTAAAAAAAAAAAAAAAAAGAAGAAGACATGAAATCTGAGTCAGTATTAAGTAATTCAGTGGTATAAATGGTCACAACCTCCCCCTCCTCCTCCTCTTTGCACTTGTTTCAGAGTAAATTTAGCAGCTCCACACACCCACGTAATGCTATTTGGAGTTGTCAGGCTTGGCGGGTCCCCTGCTGCAGCTTTTGGGTTTTTTTCCCTTTTTTTTTTTTTTTTTGTGCAAACATGCATGACTACCAAGTGAGTCATGGTGGAACCTCCAACCCACACATCCTACCGGGGCAGTCCTTTTCTTAGCCAGGGCACCGCTACCGGCCCGGCCTCGATGGAGCAGGATACTCTATAAACAGTCATCCTCCTCCAGAACATTCATCACCAAAAGGTCTGCTTCAGCTTTCCTCCGCCTCCTCATCTGGTTTTCATTATTTCCGCTCATGGCATATAAATAGAAATTAGCAATCAGGGGAAATGTGGGGGTGGTGGATTTTGGAGCGAAAGATGGCTTTTTTGGACTTTCGGCGTGATGACCAAAGTTTATGGAAGTTATCTCCTCAGATATTTGGTTTTGTCCAAGGTTCTGGAGCAACATGTGAGAGTTGCATGTTCGGGAAACTCCTCCAACATCCACACTCGGCCTCCGCAGGATTAAAATGACATTAAAAAAATATTAGATAGCCATAAAACATTCCACTACAGGTCTTGATAAAGTCACTGCTATAATTCAATATGTCCAAAATGCTAGAAAAATACACTGCACTGCTGTTGTTGGATGGAGCTCTTATACAAGTACTGAGCATGTCAAATCTAAATATCTTAGTAAATAAGAAAAAACAGCCTTGAGTTTGCCTCCACCACCGTGTGCCTGAAGAGTTTACATTGCAGGTTTTGAAGGGGTCTGGTTTGGAGAATTTCCTCAGCCCACAGAGGAACATGTGATCCTTCAATTCCACTTGAAACATGAAAATCTTCCCAACTTGGAGATATATTTTCACCCCAAAAGATGATATTATTAAGACCTTTTTTTGGCTCAACAACAGGAAAGGCTCTCCTATCCATCTGTCATCAGTTGAAGGAAATAACCCTGGCTGACTTTTGTAGTGTTAAAAAAAAAAAGTAGTGGAATGTAACTAAATACTTCTCTCACATACTCATACACAAACAGGAAAACAAAGCTGCTATGATATGCTGCAAGTATAAAAACTAAACTACAACACACACATTCATGCACCAGTAATATGCATCCAAGAGCATTTTACTGCGCAAAATACACACCTTTTAGTGCAGTCGTTTCAGTGCAGTGTTCTTTTCTTTTGCAATATTACAACTGAAGGATATTATCACAGTACTTATTCCACCAGTGTTTACAGAACAAGATTGTGTTCCTTTCCAGGAAATCTCAGAGAGAACTTTCTTTAAAGCCAAAATAATATCCTAGCAATTCATCTCACAAGTAGCTTTTGACAAATAAAACAAACTGAATTCTATTTTTCACCGCAAAAACATGACTTGTCGTGGCTTCAGATACTGATCTTTAGTGCTTGCTGCCTTCACGTCAAAACAGTGTAAGTACAGAAAATGTAAAAAACAAAACAAAAGAGTAACACATTCTTAAAACTTTATGGAGTATCAAACTCAGTTAAGTTCAGGGGCTACATATAACCTAATTTGATCTCAAGAAGGCTGGAGCAGTAAAATTATGAACATTTTTTACTGAGTTTATTTCAGTCAAATATGCATTTTAAAACAACAGAAGAAAAGAGAAATAACACAATTTGACTGAAAAAGGCTCAAGTAGAAGCAAAGCTTAAGCTACACAGTACATTCAGTTCAATTGTATTCAGTTTTATTTGTAGAGCCCTGTATCACAACAAGGTTGCCTCACAGGGCTTTTACAGAATTGGTTGAATAAGAAAATAAACAACAGTTGGAAATGGGTTAATGTCCCAGGCATCCCCCATTCTTAGACCCTCCTTCTCAGCAAGGAAAAACTCCAAAAACCCAAAAACATTGTGTCAAGTAGAAAGGGAAATTTTTTTATTTTTTTTTTCTCTCTAATCACAGCTATAACGCTCAAATATTGATGCTTTTTTTTTTTTTTTTTTTTTTACATAACAAAGGAAGTACATTGCTTATGTTTTAAATTTGCACTATTCCCAGTTGAAGAATCCAAATTAAATTATGAAAATATTTACATTTATAAACTATCCTATCAAAAAAAAAAATGTGAACAACCTGAAATTTCTTAAGACAAATACAACATTATGCCTCAAATTATCAGTGATACTTGTGCATTACAGATCTCAGGGGTTCTACAAAGGCAAAAAACAATATTTAAAGGCTGTTGTGTTCTGATCTAACTGGTCTGACCTACTTGAGATTAAATTAGTCTGTATGTGGCCCCTGAACTAAAATCAATTAATCCCACGGGCCAGATTGGAACCTTTGGCAGTTTGGTTTTGGTCCATGGGCCATATGTTTGACACCCCTGCTTCACAACCACTCTTAATAACAGACATAGAACACATTTTGACAGTTTGGAGGGCCCATGAAAATTGTTACCCAACCCTCAACTATTAACCCGTAAAGACTCAGTGCTGCTTTTATGTTAGTTCCCAAATGAATTTTTCCTCTATTTTTAACCTTTCTGAAGTGATTTATCACCACTTACTATAAGTGAGTAGTTTAAGTGAAAATTAAGTACAGGGTGTCCCATAAGTCTCCATACATAGAAGACATAATACATTCCATACATATATGGTTCTAACACGTATTTCTTTATATTTCAGATAACCCAAAGAATGCATTTGAATAAAGAGCAATGAATTGAAATCATCCTGATGGCTGGTTCAGCAAGCAGTCATATGGTTGCAAGCGCATTTAACAGAAAACATGGGACGAGTATCACACACGACGCTGTGGCAAAACTTAATGTCAAGTTCAAAAAAACAGGAAGTGTTTTGGATCAGTTTGTTCCCGACAAAACGGCAGTCATATAGAGCATATTATATAAATAAAAATGGTTTATGTCAAGAAACGTTTATTTTTCCTATGTATGGAGACTTATGGGACACCCTATATTTTCCTATATTTAATGTACTAATTATGTAGATCTTCATTAAAACTCAGTCTAAAGTCGAGGGTTATTATATCAAAAACAGAGAAAACTGAAGAAAAACATTTTTTTTTCTGCAAAATATACAGTTAGTTGAATATAAAATAAGTGTTTCCATCCACTGTCATTTGTTAGACTCTATGGGTTTTACTGGTGAATCAATGTTGTAGAAGATAATGGTGTTTCCATGGTAACTACGGAGCCTCTGAACTTCCAAATGGGTCATATCTGATGACCATGAAAAGATGAAAAAACGCATTTTACACCAATTATTTACATGGATTGATAGGATTAGTGGATCAACAGGTATTGAAGATTTTATATAAGTGAATAATTTTGGTCGCCAGTGGATCTTCATGGGTTAAAAATCTAATAATGAATGAATAAATAAATAGCAGCACATTACCTGTATATAAATGATTTCACCTAAAAAATGAGAGAAAATCTAATATTTCCACCAGTAAGGGTGAATAAAGGCTGATGATTTTTCAGTATTTGAGCCTTACTATGTGACAGATTTAACTTTAGCAAAGTAATTCACACAGCTAAAGTTAAAAAAAAAAAAAAAAAAAGTGGAAAGAAGAAAACCGCTTTAATTTGCTTGCAGTCGCTTCCTGTTTGTCAGATGAGTGGCGTGTCAGAAGACGGTCATTTAGTGGCCGTAAAGAGCCTGTAGGGACGACCCGGTGTTTTATCAGGTGTTGAGGGCTATTCAAGATGGAGGTGTTTCATTGGGACTCCAGCTTCTTAAGCATTTGCTCCTGGGTACACACCCACCCACAGGAACCCAGTGTAAATCTTTCACACCCCCTTCCTTAACCTGCTCTGTCTATGCAGCATTACCAGCTATCTGATACCACATTCTTCTCAAAAACCCCCTTCCTGTCTCTTTCTTTTGTCTCACATTATATGGACAAAGGCCGTTGGAGGGGCTGATGATGATCATGAGGTGGGGTGAGGGGGGGTGTGTATGTGGGGGGGGGGGGGTTCAGCCAGGGGGATCAATACAATACACGAACCTTGGCAATCATTCAGGCTCCTTTTGTAGTTAATGGCCGGGCGTTATTTTGGTTTATAGACCAGATTTGATCAATGGCCCCTGTTTCATCAGTGCAATTGACTCATCTGTATTCAAAGTATCACTTCCTTCTTGCAAAAAAAAAAAAAAAAAGTTCGCGCAAAGCCTCTGCCAGCTCTCACAGAACCCAATAGACAAGCTTGATTTTGTATTCTGCTGGCTAATTAAATCAGAGGGGTGTTTGTCTCAGTGTTTCTCTTATTTGAGACTGTTGCCGCAAACAGCCAGCTGTCAAGAGTCATTAGATTTGATCCTCAAATATGCTCAGAGTGGTTCAGAAGATACCAAATTACAGTTTTTATAACCTTGGATACTTTAAAACAAGCGTTGGCATGGAAAACGGCAACAGAATACACAACAAACACCTCTTAAAGGAGAAACTTGACAGAAATACGGCACTTATGATGCGTAGTTAAGTGGTGGGGAGTAGTTATGCAATTAAATACTAAAGTAAATGTAAGTGAGAACTGTTACAATACATTTGCAGGGTAGAAGATGATTATGGAGAAGAAAAGCGGTGACTAACAATGGGACTGGATAAGCTTTTTATTGCATGAAAAGAGATCTAATGTTTTTTTTTTGAGGGGGGGGTTTGGACTTTTCAACTTTTCAAATCATCGGACTGAAATGAAAAAAGTTATATTAACCCATAAAGACCCAGTGTTACTTTTGTGTCAGTTCAAAATGAATTTTCCTCTAGAGTTAACCTTTCTTAAATGATTTTTCACCGTTTATTATATATTTTTCTTTAGCGAAAATCTGGTATTTTCCCGTATTTCGAGTAAATGTTCATAAAAGTTCAAATTAAAGTTAAGACGTATCGTTAAAAAAACAAAGAAAACTGAAAAACTGTGACTTTTTAAGCGAAGATATCAATAATGGAACACAAAAATAAGCATTTAACACCACTGTCATTTGTCAAACTCCATGGGTTTTACTGGTGAATCAATGTTATAGAAGATGACAGTGTTTCCATGGTAACTACAGAGCCTCTGAACGTCCAAATGGGTCTTATCTGATGACCATGAAAAGACGACAAACTGTATTTTACACCAGTTATTTACATGTTTTGATAGGATTAATGGATCAGAAGTTATTAAACATTTTATATCAGTAGATGGTTTTGCTCATGGGTTAAATAATAAAAAAAAGCACATTAAGTATAATATTTTTGTAACTCACTTTTTATGATTGCTTTTTCTTTCTTTTCACCCATTAAACATTTTACAGTAGTCACTTTTCCACTGACCCTCAAATGGCGCAAAAATAACTTACCAAATAACTAACCAAAAGTCGCATTTTTCGATTAAAAGTTTTTGTGCTGGCAAGAGGTGGTTTTTCAGGTGTAGCAAAATTGGTATATCATGCAAAACTGCAATGGAAAGACCTTTTTTTGCAACTAGAGTCAGGTGAATTAAAAAATGGATATTAACAGATGTTACAACAAGCAAAGAAGAAGAAGAAACATGTTGCGTTATGTGTGGACTCACCAGGAAACCCAATCATTTTTTGATTTAGTACGAGATAGAGGGGTAATATATAATAATAATGAATATATCTGTAAATAAACACCCTAGTTACGTTTGTCACCAATGTTATGGCATGACTTCTAGTGTCATCTCGCGATAATAAATAAACAAATCGTCACATTTGTGATTTAATGGAAAAACCGACATTACGCACTTCTGTTTTTTCGACATTTAGAAAATATTGTTAAAGTTTTGCGCAGATGTCCAATGGAAAAGCGACTACTGATACAACAGGATATAGTTATAAGAAAATATGTCAATAAAACTCTGAAAATCAAATGTAAAAAAACAGCAAAGAAAAAAAAACACATTATATATAATATTTTAACAGAATACAAACTGAATCCTTACATTACGCGTCAAAAACAACCCTGCCAATACTGTTGTATCCCTGTTACCCCAGAGCAGCCTTTTAGTCTTTTTCTCCCATAGCCTAACTCTGACAAGATCACGTCCTTGTTCCTCTTTTAACAGCCCCGGGGGACAGTTTTGTGTGTTTGCTGCATTCCAGCCCCCCTACAACTACTTTTGTTCTGTTTTCCCCTTTGATATCTCAACCAAAGACAACAAAAAGCATCGCATATGCACATGAGGTAGATTGCTAGAAAGATAGATCGATTGGTGGTGAGTTCGAGGGACTCGAGGGTGTTTTGGTTTGAAGGGTAGACCGGGGAAAACTTGTTGTTTTCTTCCCGTTCCCTCTCTTCTTCTTCTTCTTCTTCTTCTTCTTCTTCATCTTTTTTTTTTTTTTTTTTTCTTTTTTGAGATTAGACTATGCATCCAGACAGATGGTTCCCGTCTGCTGGCTTTTTTCAATTCACTTCCTCTCCTCACAGACAGCCACCCCTCCCCCCGCTCCCTCTCTCTCTCTCTCTCTCTCTAACTCCCTCCCTCCCTCTCTCCTTCTCCCCCCTCCCCCTTCCAACGGCTCCTCTGTTATGTGGCTGGAAATAATCTTTTATTGCCCAGTTGTTCGGAAGTGACCTCCTGCCCTTGATTAGATAGGGCCAAGTCCTATCACACGATTGTGTTTGAGCTGGCAGGCTGACCCCCCCCCCCCCCCACACACTCCCCCTCCACCCCCCCTACCGCCATCACTGCCGCCCCCCTCCCACCCGCCCTCACACACACACACACACACACACACACACACACACACACCCCATCCTAACCCCCTACACCAGCCCCATCCCTTCTCCAACCCCCTGTCCCTCTCTCGCTGTCAGGGCCTTGGTGATCCTGTGTGAGGCGACAACAATGGGGGGCTTTAGTCCCGTCCGGCTCTTCTCGGCTGGGGGGCAACGAGGTGGGGGTCATGAGGGACTTTCTTTTTTTTTTTTTTTTTTTTTTCTTTCCATCAGTCAGCCAGTCACCGGGTGGAAGTTGCAACCCCTCCTCCCTCCCTCTCTCCCTGCCCTCCAGAGCTTCCATCCCATGCCCACTATGGGATGGTTAACCTCCCAGTTGCTGGTTTGGTCACCCTTCAACCCTCCAAGCCCTCATGATGACCCCCCCCCCCCCCCAACCCACACCACCACCACCACCACCACCACCACTACCACCACTCTTATGATCTGCCAGGGACACAGACACAGGCTTTTATCTGCTTCTCTGTCAGCTCCTGGTCAAATGTTTTGGCCTATATTCAGTTTCAGATCAGACAGATTTTTTTATCCAGTTAAATATGGAAACAAATCTGTCTCATCAGATTTTGAATTACAAAAGCCATTGAATTTTAGCACTGATTTTTTTTGCTCTGAAATTAAATATCTGTATTTTTTTTTGCACTGAAATTGTACATCTGAATTTTTTTTATTCTAAATTTATGAACATAGTTGAATTCAGAGACAAACAATTCACATACTTAATTTCAGTGCTAGAAATTCAGTGGCTTTTGTACTTCAAAATCTAATGAGACAGATTTGCTTCCATAGTTAACTCTTTACAGGGCACTCACAGAAATACTCTGAAATTCAAAATTCCAACTTTAGTGTCTTATTGGAGGACATAACAAGACTTTATTCCTTATGTATAATTTTTGTCATGTAGAAAATCAATGAAGTTACCATATTTGGTTCCTTACCCATAAGTGGCAAAAATTTTACTAAAAATGCCAGAATTATTTATACAGTATATATTAAAAACACAAGAAAAACACAAAAAGAGCATGTATTTTAGAGCACTGGAACATGTATTTTAGAACATTAGACCAACATAAGTGCTGATCCAGACCCCTGTCCACATCCACATGATCCCTTTGAACATCATTCCTTACATTAGTACCATTACTTCATGGTACCTAACAAAGCAGGTCCACTCACTGTTCATGCAGAGGTGGACCTTACAGACCCTGTAGATCAGGGGAATCAAACTCATTTTTGTCTGGGGGCCACATTCAGCCCAATTTAATCTGAAGTGGGCCGGACCAGTACAATAATAGCATGACAGCCAATAAATAATGACAACTCCAAATTATTTTAGCACAAAAAATAACATTCAATTATGCCAATATGTACATTTACAAACTATCCAAACAAAAAGGATGGGAACAACCTGAAAAAATTAAATTCATTAAGAAATATAAAATACAGTTTTATCAATATTCTGCCTCGACTTATCATTTCTACATATGCATCACAGAGCAGATCTACAAAGGCACAAAACATTCAGTAACAGGCAGAATATTGTTAAAACTGCACTTCATTTACTTCAGACGTTTAAGGTTATTCACATTTTATTGTTAAAGGATAGTGTGTTAATGTAAATATTTTCATAATTTAATGTTAAATGAAAAAAATTGGTGTTGTCATTATTTATAGGTTGTTATGATATTATTTTTGAGTTTGATGTCCTAACTTGCATTTTGCAAATTCATCTTGTGGGCCAGGTTGGACCCTTTGGCGGGCTGGTTTTGGCCCCCAGGCCGTATGTATGACACCTGTGCTGTAGACCACATTGGACCTGAGATTGTTGACTCACTGTCCTCTCTATAACTGGTGCTGTCACTGTCTTGTAATGTATGTGGAAATTACCAAAAATAGTCACTTGCCCGATATAGGGTTAAAGACTCATGTTTCTACAAAATGCATCAGAAATAAAAGCACCAACTACCATAAGCTTAAACACCTTAAACACCTAGAACTATTTCTGTGCTAACTGCCAAATGAATTTTCATCTACATCTAACCTTTTCTACATGCTTTACTATTAATCGCAATTTTCTTCAAAAAGTAAGTATTTTCCCTTATTTACTTGACTAACAATATCACAACAGATAAAACTGAAGCAAAGTTGATTTTTTTTACTAACTACATCATTCACTGAACATAAAAACAAGTATGTGCTGCCGCTGTCATTTGTCAACGTCCATGGGTTTTACCGGTGAATCCATGTTGTTGAAGATGATGGTGTTTCCATGTTCACTGTGGAATGTCCGAACGTCCAAATAGGTCATATCTGGTCCCACTGAAATACTGAGAAACTGCATTTTACTGGAATTATTTGAGCATATTGATAGGATTAGTGGTTCAAAAGTTATTAACCATTTCTGATCAGTAGATTCACCTTGCGCCCAACCAGTCCACATGTGTTTTGTGGATCTGGAGAAGGCGTTCGACCGTGTCCCTCGTGGTATCTTGTGGGAGGTGCTTCGGGAGTATGGGGTCCGGGGCCCTTTGCTAAGGGCAGTCCGGTCCCTGTATGACCGAAGCAGGAGCCTGGTTCGCATTGCCGGCAGTAAGTCAGACCTGTTCCAGGTGCATGTTGGTCTCCGGCAGGGCTGCCCTTTGTCACCGGTTCTGTTCATAATTTTTATGGACAGAATTTCTAGGCGCAGCCAAGGGCCGGAGGGGGTCCGGTTTGGGGACCAAAGGATTTCATCTCTGCTTTTTGCAGATGATGTTGTCCTGTTGGCCTCATCGAACCTGGACCTTCAGCGTGCACTGGAGCGGTTTGCAGCCGAGTGTGAAGCGAGCGGGATGAGGATCAGCACCTCCAAATCCGAGGCCATGGTTCTCGACCGGAAAAAGGTGGTTTGCCCTCTCCGGGTCGGTGGGGAGTCTTTGCCCCAAGTGGAGGAGTTTAAGTATCTCGGGGTCTTGTTCACGAGTGAGGGAAGGATGGAGCGTGAGATTGACAGACGGATCGGTGCAGCGTCTGCAGTGATGCAGTCGCTGTACCGGTCGGTTGTGGTAAAGAAGGAGCTGAGCCGAGAGGCGAAGCTCTCAATTTACCGGTCAATCTACGTTCCTACCCTCACCTATGGTCATGAGCTTTGGGTCATGACCGAAAGGACCAGATCCCGGATACAAGCGGTCGAAATGAGTTTCCTCCGTCGGGTGGCTGGGCGCACCCTTAGGGATAGGGTGAGGAGCTCAGTCACCAGGGAGGAGCTCGGAGTAGAGCCGCTGCTCCTCCGCGTTGAGAGGGGCCAGCTGAGGTGGCTCGGGCATCTGTTTCGGATGCCTCCTGGACGCCTCCCTGGGGAGGTGTTCCGGGCATGTCCCACCGGGAGGAGACCTCGGGGAAGACCCAGGACACGTTGGAGAGACTATGTCTCTCGGCTGGCCTGGGAACGCCTCGGGATCCCCCCGGAAGAGCTGGAGGAGGTGTCTGGGGAGAGGGAAGTCTGGGCATCCCTGCTTAGACTGTTACCCCCGCGACCCGGCCCCGGATAAGCGGAAGAGAATGGATGGATCAGTAGATGCTTTTGGTTGCCAGCAGAGACAGTCGGCGACGTCGAAGCATGTTGAAAGAAACACATGACAACTAGATATAAATATGACGTACATGTGATGAGAGATGATGAGGGTTTTAATGACTGTCTTTAATGTAAATATGTAAGCTTACTGGAGAGTTGTTGAAGCTCAATGATAGTCACAAAGCAGACTTATGCATTTTTCCAAATCATTTTTAATCAAGACAGGAACCTGTTAAACCCTGGGCCATTTGTTTCTAGTGGGAATCATTTCAGCGTAACACAAAACAACTGACAATAGCAGAAACTTCATTCCTTAAGTTAAAACAGCAAAGGTAAGACAAAATCCATAATCGTCTTAATACAAATTTTATCTTTACTCATCTGTGTCTCGTTCAGAGTGTACTGTTGTACTGTTGGATTTGCTTAGTGTTAGCTTGGTTAATTGTATTTGTCTGTTGTTTTATGAAATTATTTGTGACATACGCTGGTCTTGGACTGTTAGGTTATTTTAGATATTTGCCCCTTTAAGAGCTTGCTGTTTAGATTGTGTTCTGTTGTGTGACAATTGGTTTTGTAGAGGTTTTATCTGACATTGTTGTGGTGGATGTATAGAATGTGTATGTTGATACAAGCTGAGCATAGCGTTACAGTGCAGTGGTGAAACAGATGGAACTGTGGCTCCCCTTATTTCTTATGTTTCAGGCAAAGCTGTCAAAATGTAAAAAAAAAAAAAAAAAAGAAAAATCTATATATACATGTGTATATATATATATATATATATATATATATATATATATATATATATATATATATATATATATATATACAGGGTGGGGAAGCAAAATGTACAATATTTTGAGGCAGGGATTGAAAGACAGTGTATGACCAATTAGTTTATTGAAGTCATGAGAATTTATTTGCCACAAGAAAATTTACATAATAGAAAATGTTTTATGCTATGTGTCCTGCTTCTTTCTCAATAACTGCCTTCACACGCTTCCTGAAACTTGCGCAAGTGTTCCTCAAATATTCGGGTGACAACTTCTCCCATTCTTCTTTAATAGTATCTTCCAGACTTTCTCGTAATAGTTTTGCTCATAGTCATTCTCTTCTTTCCATTAGAAACAGTCTTTATGGACACTCCAACTATTTTTGAAATCTCCTTTGGTGTGACGAGTGCATTCAGCAAATCACACACTCTTTGACGTTTGCTTTCCTGATTACTCATATGGGCAAAAGTTTCTGAAAAGGTATGGATAATAGTGTTAGGTATGATTATGACATCAATATATGTTTGGTTTCAAAACAATTGACGTAGTGCCTGCTGAGAAAAAACAACTAAATGTTCAGTGTAAATTTTGCTTCCCCACCCTGTATGTATGTGTGTATATATATATATATATATATATATATATATATATATATATATATATATATATATATATATATATATATATATATATATATATATATGTATATATACATACATACAATTGCGAAAAAAAGTTATAAGACAACCCTTGTTTTCTTCAGTTTCTTGTTCATTCTAATACCTGGTACAACTAAAGGTACATTTCTTTGGACAAATATAATGATAACAAAAATAGCTCATAAAAGTTTAATTTCAGAGCTGATATCTGTCCATTTTCCATGGTTTTGCTTGATAATCACTTAAAAGTAGGGTAGGAGATGTTTTCCTGGAGCATTTTTACTATACTGCTTAAAATCCCCTTCACACCCCAATTACAACCAATCAGTTAAATGCTCTAACGCAAAAATAAAAAATTTTAGTCACCTGTGGAACAGACAGGACTGAAAAAAACACCATCCAATCATTTTAACTGGCCCATCGAAATGATTGAATGTTGACATGTCTGTCAAATTCAACTGCCATTTGTCCCTCCCCTTCTTTGAGTACAATCAATACAATGGAGGCGTGGCTTCAGGGGGAAGTCTGAAGAAAGGGGTTTGGACTTTTGAAGTGTGTATTTTCAAAATGTAGCCACTTACCTTTAAGTTCTTACATCAATAGCTATGGCAGTGGTTCTCAACCTTTTTTCAGTGATGTACCCCTGTGAAATATTTTTTCAGCCAAGTACCCCCTAACCAGCACAAAACATTTTTGGTTGAAAAAAATGACTTAAAACAGAGCGCTGTGCCATCAGTGTCT
The DNA here is from genome assembly GCF_902148855.1 of Sphaeramia orbicularis. Classification (NCBI taxonomy): domain Eukaryota; kingdom Metazoa; phylum Chordata; class Actinopteri; order Kurtiformes; family Apogonidae; genus Sphaeramia; species Sphaeramia orbicularis. Next base: position 15,149,731 of record NC_043966.1, read on the forward strand.
GATTTATTAAACTTTGGAACTCCATTTGTTGTGGTCTCTCTGGAACTATTTGGAAATAAAATGATATAACTAAAAAAAGAAAGAAACAATTAACTTAATTATAAATAAAGATTTGTGCACATAAAAATAATTATCAACATAAAGTGTCCTTCTTTGGGTTCATAGTAAAGATCTGTTCTCAAAAAGAATTACGCTTCAACCACGACTCCATTGTTAGAGTTTTCAAGTGATTGACAGGTGATGGTAGGTGGCGTATGACAGGTTGGGTCGAACCATTCTGGTATGGGGGAGACTCTGGGTTTTTAGGATGATGAAATTGAATAGCCTACTGAATATAAAATTCATTTTATGAACTTATATATTTTCCAGAAATATTTCATTAATTCAGTAATTATTTTTAAGGATTTTTGCATGGATGCTACTTTTTAAATATATTTTAAAATCTCACGTACCCCCCGGAGTGCCTTCATGTACCCCCAGGGGTACGCGTACCCCCATTTGAGAACCACTGAGCTATGGCATTGTACTGACAAAAACAGTGCTTTTAGACATTCCATGTTTTCTTTTCTGTCTGTTTTAGTCACATGATACACACAGGAGTTAGTGCTTGATTGCATAACCGTTGTTTTTGATGACTTTTGATGGTCTAATAATTTTTTCCGTGACTGTATATGCTCCTGAAACCCAGCAATGAATTTTCGTCCTCTGTAGGGGACAAAAGCTTGACAGTTTTACTTAAAAAAAAAAAAAAAAAGCTGTCCATTGCAAGGGGCATTCCATTAAAAAATAAGTAAATAAATAATAAAATATTTTTAAAAATGTATCAGGAAAAACTGTTGCATTATGCAGTTTCCAATCAAGACAATTGTTTAATGTAAAAAAGCTGAAATTTTCACTTTTCGGGGTCTCAGGAGGATGTAAAAAAGACTTTATAAAAAAAAAAAAAGACAATATGAGTACTTGACAAATGAAAATAAATGCTCCACTGATTTTGCTTTTTACATGTGATCATGCACATTCTGATTAATGAATATTTGAATCAAAATATAGTTTTCTTAGTGTTTTACACCAGTGGCTGATTTGTTTGAAAGGGCGTCCACTGACTCATGCACGTCCTAAGACATGTTGATATCTGAGTTTTCCCGGATAGGCTTTTGTTTTGGGGATGCATTTCTGCCTGAGCCTGAAAATCTGTCAGCTAGTTTGTTTATGTACAGAAGGCACAGAAATGACTCTAAACAGACATGAGTTCATGTGTCACAAACTGCCGTAAAAACCCAACTGAAATGCATATTCCAAATGGAAACTTTTAACTGGATACCAGTAAATTCCACTTATTACATATAAAATTTTACATTCAGAATCTGATTAGGAATAATGAATAGATGGACTATGCTGTTCACATGATCTGAATTAACTTCAGATTAACCCATAATGACCCACACATCCACTGGTGACCAAAACCACCTACTGGTATAAAATATTTAATAACTTCTGAACCATTAATCCTATCATTATGTGTAAATAATTGGTGTAAAATGCAGTTTGTCATCTTTTCATGGTCATCAAATATGACCCATTTGGACGTTCAGAGGCTCCGTAGTGAACATGGAAACACTGTCATCTTCTACAGCATTGATTCACCAGTAAAACCCATGGAGTTGGATCGATCTATCAGTTAATGATAGATTTTGCTGAAAAAGTCTCTTTTTCTTCAGTTTTCCTCAACTTTAATCTGATCTTTTATGAACATCTACATGAAAAGTTAATTAACCCTTTCATGCATGAATTACGAGAGCCTTAACCCTTTCATGCGTATTGGTCACTCCAGTGGACAGTTATTCTACAGCTGTTCTCTTGTTTATTCCTGGGTTTTGTTGTTTTAGTTCCATATCAGCCGACATCGCACCATCCCATAATACACAGACATTCATACCATTACTGTAACTTTATATTCTTGATAAACCTGATCTGCAGTGACATGTTTGAGTGGAAATCAATTGCTAATTGTTTTTAGACTGTAATTAACAGTTTTCTTAAACAATTTAAAAAAAAAAAAATGATCTCCATGAAGTAAGAACTAGTATTAGAATATGTTAAAATGTGAGAAAACATCAGATTAGCTGCATAAAAATGTTTTTATTTCATTGTTTTCACACAGTTTATCACTTTCTGATATTGCAATTTAGATTTGTGTTTCTTTGCTTCAAAAATTAAACAAATAGTGTCCAGCTTAATGGGCATTTATGTAACTCCAAAAAAAAAAAAAAAAAGGTTCATTAAAAGACATCCAATCGCATTGTTATTTTCATGCCTAAAGAGGAATAAAAGCACTCAGATAAAAAATCTTGACTAAGGTTCTCATAATTCACGCATGAAATAGTTAAACAAGAGACATTCTTCTTTAGGCATTAAAAAAAATGTGATTGAAAATTTTTTATGGACCTATTTTTCATGGAGTTGCAGCTGCACACCATGGGTTTAATTTTTGAAGCAAATAAACGTGTATTTACTGATATACTGTGTGAAATCTATGAAATAAAGGCTTTTTTAAAGCTGCTAATCTGATGTTTTCTCACATTTTAACATACTCCAATACTAGTCATTAGTCACGTCATGGAGATAATATGCAAAAAGAAACACATTTTGTTTAAAAAAATTGCAGTCTAATAACAATAACAAGCATTTGATTTACACTCAAACATTTTAGTGCAGATCAGGTTTATCAAGAACAGCAAAGTTACAGTAATGGTAAGAATTGCAGTGTATGGGATGATGCATGTTGGCTGATACGGAGCTAAAACAACAAAATCCATGAATATACAAGAGAACATCAGTAGAACAGCTGTCCACTGTAGTGACCACTATGCATGAAAGGGTTAAATACAGGAAAATACATGATTTACACTGAAACACAATATGCAGAGGCTAATATTGTACTAAATGGTGATAAATCACTTAAGAAAAAATTATATCTGGAGAAAAATTCATTTGGGAACTGCCACAAAGGTAGCTCTGGGTCTTTATGGGTTAATTACACTGGTCAACAACAAATTTATTGTTTAAGTTTTTTGAGCTGATTTAGGATAATTTTGGTGTGCTGAATCCAAAAATCACATTCATTTTGCTCAATCAGGTCAACTTTCTGAACTATGCAACATATTGGCTTTTTAACATTTTTGCTTACATTTATGGGCATTTTCACATCATATAATACAAAATTCTTTCATATTTCTTGCAATAAACGAGTTCTGAAGATTTTACTTTTGCCAATTTATGATTAATGTTTTTTTTTAATATTACAGGTGAATGAAATGGCTTCGACTAGAAGATCTTGCAAAAATAAGCCTGACGTATTCTGCTACAGCTGCGGTGAATACACCATTGTACCTAACAGGAATCAAGTCACAAGTTTCATAAAGTGTGCTTACCAATCTTATTTTGGTATTAATTATTTTATTTTGTGAGAAGATCAAATTTTTCAAAATCAAATTAGCAAAAAAACCCTGACCTGATTGAGAAAAACAGATGTCATTTTTGGATTTAGCGGTGCAAAATGGTCCTAATTCAGTTGAAAAAACCTAGACAACTTGCAAAAAACATTTTTTTGTAACCCAGTGTAATTAAATATTAGAGCTGAATTCACAGCAAGGTTTTTGCAAAAAAAAAAACAACCCAGATTTTTCAATTAAAAAAAAAGAAAAAAGAAAAGAGTTTTTAAATAGCCTGTAGGCAAGCTCAATGGGAACAATGAACCGTTAACTATGACTTATTTACTGCATTTATTGTATTGTATGAGATTGATTGTTTTGGTGATGAGATATGTACACTTCTGTTGCAAATCAAATTGACCTTCAGGGACATTAAAGATTTTTCAATTCAATTCAAAAGAAGCCTGGGATGCATTTATGGGTATTTTCTTGCAACACAAATAAGACATATAAACTAAAACAACAGGAGACTAACCGACGAGTCACACACTTAAATTAATTCCAGTTCCAAGCAAGATGTGCTTTGCTTAACATACTTGGTTAGTCTGCTATTAGTTGCACTGCATGTACTCGATGTCCTTATCTGAGTGATTTATATGTGAGAATCAAACTTCCTCAGTGTTTAGATTCACGCTGAAGAACTCTGATAGTACACAGATGTCTCTTTTTATTTTATGGTTGCACGCCAAGGTTGTACAATCTAACTTAATTACTTATAGCTCCAGACTCAGTAATTAAAGTACTATCTGAACCAGAGCAGCAACAAAGAGAAAACTCCAGTCCAACTTTTATGTAAACTGTTTTTCTAAGTTTAGTGTCAGTTTTACAGCGGTGCAACAACTCCAGGGGAAACACAGTCTTTTTCTTTCTGTGCCGTCTTGTTTGTCTCTTCGTCCTCTGGAGCTGTAAACCCATAACAAAACCCTCGGTGTCCAGTTTCACTTTGGGAATGAAGGCCAGGCTGAGTGAATAGGAGAGAATAGACAGGAAGACAACTCTGATTACCTCCATAAAGGAGCTGACCTCATGTCGCTCCCTCTTCTACTTTTTCTACCTCTCACAAACAGGATATACATTTTACAGCTATATGGCTTAAATAGGAAACGCTAAGGTGTATGTTTCCAGCAAACTAATGCGACTTGTGTTTTTGAGTGCAAAAGTTAGGTGGGAACTTTTCCTGGCATCAGAAAAACAACATATTTACATTCAAAGTGGGTCATACTATAAACTTTATTATCTCGACTTAACATCTGACCCCATAATATTTGTTCCAAATCTTACCTGCCTAAAGACAATCACACCAAAGCATCATGTGGTAATATCTCACCCACCTTCTCAGCTAAATGGACACCATTCAGAGCATAAACATGATATACATTTTAGAGCTATGTAGCTTAAATAGAAAATGTTAAGGTGTATGTTTCCAGCCAACTAATGTGACTTAGGCTGTGTTTGACTGCAGGTAAATGTGATGTTTTTTGCCCATATGTGACCTGTATCCGATCTGTTAAAGACAGTTTGACCAGCACAAATCAGATGTTTTTTAAACCCGACTCAGGCCACCTTCATATGTGGTCCTAAATCTGATACATATCCAATATTTTGCAATAAAACTTCAATATGAATGGCATTTATCTGACCTTTACGTCATTGAAATGTGACAAACATCACAATTCTGCGTCCCAGGAGTGTTACTTCCATAAACACACACCTGTGTGGTCACGTATTACATCACTTCAGGGTTGCGTTCAGTTCATACTCAAACCTGATAGAAGTCGCATTTAAAGTGTAATATGAACAAGCACACAAAAAATCGGATTTCACAAAAACATCCGAATTGTGCATTAAGACCTGCTGTCTGAACGTAGCCTTTCCTGTATTTTTGAGCGCAGAAGTTAAGTGGGAACTCTTCCTGTCATCAGAAAAACAACATATTTACATTCAAAGTGGGTCATTTTATAAACTTTATTATCTCGACTTAACATCTGACCCCATGATATTTGTTCCAAATCTTACCTGTCTAAAGACAATCACACCAAAGCATCATGTGGTAATATTTCACCCAGTTTCTCAGCTAAATGGACGTCATCCAGAGCATATGACGGCACTTCTGTATCGGATTCCTTCAAAATGCTTTAATAATCATATTAGTGAGTGTTTACAGTTAACCTATTACTGTAAACGAATCATACTCAGTGGAAATTTTGATGTCAGAGCCCATACACTCCTCCTTTTGCACCCTCCAGCAGGGTCTCCAGCCTCAAATCCACAGAAGGGGAGGGGGGAGTCCTGAACAGGAAGCTGAGGAGAACCCCCCCTCCCCTTCCCCTTATACCACCCCCATGCTTTGGGAGTGGGGAGCTTCAGATCAAAGAGAAAGGACACAGAAAAGGCTTATCTGTTGTTGATTTTAGGCTTACACTCAAGCACAGGATTCTAAAAATGTGTCAAGGAATTACAGAGTTGGATCATTGAATCTCAACCTTTTCATCTTTTTTTTTTTTTTTCCTTTTTAATACGTTTGTTCTTCCAGGACTTAAAGCGAAGGGGGGGCAGGGGGAAAGGGTGTTTTACAGTTTAGATCATAGCTTTAAAAGTGAAAGTAGGGTAAAAAAAAAGAGTGTTTAAGTGGCAAAATGAAAATAAATGTTCTGAATAAGTGTGAGGAAAATTCTTTTTGATCAAGGATTGTCATCTTCTCTGATGTTGCGATGCAAGTTTGCTTCTTTTTTTTTTTTCTTCCTGTTTTGCTCAAATGAAACTCCCTTAGATTTGGATCATTTCTATTCCCTCTCAACCTTGTCTTTAACATTTCAATTCCAAACTCTGCGAGTGGTATGATCCTATCTCAGTGTTCTTCAATGGAGGTATTATGCCAAAGGGGAAATTGCACCTTAAGGGCAGGCACTTTCCCTGCTGTAGATCTTATTAACTATGTCCTTCTATAATACAACCCAGCTTGACTCTTCAAAACCACACCCCTTCATAGAAAAAGACCTGTCAATCACCGCCTCTGGGAAGGCTCTGACATGGTCAACTGTGGCATGATTGGCATCTCGTAGGATGTGTGCAGGCTCTGAGGGAGTATAAAGAAATGCTGGTGTACCACCGGGAGAAATTCTTTTCCACATCACTGCTTAACCAGAGTGTTGTGTGTGCATGTGTTAAGTTGCTGAGGTCTGGAAGCTGCTGTCGGACGCACAAAGCAGCTCCAGTGTCGAGAAGTGAGGCTTGACGTTGACCATTATGTATTCAGTCTTAGTATGCAGATATGCAATCTTGCACACCAGCCTGTGGAACAGATACAACGCTTCAGCGGTTCCCAAATTGTCTCTGCGGACAGAAATTTCCAAAGTAATTTTCCCTGCAAACCCAAAATTGTTTTTGTAGACTACTGTGTACAGGTCTCAAGGTTTTAACGGAGTAAATCAGCGACAAATAGTGTTTTATTCTCTGTTTCTGACAGCAGGATATGAGGAAGTTTTGGACAACTGAAAAGTCCAGAGTTGGACTAAAAATACAGGGTGGGGAAACAAAATTTACAATATTTTGAGGCAGGGATTGAAAGACAGTGTATGACCAATTAGTTTATTGAAAGTCATGAGAATTTATTTGCCACAAGAAAATGTACATAATAGAAAATGTTTTTATTCTATGTGTCCTCCTTCTTTCTCAATAACTGCCTTCACACGCTTCCTGAAACTTACGCAAGTGTTCCTCAAATATTCGGGTGACAACTTCTCCTATTCTTCTTTAATAGTATCTTCCAGACTTTCTCGTAATAGTTTTGCTCATAGTCATTCTCTTCTTTCCATTATAAACAGTCTTTATGGACACTCCAACTATTTTGAAATCTCCTTTGGTGTGACGAGTGCATTCAGCAAATCACACACTCTTTGACGTTTGCTTTCCTGATTACTCATATGGGCAAAAGTTTCTGAAAAGGTATGGATAATAGTGTTAGGTATGATTATGACATCAATATATGTTTGGTTTCAAAACAACTGACGTAGTGCCTGCTGAGAAAAAACAACTAAATGTTCATTGTAAATTTTGCTTCCCCACCCTGTAAATGTTGGAATGACATTGAATTATAAATTTCCTCCTTTGATTCTTCGTTGACTGTACATAGTGCAGATGTTGATACAATGAAAATGCTACTTCAATATACAGTTGCGGAAAAAATTATTAGACCACCCTTGTTTTCTTCAGTTTCTTGTTCATTTTCATGCCTGGTACAACTAAAGGTACATTTGTTTGGACAAATATAATGATAACAACAAAAATAGCTCATAAGAGTTGAATTTCAGAGCTGATATCTAGCCATTTTCCATGGTTTTCTTGATAATAACCAAAATCACTTCAGTTCTTACATCAATATCTATGGCATCGTACTGACAAAAACAGTGCTTTTAGGAATTCCATGTTTTCTTTTCTGTCTGTTTTAGTCACATGATACACACAGGAGTTAGTACTTGTTTGCATAACCATTGTTTTTGATTCATTTTGATGGTCTAATAATTTTTTCCATGCCTGTATATAAGATAGTTCAGGGACTCACCGATCTGACTTTTTCAGTGGGGATGCTGGGGGTGTGCGTATCAGTCAGTACCTGATACTGATCCAATATCGTTGTTGATTTAGAAGAAATGTTCTCAGCTGGGGGGGGGTGACATCGTCGTGCTGTGTGCGGGTGTGTTAACAACTACTGTTTTACATCAGAACAGTATAAATCACTCAGCAAATACCTTTTTTTTAAATATTCATTTTATTAAATTATTCATATGTTGTTTTATTGCATCCATTTTATGAACAGCCCTTTGTGATTTTTATCTGTGAAAAGTCCCTTACTAACTTACCTCACTGAAACTTTGAACCAACATGTACTAATTTCTCAGGTACATTTTTTACCCTACTTTTTACACTATATTTGACAGCTTTAGCCTTCCTGCCCAGTGTAAACATATTTTTAACAGTGTTTATTTTCAATGTTTGGGATAAAGTACGTGTTCTTGTGTGGGTTGAGAAACTTCTTAAGCTAAATTCAGTCTTTACAAAGCCTGGTTTGGCTAGAAAATGCATCACAAACATCTTTCTGAACTTATGAAAAGTTGAGTTCGTAGAGATTTGTAGTTCAACCTATGATGACCTATGATGTGACGGTGAAATATTTAGAAAAGGTTTTTATTCATTTTCAGCCTGGCAAGTATCAGGAAACACCTGTAGCAGGACGTAAACACATTCATCTTATGGATTATTATGCTTTTCTGTAGATTAAACTAACATGCATAAAATACATGAAGTAGTTAAATGGACTGAGTTCGATATTAACATACATTGTTGCCCATAACGTTGGAATAATTTAGTTTTTAGGCCCTTTTTATTCCTATTTATACACTTCAATAATCACCTTTGACTGAGTCCCAGTTACACTTTATCAATTAGAAATAAATCACATTGTCATAATCATGAGAAAGGGTAAAAACATTTTATTCCAACTTCATGGGCAACAGTGTATCAACATATAAACTGATATAAATAAAAAGAAATCATATATATAACAGTAAAACACTGACAAGGATCTTAATGTGACAGCTTTTACTGTCATACTTTGCTGATAATCCAAATTTTTACTTGGATTTTATGTGTAATGGAACATTTTCACAGTGTGTTATTAGTGGATATTCCTTCTAATCTGGATCCTTCTTCTACCAGTGGTCTTATGAAGCAGATTTTTGGATATCAAGTCTGAAATTTGGAGGCCAAGTTGTACGTGGCTGCATTATTTTGCATAACTTCTTGTCAGTTCCTGCGTTTTCAATGATACTGTTTCCTACTCATATACGTACTTCAGTCAGATGAATGGGGATGCATAGCAGATGGAAAAAAAAATAGCCGTCACGCAGGGGCCTAAAGCTTTTCGCCTGCATCTGTTCCAGGTTCCAGGGTCTTGCTCCGTTAGACGGCCAGCTGCGGAGGTCGTGTGAGAAGTTGAAAGGAAACTTCAGCTGCCCTGTGAATCTCACACCATTACTCAGGATGAATCAAAAGAGGAACACTTTGCTCGAACAAAAGGAAAGTGAGGCGAAGTGAACGAGGAAGAGAGACGGAACAAAAAAGTGAAACCAGCTGTCTGGAAGTACCTCATCTTTACGACTCCGCAGCAGCGCATGCTCACAATCATGTTCAAGTTTGGCAACAATCAAACGCTCAATTTACCTTTACAGAAAGATCAGGGATGTTCCGCCATGGTCAATATTTTTTTTTTTTTTTTTTGTAAAGGGGGTTAAGTCAGGCTGCTCTCTTGTATTTGTGCCTTTAAAATATATATGAGGTGTAGCTCGTGGAGACAACAAAGACCCCTCTAATTCTTTCCTCTCCTAGGGGTAGGGAGCACACTGAGCCCACATCAAGCCTCCAGACTTACCCCCACCATATACAGTACAGGTGCAACTTTAAAAGAGCTCTTATTTAAGGCTGGCTGGACGCCTGCAGTTAAAAGGAAAAAAAAAAAAAAAGTACAGCTCCCCCCTCTATGTTTTTTCCCTGTTCTTTTCCCAGCACTCCTCTCTCTCATGTGATCACTTTCAGATCAGGGAAGTATTTATTGCATCTGATGCCAGGGCGCTTTGACTCTGTGTACTGTTGGCTGACTGTTTTAATGACTGATGGATGAAGGTTTTTTTGTGTTTTATACTTGACAGAGATACTTATAATTCAGGAAACAAGGGTGTAAAAGAGAATGAAAAAGTCTGAGCGACACTACTTGGTTGGTTTAAGGTAACATTTAAAGGTGCACCAGTGGATTTGAGACACTAAAAAGTACATTCTAATTATAAAAAAGCAGTTTTTAGCATCAAAAACACTCATTTAATTACTTGATTTTAGATTATTTGATCATTTGTATTACGCTGGGTAAAAAGGTACTTTTAGAGCTTGCATTTGGGTGTTGAAATATTAGAATAGATGATCCAATGTGTCATTTTATTCTCATTTTTATTCTCATTAGACATCAATTAACCAAAACTGAAATGTCCCATCAGATCCAGCATCCCTGAATGCACCTTATCTGCAGTAATTCTGTGAATTCCTACAGGTAAGTAAAGTGAAGGTAAAACATCCTCTGACTGAAATGTAAAAGATTATATTATATTATATTATATTATATTAGATTAGATTAGATTAGATTAGATTAGATAGAACTTTATTGATCCTTTGGGCAGAGCCCTCAGGATATTGAGGTTCCAATAGCAGCACAACACCAAGTATACACACAAGAAATACAACAAGAAAATAACAAAACAATAAAAGAAAAAAAGAAAACAGTATAGAAAAAAAACACGTAATTGCACATTGTAAAGTACTAGTAGAAATAACAAGTAGCAAGGCTGTAATAACAAAGTAATAATAATAACAATATTAATATGCAGGTTAAATGATATTTAAGTTTATATTAAGTTGCTGTTGTAACTGCTATGGAGTTTACACTTTACAGGAACGACAGCCTCAGTATAAAGCATTAGTATTGGCTAAAAATAACAATATTAACCCATAAAGACCCAGTGGTACTTTTGTGGCAGTTTCCAAATGAATTTGTCTGTAGATTTAACCTTTCTTAAGTAATTTATCACCATTCATTACAATATTCTGTGTTTGTATTTCTGTATTTTTTCAGTGTAAATCATGCATTTTCCTGTATTAATTTACTGATCATGCAGATATTCATAAAATTTCAGATTAAAGTTGAGGGTTATTATATCAGAAACAGAGAAAACTGAAGAAAAAGTGACTTCTTCAGCATAGGTATCAATAACTGAACATAAACAAAGTGCGTCCATCCACTGTCATTGATCCAACTCCGTGGGTTTTACTGGTGAATCAGTGTTGCAGAACATAACAGTGTTTCCACGTTCACTACAGGTTGTCTGAACGTCCAAATGGGTCATATGGCCATGGAAAGTTGACAAACTGTATTTTACACCAATTATGTACATGTATTGATAGAATTAGTGGGTCGACAGGTATTGAACAGTATAGATCAGTAGATGGGTTTGGTCACTGGTGGCTGTTTGGGTTTTTATGGGTTAAAACATTGTGATTTACTCCTGGATGTTCTTCAAATTGAGTCTGCAGGATGTTTTTCTAGAGGGTAAATGTAAAGTGTAAGGTCAGTGGCTGAAAAAGTGATATTTCAGAAGCGACCTCGGCCTAAAAACAGACATTCTGTCATTAGTTAAGAGACACACAGAGACAATGTGAGAAGGACAATGACAGAGGCAGAGGAGCAGACAGGGGACATTTTGCTTGACAAAAGGCTTTTCTTGAATGAATGTCCGCTACAGGTGAAGCCCCTGAATGGCTCCAACACTGCACAGACTCATAAATTACCACCTGTCTCCTCTTCAGTGTGCTCTTCGGCTTTCCCCTTGTCTGAGAACATGTGGGACGATGATGTCAGTCCTGCTGTTCTCAGGTATTCTTTGGACTTGAAGACTTGTCATCCACTATCTGGGATCCAAGTCATAGATAACAAAGTTGTACGGATGCCATTAAGGCGGCAATAAACAGGCCTGATTAGGTGAAAATGTAACTCCTCATGCTAAAGGTTGCTCTGCTTCTCTAACTATGTACCAGATGTGTTGATCCAGTATTGACCTAAATAGGTCTATAAAACAGATAAGGCTTTCTTACATCCTCAGGAAGTACACCCCATAAACACTGTAAGTGTTTATAGCCCCTCAGAGTGAATGACACACTTACACAGGTCATGATGAGTAAAGTGTCAGATTATTTGGATGATTTTGTAAAAGACTAACATTGGTTTTCTTTCAGTAGTACATGTACATTTCACCCACAGCTACATAATATCAATGTTTTTGAACCAGAAATATGTTTTATATCAACATTTCTGTGTATGTCAGAGTTATTTCCTCTGTTGCTTTTCAACCACGTCTCTTAGAATTTACATATTTAACTATTTCATGATTTTTATGATGAGGTAATTGTATGTTTAGGGAAAGATACAAGGTCTTGGTTTAATACAGAAAAGTCTGTCTAAGCAAATATATGATAAAAATGTATGACATTACGTGACAAAACACTCAACCAATTTTTTTGGCTGACTAAACTAAAAACTTACAGGCATCATGATGTGAACTTTAGTTTCTGCTGGAAAAGCCCTACCTTTTTTTTTTTTTTTTTTTATATCTACAATTCACTCCTAACCATAGGCTAACCTTTTGCAAAAAGGCTGAAAAGTAGCAGGTCCTTCTGTGATAAATTATATGTATCACTGTGAAAAGGCTGCATTTTAATGTCACCTCATATACTGATGAATACAGATTTTTGGGTGAATAACCAACTAAACTTGTTGCTGGAAATGGACACCTGTGTGATCAGAAGGAAACCTATTTCCTACACTCTTTTGTGTGAATTCTTACCTCATGCTGACATTAATGATTTAGCAATTTATCATTTTCCAGACTGGAAGCACAGTAAAAAAAAAAAAAGAGCCAACTAGCCTTGAATGTTAATGAGACGGGCTAATCAACAGTCAGCTATTATTCAACCAGAGGTCGCGCTCCCTGCAGAGGAAGTGCACCGCTATCATCAATCTGGTCTGAGGGTCTGCATGAGAAAGGAGCTGGAGGTCGTGGGCGGGGTTAAAAGTTTAGTGCACTGTAGGTGCCAAACGGTACTTTCAATACCTTCACACCCCCACCACTGACATCTACATGTCAATGGACTTTTCTTGTTTTCTTAGCATGTTGCACTTCCACAGAGGCTTCTTGTAGCTTCGTTGTCGTTTATCATCTCTTTTTTTTGTCATTCTGTTCTTACCCTCCCTTCCACAGTTTCCACCAAGTTGGCCTGTTCTAATTCAGGAGGGAGGGAGTGTGTGTGTGTGTGTGTGTGTGTGTGTGGGGGGGGGCAGTCTGGTGGGAGTGGGTGCAGGGTGGTGGTGGTGGTGCAGGGCCGAGGGAGGGGAAGAGACACATTCAGTTTGCCAAGTCAGGCAGAACGATCGACAGGAAGCCAGGCAGGAAGGAAGACGAGCCTCTCCCCATGAAGTGCCATTGTTTATGTGACGTGACTTGAAGCGGCCAAAAGTGACTGGTGGTGGGCTCCTCTGCTCTGACCCACTTCTCACAGTGGCATAAAACACTCGACCTGAAGGTGGAAAACTCCTAACTGGTGCTTTTTTTTTTTGTTCTGCTACAATATTGTGATGCAGAGGTTAACTTGAATACTATAATAGAGGTAAATAATAGTAATGTAATTGTAACAGAAGGATTTTTTTCATATGTCTTAAACAGGTGATTCAGAGTCAGAACACTCTTAGATTTGCTAAAAGTTTAAAATCAGACAGCTTAAAAAAGTAAATGCTTGATTTACTTTAAGTCTAAAAAGTTACCACCCTAACCTGAAGCTTAGACCTAAGACCAAAGGCCCCAGTGTTACTATGGTAACATTCAGTCAATCTAACCTGTGGCACCAAATGTCAAAAAACAGAAAACTGGGATTATAATATGCAATGTGATGTGGTTTTATTGTATTTATAATTGTTGACAAATGAGGAGAGAAATATTTCAATAAAGTAAATGCTGGAAATATCCAGCGACGATGAGACTGAATGAACGATTCTGACTGAGGAGTTATTTTCAGTGAGCAGCTCTGCCACATTAACCTATTTCAATAAAATGTCATGTGAATTTGAAGCAAACATGAAAAGTTGCACGAAAAGGATATATAAATTACATAGCATCGTTATAAAATGGCTTGGTGAGAAGTAGACTGTGTGGTGTTGTTTCCAAAAAAGGCAAAAGCCACTTTAACCAAGAATGTTAAAAAAAAAAAAAAAAAATCTACTAATCTCACACAGATTTTTCAGATTTTGTTTCCTTAAACAATTGCCAAACGCATATGTATGTTAATGGAAACACACTTATAATTTTTTGCAGATTCTTCCTGAAAGTCAGTGATTTTAAAAAATAATAAACTGTGTTTCTATTCATTTATTATATTTTTTCCATGATTACATCAGCTGTAAAGCAGTAAATGTCTATGTATCTGCATATAATATTCAGTTTGTTTATATTATTGACAATAGAGTGAAGAATTTGTAAGTTTGCAGTTTAATTTTATAAGTTGCGTCTGCTTTTCAAAGTGGTTTGTGTTTACAATACATAGATTTGATAATGTGTAACCCTGTATATAATTACAGTTAAAAACACACTGGTTCACACATTATCCATAAAGTATTCATGTCTGTCTCCAACCAGAAACAGGACAGTTCAAGCTGTACCAAAACAGTTTCTTTTTTTTTCTTAGATGTTTTTCCTTTAGAAAAACATCAGGTGTTAATTAAACTGATTGCTTTTGCTCACACCTGTTGACACCTGAGACCTGAGTTATGCCCCGCCCCCAACATCCTTTCTCAACAGGAAATACATCATATCCAGGAAGTTTCTTTCTCTGTTTGACAGGATTTAGGTCGTTAATTATTTTCTAATGGACTCTATGCACAGCCTTACTACTTCCTGAACTTCAGGTGGGTCCTTTATTTCCTGTTTTTGATTATTGGACACACTGATTAATCCAGGTGTGCCTAATTAATCAGTAGTCACAACAAGAAGTAGCAGACACACCTGGATTAAGCACCCAGATAGCAAAATCATTATGGCTTAAATCTGGCATGCCAGTTTGGCAAAAGATGTATGGGCCCTAAATAGGCAAGCCAAAATCAAACCAGAAGGAAGGCAAAATTCACCCAAAACTAATTGCGGACTTCCAAAATATAGCCATAATTGTCCCAGAAAAGCCCCAAATCCCCATAATCCAGCCAAAAAGTAGTCAAAACGGACCCAAAGAGAGGCCAAATTTCACCCAAAATTTGTGTTGACCGTGCTTTTAAAATGAAGTGGGGTTTTCTTCTGGGCAGAAATTCCCGCTCTTTGCGCAGTGTTTTGGCTTTACAGAAATATGCCAAAACATATCCATATATGGAATAAGATGTTGCCGCTCTTTAGTCAATCTTCTGGCTTGCCTTAAACATGCCATACCATCCCTATACTTGATCCCGCTCTTTGCCCAGTCTTTTGGTTAACCACACATATGCCATAACTCAGCCATATATTGCTGGTGCCTCCATATCTGTTATGGATAACCTTAATCATACCACAGTTAAGCCTAAAGGTTTTCATAATGCCAAAAGAAAGACAAAAATGCCAAATGTATGCAATAATACTGCCAAAATATTTGCTATCTGGGCAGTGTGTCCAATAACACTGGGTAACAAAAAAAATGTTTTTTGCAAGTTGTCTAGGTTTTTTCAACTGAATTAGGACCATTTTGCACCGCTAAATCCAAAAATTACATCTGTTTTTCTCAATCAGGTCAGGTTTTTTTTTGCTAATTTGATTTTGAAAAATTTGATCTTCTCACAAAATTGATTACATTTTTGTGACTTTATCAGTTGATTTTTTTATATAGTTCTCACCCAAAATAGGTTTTAAGAGAAAAAAAATCATTTTCACAAGCACACTTTATAAAACTTGTGACTTGATTCCTGTTAGGTACAATGGTGTATTCACCGCAGAGGTAGCAGAATATGTCAGGCTTATTTTTGCAAGATCTTCTAGTCGAAGCCATTTCATTCACCTGTAATATTAAAAAATCCCTTAATCATAAATTGGCAAAAGTAAAATTTTCAGAACTCGTTTATTGCAAGAAATATGAAAGAATTTTGTATCATATGATGTGAAAATGCCCATAAATGTAAGCAAAAATGTTAAAAAGCCAATATGTAGCATAGTTCAGAAAGTTGACCTGATTGAGCAAAATTAATGGGATTTTTGGATTCAGCACACCAAAATTACCCTAAATCAGCTCAAAAAACTTAAACAATAAATTTGTTGTTGACCAGTGTAATGAAAAAGAGGAAATGAAGGACGCACCTGAAGTTCAGGAAGTAGTGAGGCTGTGCATAGAGTCCATTTTACTTTTAATTTATCTGCCAATTTACTGCTCACACTCCAGTCCAGTAGGTGGCAATAATGCACCTTCAAGATAGTTGCAACCACCATGAAAAACAGAAGAAGAAGAAGAAGAAATTGTCTCTTTCTCACAGGTGGCACAGAGTCTGTAGAAGTCAATCAATTGAGCTGAGTAATGAACAATATTATGTTAATTATCTGAACTCAACAGTCAATCAGTTGCTGTTTTTCTGGCCATGGGTTGAAATGAGTATTAGTTTCACCTGCTGAGGTTTTAAGGACAATTTCTTCCCAGTTTGGAGTGTTTGGGGAGTGGAAACACCCAGACAACTGCAAGTAAGCCCTAAAATAATTTCATCTTTTGTTTATTTCGCTAATGAACATGAGTAACTTTGAAAAGAAAATTGTTGTTTAAGATAAAATAAGATAAGATAAGATAAGGGGAAATTTCACAGTTAGCAGCAGCAACATACACTACAAACAAAAAGTTAAGGATATTTTTTAAATTTTTGACCTATTTTTTTCAGTTGGGATTCTTGCACAGTGCTTTTTACTTTTTTTGTGTGAATTGAATTGAAACACCTTTTTTTAATGACCAGATGTGGTTTTATTTACAAATGGCCAAAATGACAAAAAAAAAAGACACAAAAAAGAAATATTCTTGTTTGTAGTGTACAACAAACAAATGCAGAGAAAAAGACAGGTAGAAAAAAACACAAACCAGTGAACAAATTTAAATATAAACAGAAAAATAAGAAATCTGGTATTTATATGTATAATTTTTTTATTGGTTTTAGTGCAATAAAAACAAAATTATGAAAATACTTACAATTCTAAAAGAATTACAATAAAAAAATGTAGTTTTCTACAGGTCAGGTTGTGAGTGTATTGTTCATGTTACACAGAAGAAAATAAATTCACTGACGTTCAATAAAAATGTTTCCCTGTCAGATAAACAGATAATTTACACATGTTGGCCCAGTTTAGACTCTATTGCGTCCATTTAAATGACAAATGAGTAAATTCAGTGATTTGGGTTGCGGTTCTAACCAGGTGTCCTTGACAGGTTTCTGGATGGGGATTCAGTCTACCTGGACCTCCATCTAGACTGCAGGGAGAAAGATGAACTCTCCTGGTCTCCATCTGCTCACCAGTCCACCTTTGGAACGCTCTTCTGGCCCCGTCGATCTCTTGGCCCCATCTTCGCCGACTGAAGATCAGCCAGATAACATTATCTCCCGACCAATCAAACGGCTGGATCCATACCTCATCCGACAGGTAGTCTTTCCAACAGATGAGCCTGTAGAAAGAGCGTTGCTTTTATTGTGAGCCAACCAATAGGAGCGCTGAGATGTGATCCAGTACTAAAATGGGGCCAACCTGTGCTTTGTGCTGTTTGTTGAAGTCATGTTGTTGTGGGGATAAGGTGTCTGTGTTGAGTTTGCACACAGAGGCCATGAGCTTAGTTTACTTTTCTGTGCTGCACCTTTGCCTTAGTGGACACAGATGCTGTTTTTGCACATTTGCCCTGTTCTGACTCTGCTTATTTAGGTTCTCAGTTTAAAGGTGGCACTGAAGCTGATAAAGCCTGACATAATAATGTTATGCAACAAAGGAGCGGGGAGTTTTTTTCTGATTTGATGGATGCAATACGCTCTACTGCAGCTAACAACTTAGTTTCATATGTATATATTTGAGATTTTGAAATGGAGTTACATTTAAAAAATAATAAATAACACCAGATACAAATGAAAACAAATGCAAAGAGACAGGGATTGAAGTTGTGTTTTCAGACTCATGATAGAAAAGGACAACAAGTAAAAAGTCGTTCATCCCACAGTGGGTGAGGAATTAAAAAAAAAAGACAGTTTACGGAACTTAAATATATTTTCATCTCTCATGGAAACGCTGTTTATTTTATGTTGAGAATTTTCAAAACATTGACTGAACTGCTTGTGTAAACTTTCCCTCACCCCCTGTATTGTCCAGTGTGGTGCACCCTCTCCATCTGGCACCTAAGCAGTATATAACACATCATAAAAACTATTTGCTAATATTATTTGACCCAGGTCAGTCTTGCGAAACACTAACCCTTGCAGTTTGCTGTTAAATATTGGACTCTACTCTTTGGAACTTGGTGAGAGCACCCCCCTCACCTCAGCCCCCCCCCCCCCCCCCCCCCTCGCCTCCTCTGCCACCTTTTCCCTTCCTCCTCCTCTCTCCTTCTGTGTCCAGTATACAGACGGCCTGTGTTTGTTTCCCCTCTGGTCTTTCCTGATTGCGCGACCAGGCAAATTCCGGCCGTCTCTAATCTAGCCGTTAGACAGCCACCGAATTAACGAGAAAACCCATTTGACACACATGCTTCCACTTTTCTGTTTGTTGCCTCCCCCACTGAAGTCTGCTTAATTCGTACAATTTCGCCTTCATTAGGCTGCATTTCAAGCTGCGGGGCACAGGTAATGCAAAGCATTTCCCCCTTCAAATTGTAGGCCCAAGCCTCGGTTGCTAGGAAGTGGAAGAGCCTCAATTGCAGCCATTTCCTCGCCAGTGTACCGAGAGGTCCTATTACAGCGTTTAGGTCAGGGCAATTGGTGTCATTACAGGCAGCCAACTTCCCTCCACCAAAGTAATGAATTAGCCCGAGCTATTTGGGCTGTATGATTGCTGTTGCCAGGGGAGATGAGTATGAAGTGGGGGGATAATTATGGTATGTATCCCTGAGCGGATGTGCGCCGGTGTGGGCCAGCCACGGGGGCGGTTTCCACACTTGTGTAATGGCTTAATGTAGCTGCTGACAGGCAGCCGAGCAACATGGAAAGGTGCTACTGTGCTTTGCTTGTGGACTGTGGCTGACATGCCAAACCATGCCAACCTGTTTTAACCCCGCGGCTCATTTACTTCAAATGACTGAGTCCAACGTCCAAGAGTCATTTTTACTCCGAAATGTTCATGGGGGATGAATAAACTTGATTGAATATAATTGTTTACAGACCTTTTTAAAGGTAATTTGTATGGTAATAGAGTGTAACTTTATATTATCAGTTAACTCTAAGTTTTGCTCAAACTTCATTAAGAGCTCCGGTTTTTTTTTACAAGCTGTTGAGACAGGCAAGGAAACCATTAACTCTTGGAACACTGATAAATTACCCCCATAATAAAACAATAGTGAACTTTGATTGCATGGCCCATTCATAAAAAGCAGTGAAAACAATAACCAAGAGGCGCTACCTCATTTACACTGAACAAGAGGGGGGCAAGCCCTGTAATAAAAGAATCAATAATAAATATGCGGTTTGCATGTAGGGAAGTTGCATGTGATGCTTTAAAAAAAATGAAACAAATACAACCTGCATAAACGAGCTTTGAGTAATTTGTTAAAGAAAACAAGGCCTGGGGTTTGCAGCTCGAAGCTGAATTGCGAGTGCCATGCTCAGTGGTGGTTGCAGGGCGGTGAAGAAGGGGGGGCTTGTTTTCTCAATGGGAAGTCGAGCACTGCAATAGGAACCCTGCCAAAAAAAGACTTCACCAAACAAAGAGGCCGGTAGGAAATAATGCCAGTTGAGGCTTGTTGGGCCATCCACGGGCTGCTTTCCAAGCTGCTGTAACCAGCTATAAGTCTTTTTATGGGGACACCCCAGAACAGGGGGCCGCACAGAGGACAGGAACTTTTACATTTCTGCTTGAATGGGACTTTTGCCAGGGGCTGAGTTCAAAGTGCACTTTCCAGTCATTTGATTTAACTACTTTGTATATTTGATAGGCTGGTGGAGAAGTACAGAACCTGCAGTATTATTCCCTTAGTTTTCAATGTCCTTTTTTTTTTTTTTCAGTCTACGGGGAAAACGGGACAAAAAAACCTAGTAAACTGTGGGACTCTGTGGACGCACACACACAGGCACACATGCACATTTAATTTCTGGCTCTCAACCATTCCCTCTGCTTTTCCTCTCCATCCTGCAGATCATATCTCATGTCAGTAAGAGCAGAAAAAAAGTGCAGCCTGATTATTTCTCAATACAAGCAGCATGTGTCTGCTGCATCCATATGGCTGTTATAGTGTCTGCAGCTGCTTTTTACCTCACTTTAAGCAAAAATTATTATACTTTTGTCACTGATTTGGTTGTTTTTGGGCGACAGTTCCAAAGAATGAGTGCTTATCCAACATTTATCCTGTTTTAATCAATCTTATTTGTTTACTCTCGCTTATTTTTAAAGGCTATATGTTGTTGTTCCAATCTATCCCCTCTGTCTGTAGCAAATTTGTGTTGTGAACTCAACAATTTAAGCCACTTTGTTACTGTGTTTTGCACAGGAGTCCAACTTTATCCACAAAACCCTTTGAAACCAAACCAAGTCCTTCAGCCTCCTCATATCAGGAGCCCACCATGGTTTTGATCAACAGATGAAAGAAATTGACCAAAAAGAAAAGAGGAAAAAAAAATGCTGTAGTTTCACGCTTTGGCAGAAATACACAGTTGCTGCAGTTTTTCTCTGTAGAATGGGCCATTTGCTAAGCAGCTGTGTATCTTGCCAGCGATCAGCACTAAGCCAAACTTTCATCCTATCTGTGCTGGTAAGCCACTGTTGGTGGTATCCTGCCAAATGGCACCAAATGCAGTGGAATCTGCAGGACGCCACCTGGTGGTCCTAGACAGGTTTAAAGCTCTGGCAAGGACAAGAACCAACTGACCATCATTTACTACTTAAGGCCTGAATCCAACTGTTCTGCTTTGAAGTTTAGACGAGTGGGATCATATCTAAACTGGTATGATACATGATTATTGTTTTCCCCTTTAAAATGTAGGGAGGTTAGTTATTTGTAATGTAGAGAAATAAACTACTGAAATGTATCAGAATGCAAATTACTCGTTCCCCTGTTAAAATGTGACGATGTCAATAATCATATGAATTATGAATTCACATTGTATTTCATTACTTTTTGATTGTTTTTTTGTTTGTTTGTTTGTTTGTTTGTTTAAATTGGGATAAAAAGGCTGAAAAGGCCCAAAACAGGGATTCTAAAACTAATAATAAAGTTCAACAATGATCACTGTCAATATTTTATCTAAAGTTTATAACCTTATTTATTATAGATATAATAAAACCTGAAATAACATTGATATGTTTGGGTTTTAAAACACAATGATCAATGTAAATCATAATTACATGCTTACATTTATTTGACCACCACCCAATGTAAGGTTTTTGCCACAGCTGCTCTGATTTATTACTAAATAGCAAAAATATGTGTAATGTTTTTGTAATGGTTAATACATGCTAATAATATGCAGAAGCTCTTTGACTGAAATAGTTTTTAATGCTAAACAATAATTATTATTATGATCTGTGAATGTTCAAATTTACTGTTTGGCAAAAAAAAAAACCCTGAAAAAAGAGTAAAGTACATTAATATTTCTTGACTAAAATGTAAAATTACAGTTATTTACTTGCAGTCCTGAATAGAAAATTACTTGTAGCGGTTGAATGTTATGCTTGATTCATTTCTAACTTCTCAAGAATCCTAGTAAGTTGGCTCAAATTTGCAAAGAAGAAAAGGTCAATTCAGAAATTCATGAAAAGGGGTCATGACACACACATCCAGTCACTAACAGGTGTGCAGGAACCCAAAGAAACAGTGGATGAAAGAATCAGATAAAGTCCGCACAACCTGTGAGCTCCAAACAAGTGTAATTCACCACAAGTAGTGATGTTGTAGGCCACAGCCCTTCATCAGACAACAACAACAACAACATGTCTGATGAAGGGCTGTGGCCCAAAACATCACTACTTGTGGTGAATAAAACTTTTTTGGAGCTCATAAGTTGTGCAGACCTTATCTGATTCTTTCAATTCAGAAATTCCTCATTCCTGTTTAAAATGGCAAAACATCAAGGGCTACTAGATATGAAAGAATCCCATTAAAACACATGACAGTGGATGATCTTTGTGACAAATAGGGAAAGATCATTCAATCCTTTCATTCATGATTTATGAGAACCTTAATCAAGATTTTGTTCCTGAGTGTTTTTATTCCTCTTTAGGTATGAAAAAGACAATGCGATTGAACATTTTTTTATGAACCTATTTTTCATGGAGTTGCAAAAATGTCCACTCAGCTGGACACCATGCGTTTAATTTTTGAAACAAACATGTATTTACTGGCATACTGTGTGAAAACTATGAACTTTTTCTTTTTTAAATGCTGCTAATCTGATGTTTTCTGATGTCACATTTGAACATACTCTAATACTAGTTATTAATCACTTTATGGAGATAATAGGCAAAAAAATAACTTTTGGTTTAAAAAGAAAAAAAAACTGTTAAACACAGTCTAATAATAAGAACAAGCAACTGATTTACATTAAAACACGTCAGTGCAGATGAGGTTTATGAAGAACAGTAAAGTTACAGTAATGATATGAATGTCAGTGTATGGGATGATCCACTGTGTTGGCTGATATGGAACAAAAAAAACAACAACAATAAAATTCATGAATATACAAGAGAACAGCTTTGAATAGCTGTTCACTGTAGTGACCGCTATGCATGAAAGGGTTAATACATTTAAGTTTAACAGTTTTTATTAAAGTTTTCAATGAACATATACAGTAACAGTGTTTCTGTAAATAAAAAAAATTATATATATATATACATACATATATACAGGGTGGGGAAGCAAAATTTACAATGAACATTTACTTGTTTTTTCTCAGCAGGCACTACGTCAGTTGTTTTGAAACCAAACATATATTGATGTCATAATCATACCTAACACTATTATCCATACCTTTTCAGAAACTTTTGCCCATATGAATAATCAGGAAAGCAAACGTCAAAGAGTGTGTGATTTGCTGAATGCACTCGTCACACCAAAGGAGATTTCAAAAATAGTTGGAGTGTCCATAAAGACTGTTTATAATGTAAAGAAGAGAATGACTATGAGCAAAACTGTTAGGAGAAAGTCTGGAAGATACTATTAAAGAAGAATGGGAGAAGTGGTCACCCGAATATTTGAGGAACACTTGCGCAAGTTTCAGGAAGCGTGTGAAGGCAGTTATTGAGAAAGAAGGAGGACACATGAATAAAAACATTTTCTATTATGTCAATTTTCTTGTGGCAAATAAATTCTCATGAGTTTCAGTAAACTAATTGGTCATACACTGTCTTTCAATCCCTGCCTCAAAATATTGTAAATTTTGCTTCCCCACCCTGTGTGTGTGTACGTCTATCTATCTATCTATCTATCTATCTATCTATCTATCTATCTATCTATCTATCTATCTATCTATCTATCTATCTATCTATCTATCTATCTATCTATCTATCTATCTATCTATCTATCTATCTATCTATCTATCTATCTATCTATCTATCTCTCTATCTCTCTATCTCTCTATCTATCTCTCTCTCTATCTCTCTCTCTATCTATCTCTCTATCTCTCTATCTCTATCTGTCTCTTATAATATAATATAATATATGATACATACATTATTTAAATGAAGACAACTATAAGGAGAATATGCCCTTTTCCCACCCACCCAACCACCTCGCCTTACCCCCCCAATTATCCCACTAGTACTACCGAGTTCAAATCTACAAGGAGGACTTGATTCTCTTAATTATGAAAGGATTACAAAAGAGGTGCCCAAAATATGACGTAATAATCACAAATAAGAAAATAAAAAGGACACCATAATAAGAAAGGGGGGGGAAAAAGCAAGACATAAAAGTTTCAACATTCAAAATTAAACAAAACAAACAAAAAATTAATTCATTTAAGCACTGTACATTCTAAGGCACAGGTGTCAAACATGCGGCCCGGGGACCAAATCCAGCCCGCCAAAGGGTCCAGTCCGGCCCCCGGGATGAATTTGTGAAATGCAAAAATTTCACTAAGATGTTAACAATCATTTTAGTTCAGGTTCCACATTCAGACTAATTCAGTCTCATAATAACCTATAAATACTCACAACTCCTAATTTTTCTCTTTGTAAATGTTTTCATGTATTTACACTAAAACAAAGTATAATTTCACAAAAAATCTGAATAACCTGAACAAATATGAACAACCTGAAATGTCTTAAGACAAGTGCAATTTTAATCATATTCCACCTGTTACTAAATATTTTGTGTATCTGTAGATCCACTGTGATCTGTAAGCTATAATGTACATGTGTGTAACGATGAGTCGCTGTTACGTCTGTTATTAATTGTCACCGGTGTACTGAATGACTGTGGCAGTAAAGGTTAATTCACAGAAATATACACACGGCGTCTTTTTAAACGGATCTTTATTGAATATTATTTGTATTATAATGCAGTGGCAGAGCGGGTCCAGCGAGGGGATGGCGAGCTGTGTGCACTGTGGTCCTCTTCGCCGTACCTGCCCAAATCACAAAGTCGGCGCATATTAATTGTTAAAGGTATATAGCGGTTGTGATATTGCATAAAATTCAACGTACCAGTGTTATTTTTAGAATATTGTGGGAAATGGGTTTTCAGACGCTAACTCATCATATGTGGGCTTTCGTTTCCGGCATGGTGTCCAGCCAAAAGAATCCCCGGGGGGCTTGGGCACTATTTAAAGGTTCCAGGAGGGTGAGCACACGTGAGAGGTTGAAGGAGGGGTGTTTAGTGTTGGGTAAAATGTAAATATGTATACATGTGTCTTGTATAGTGTTGTTTTGGGTATTTGGTTTGTGTTAATATTTGTATATAGTGTATTTCGTGAGTTGTGGTGTTTTTTTTAAAGGTAAAAAGAAACTGTATAGTTAGTGTGTATATTGTGTTTCCCCTGTGATAAATGGTTTATTCCCAGTCACGTGCACAGTGCACTTTTGTATATATTTGGTTCATTTAGTGTCTGTAGGGTGATGGTTAAGGTTGTGTTTTTGACTCTCTGGAGAAAATAAAAAAAAAAAAAAAAGTATTTTTGCAACAACACCTGGGTCCAAGCTACTTTTTGAACGTGCCTTGACTGCTCGAGCTATTACAAAGTGGAAATTATAAACTAAAGCATAATACTGTTAAAATTACTTTTTTTTCCCCAGTTTGTTCTAGGGCTGGGCAAGTTAACGCATTATTACCGCGTTAACGCATTCATTAAATAATGCAGACAATTTTTTTTAAAATCTCCCGTTAATGCCGTTCTGCCTTTCAAGCAAGTCTTAGTTCATTTATACATACGGACTCTTATTTTGAAACTAATGCTTTTATTTTGGTGCTCCACATGCGCTGTAGAACCAAGCGCCGGTGTCTGAGAGGAGAAAAGTGAGCGAACTTTCCGAGTAATGCTGAATGCTGTATGTATCAGTCATTCTGTTGTTTGCTAAATAATTTCACATGCAAACGTGCCGTTAGAAACATGTTTATGACGTTATTTTGGATGTGTTTATTATAATGTGTTATTAATATGTTTAAGCTAATTCGTTTATGCTAGCAGTCAGAGACGGGTTGCTAATTCTTTATGCAGGCTCATGCTAAGTTTATGTAAATTCATTGGTTGTGTTTAGGTATAATATGCAAGCCTTTGAACTAACCTTTACTTATTTACGATGTGATTAGCTCGATGCTAACTTGAATGGGAAAATCCACAGACATGCTAACAATTAGCATTTACAGATTAATTTAAGATTAACAACGTCTTTTTATCCAGCAACAAAGGTTCACATCAGAGATATTCTATACTGTTCATTCTTACAACAACTGAACATAAAATACTCACAGGCAAACGTTTTTGGGGCCAAACAGAGTGAAAGAAACGTGTCTGTTAGTTCCTTCTTATGTCCGAACTGACTACAGGAACACCACAAGGACAAAACATATGTTAGTGCAACTTATTCTGACCACTAGAGGGCCCCCTTTGCTTGCTTTGAACAACTGAACATCACATATTATTGGGCTTATTAGTATTAGTACTTATTAGTGGGCTTAAGACTCCTGTCAATCACTCACAAGTGGAAATAAACTGGTGTGGACATAAACGTGGAGAAAAGTAGCGATCTGTTCCATGGACATTTTCGTTTTAAATGTCTTCAGATGGTGGGGTTGAGAAGGACACAGTTGTTTGGAAGCACTGACGTGGAATTATTTTTATCACCGGAGTACTTCAAGTCTGAAATATCACTTAAAGGCAATACATGCTGTTGATGCTGGCAAGCCCCCCTACAATATAACCATGTGATTAATTGTGATTAATCACCGAAATATCGCGATTAATTGCGATTAAAAATTTTAATCACTGCCCAGCGCTAGTTTGTCCATGTAATTCACATTGTTTGAAAGGATAGTTTGTAGATGGAAACATTTTCATAATATAATTTTACTTTTTTCACTGAAAAACAGAGAAAAGTTTGTAATTGACATTATTTTTATATTATTATGTTATTATTTTACAGGTCCGGCCCACTTCAGATCAAATTTAGCTGAATGTGGCCCCTGAACAAAAATGAGTTTGAAACCCCTGTTCTAAGGCAATGCCAATGTAATCACCACCATTCTGATTAGTAACTGTAGCTTAATTCCATTTCTCTGTTTTTGTAATGGATTACAGTTAGTTATGGTGTGATTGAATTATATTACATAACATTACTTATACCTCTGCGCCTATTTGTGTTTTTACTTAAATCACATGTAACATACACTCTTATCCAGTTCAATACATGCCGCTCACAATAATGTACTATCCAACAGTAATATGATCTGCATGTAATGGAGACATAAGGTTAAAACATCTGTCCCCATATCCCCTAAATAACCCCTGATTTATTAGACAAGATGCATGGAGATGATTTTGGCCCAACTCCGATAACTCTTTCCGTTTGTTTTGATCTGTTTTGTTCAGGACCAGATGAAGTGAGTTTTTTCCACATTGGCAAAAACAACAGGGTATCAGCGACTTTAGCTCAGAATCATTAAAGTCATCTGTTGTTGGCAGCGTATCTGGAACAAGTCAGAAAGATCCACCCATTCAGTTCATTAAAAAATAAACCAAATTATTAACGTTGTGTCTTCGGACCGCGGGCTCTAATGGACGGCGTCGTGTGAGGATGAAGTCATACTTTGCAGCAGTGTGTGTGAGCGTTTCACTTCCTACCTTTTGGAAGAGTTGGAGTTCAGCGTGACAACTTGATTGATGGTCTTTCTGGTGCACGCTGCTTGCGGAATAAGATGATTTCATGTGGTTGTGAGGCCACGCTGTTCTCTCTGCTGTGGAGCGCTGCAGTAATTAGCACAGTCACCCATTACACTCGTGGTATGATAGGGCCACAGTGTGTACGTGAAATGGAGAACTGCGTGTATATTTGTAGATGTGAACGCGAAACCTCACAGGACATAATTTTAAAACCACAGTTGTAGTTTCATAAGTCTCCTTTGGCAAATGTTTTCAGTGACAAGTGAAATACGTGTTCAAGCGTTGCCAGTAAACAATTCAAAGCTGTTCGGAGCAGGAAACAAAACACTATCCCATGAATTATTGGATTTCATTTTATTGCATGAAATTAAGAAATGGAACCACTCACTCCCATCATCAATCAAAGCAGCAGTTAAAATTTTCAAATCTGAACTTGTGGGAAGATGGAGAAAAAAACGTTTTAAAGTACAGTATGTGATCACCATGAGGAACAAACAACAACAGACTCATGTGGATGGTACTGAAATATTGGCACTTGATTAACACATTCACACACAAATATAGTGCACAGCTTCACATAGCACATGGATTTTAAAATGTTATTCGTGGTCGACCACAAATTAACCCATAAAAACCAGCGCTACTTTAGTGGCAGCTCCCAAATCAATTTTTCTCTCTATTTAACTTTCCTTAAGCTATTTTTCACCATTTATTATAATGTTATCCTCTGTATTTTGCATTTTTTTCCGTGAAAATTATATATTTTCCTGTATTTAATTCACTGATCATGTAGATATTCATAAAAAGTAAGGGGTACTGTGTCAGAAACCGAGAAAGCTGAAGAAAAAGGGACTTTTTCAGCAAAGATATTAATAATGGAACATAAACCAAGTGTGTCCATCCACGGTCATTGATCCAACTCCTTCCATTTTTAAAGTGAAAATCAGGCATTTTCCTATATTTTCTTCTTCTTTATTATTATTATTATTATCTGGGCCGACGATAAGGGGGGGGGTAAACATTACAAATTCATTGGGCCCAGTAGGTGTGGGGGGCCCATGCAGCAGTGGAGGGGGTTCAGTGGATACAGGTTAGAAGTTGTGAAAATTTTATGCAAGATCCGCTGTATAATGGAGGCATAGAAGTCGGAAATCGGATGTTGAAAGTGTGTAAAGTTTCAGTTTTGTTTCATGCTAGTGTATGTGACGGTATGTATGGACCACAGCCCCACCTACATGACCCCCCCCCCACTCAAACAGATCAACAAGATACTGAATTTTATGAAGGGTCCATAACATTTACCTTTCAAGGGGCCCACAGTTGGTAGCGGCACCCCCTGGTTATTATATCAGAAACCGAGAAATCTGAAGAAAAAGTGACTTTTTTTTTTTTTTTAGCAAAAACATCAATAACGGAACATGAACAAAATGTCTCCATCCACTGTCATTGATCCGACTCCATGGGTTTTACTGGTGAATCAATGTTGTAGAAGATGACAATGTTTCTACGTTCACTACAGAGCCTCTGAACGTCCAAATGGGTCATATCTGATGACCATGAAAAGATGAAAAACTGCATTTTACACCAATTATTTACATGTATTGATAGGATTTAGAGCTGCACAATATATCATTTGAGCATCGTCATCGTGATATATGTGTGCGCAATAGTCACATCACAGGTCCTGCAATGTAGGAGACAAATGAGCTCAACGTGTTGTCATCTAATTTCAACTTGGGTACCTGACACACACTGCATGAAACAAGCCACCAATCACAGTCGTTCTTAATCAGTTTGCCGAAGCAGACCACGCCCCTGCACATGGAGTGAGTCACTGGTAATAACATTGAAAAATGAGCAACGAACAAGAGACAATCACCAAAAACGAAGACTTGGTGCCAAAAAGAAAAGCAACGTCAGTTATCTGGAACTATTTCAGCCACAAGAAGGATGATACTGATGATATGATGTGTTCGTAATAATATAAAGCCGGAAACCAAATTATTTACTAGTAAGTATCAGTCATATTATGGCATAGTGTATAGATATGATTAGACGAGGAAGGTTATTATTGTTAATTATATAAGGAGAAGGGGTGGGAGTTTATAAGTTGTACTTCTTCTCACTCCTTTTCGAATATGTAATATATGTCTTATGTTTAAGTGTTGTGTTTGTTTATTTTCTTCTGTTTGACATTCATGTTCGAAATAAATACATCAGTCAATCAATCAATCAATACTGAAACACTCGTCCTGTGTCGACAGCGTCTTGCACCTGTTGCCACAACGAGAGGTAACACAACTAATTTGGTTGACCATTTACGCCGGCACCACACAGATATTATATACTCCTGAGTATTGTTTTTCATATTGCAATGTATATCGTAGGGTTGAAAAAAATTGAAATTTCTGTTTTTTCCAATATCATGTAGGATGAATGGATCAACAGATATTAAACATTTTAGATCAGTAGATGCTTTTGTTTGCCGTTTGGGTCTTTATGGGTTAAAATGTGGTGCCAGACTATTTCACAAGTATCACCTCAGTCTGTAAGGGCAGACATTTATGAGTTGGGGTCAATGCAAGGATCACTTTGGTAATGCAAGTGTTGGCTGGGTAATACAGTACACCTCAGCTTTTAATTAAGAGTAGAACCATAAGCTTTAAAAGGCTCTATGACACTTGTTATACTTATCGACATTCGGTCTCTTCCAAGGAATTTGCACCATGTTTACTTTATGCCTGTCCACTTTGCTGTTTTCTGTTAGATTAGATCCCCCAAAGTATTTATTATTTAATGTGCAAGAAGAATCACCGCAGTATCAACCCATAAAGACCCAAACATCCACTGGCCAACAAAATCATATACTAATCTAAACTGTTTGAGACCTGTCAATACATTAATCCTATCAATCCATGGAAATAATTGGTATAAAATGCAGTTTGTTGTCTTTTTATGGTCATCAGATATGACCCATTTGGATGTTCATAGGCTTTGTAGTTACCATGGAAACACCGTCATCTTCTACAGCATTGATTGACCAGTAAAACCCATGGAGTTGGATCAATGACAGTGGATGGAGACGCTTGGGTTTATGCTCCTTTAGTGATATCTTTGCTGAAAAAGTCACACTTTTTTTTTCAGTTTTCTCAGTTTCTGACACAATATCCCTAAATTTTAATGACCGTCTACATCAGGGGTGTCAAACTCATTTTAGTCGACGGGTCAGATTCAGCTAAATTTAATCTGAAGTGGGCCGAACCAGTAAAATAATGACATAATAATATATAAATAATGTCAACTCCAAATTTTTCTCTATGTTTGAAAGCGAAATAAGTAAATTTACACTACGAAAAGGTTTACGTACACAAACTATCCTTTCAAAAGATGTGAATAACATGAACAAACTGAAAAAATAAGTATAATTTTAACCATATTATGCCTCAGTTTATCATTTACACGTGTACATTATAACTTACAAATCACAGTAGATCTACAAATACACAAAACACTGAGTAACAGGCAGTATTTTATTAAAATTGTACTTCTCTTAAGACATTACAGGTTACACATTTTTTGCAAAATTATACTTAGTTTTAGTATAAATACATGAAAATATTTACATTTATAAAGAGAAACATTTGAAGTTGACATTATTTATATGTTATTACCTCCGCCAAGGAGGTTATGTTTTTGCCAGGGTTTGTTTGTTTGTTTGTCTGTCTGTTAGTGTGCAACATAACTCAAAAAGTTATGGACAGATTTGGATGAAATTTTCAGGGTTTGTTGGAAATGGGATAAGGAAGAAATGATTAAATTTTGGTGGTGATCGGGGGTGGGGGGGCCCATTTCCAACAAACCCTGAAAATTTCATCAAAATCTGTCCATAACTTTTTGAGTTATGTTGCACACTAACGGACAGACAAACAGAAAAAAACAAACAAACCCTGGCAAAAACATAACCTCCTTGGCGTGGGGGGGCCCACGGGGGGGGCCACTGATCAGCCTTGGCGGAGGTCTGCGCTCTCCGAGTGCTTTTCTAGTTTGTTTGTTTGTTTGTCTGTCCGTTAGTGTGCAACATAACTCAAAAAGTTATGGACAGATTTGGATGAAATTTTCAGGGTTTGTTGGAAATGGGATAAGGAAGAAATGATTAAATTTTGGTGGTGATCGGGGGTGGGGGGGCCCACGGGGGGGGGGCCACTGATCAGCCTTGGCGGAGGTCTGCGCTCTCCGAGTGCTTCTAGTTATGATAGTATTTTACTGGTCCTGCCCATTTGAGATCGAATTGTTCTGATGTGGAACCTGAGCTAAAAGGATTAATATCTTAGTATATTTTTGCATTTCACAAATTCATCCCAAGGGCCGGACTGGACCCTTTGGTGAGCCACATTTGGCCCCCGGGCCGCATGTTTGACACATGTGATCTACATGATCAGTGAATTAAATAACATTAGAACATCACTTTTAGAATATTATAACACTAGTGTTGATCCAGACCCCTGTCCACATCCACATTATCCCTTTGAACATCATTCCTTATATTAGCACCATTACTTCATGGTACCTAACAAAGGAGGTATGTTGAGCCACATTATGTAATGAATTTCCGTTATGTAATAAAAGTTCAAAATGTAATAAGAATGTCACGTCATCTTGTAATAAAGCCGCATTATGTATTAAACTGACGCATTTTGTAATAGACTACGTCAATGCATTATATAGTACATTTTTTCACATTATGTAGTAAGTTATTACAATTTGAGAAATTTATTACAAAATGCACTTGACACATTTTTATTTTAAAAAAATGTAATAACATGGTTCATTATGTAATAACAATCCAAATTAATATAATTTCAGAGCAATTTAGAAGAAATTAGTCACAGAAGCTACAGGTAATGTAATCAGAACTTTAACCACACAGTTTAAAGATTAATTTAGCACATTACATTTTCCTGAAAATAAAAATGTGTCAAGTGCATTTTGTAATAAATTTCTCAAATTGTAATGCGAAAAAAATTTACTACATAATGCACTGAGGTACTTTATTACAAAATGCGTCAGCTTATTACATAATGCGGCTTTATTACAAGATGACGTGACATTCTTATTACATTTTGAACTTTTATTACACAATGGGAATTTATTACATAATGCGGCTCAACAAGGTACACTCACTGTTCATACAGAGGTGGACCTTACAGACCCTGTAGACCACATTGGACCCCAAGATGGCTGACTCACTCTCCTCACTGGAACTGTTGCTGTCACAGACTTGTAATGTGTGCTGAAATGACCAAAAATAGTCACTTGCCTGATAAAGGGGTACTGCTTTGTCTTATAGGTGTTGTGATGGTTTCGTGCTCATCATACGATTCAATGTTTTACTTGTGACCTATAAATGAGACCACTCCCATCAGTTTTTCCTTTAATTTGTCATTCGTCGGTTGATGGATAGATGAGTCGTTCTGTTTCTTCTTCTTCTTCTTCTACTTCTGTTTCTGCTTCCTGGGCAATGCACCACTCCACCTATCCTTTAGTTATTTGACACTGCAGGAGACGCCAGGCATTTAGGACATTCTTTGTCCTTGGAGAAAGGAGGAGGGAGACAGGGGATGAGGGAGGGAGAGGGGTGGTGGGGTGCAGGAGGGGAGACAATGTGAGAGGTTCCACTCTGTTCGGCTTCAATAAGTGCCCCCCCCCAACACTTTCCACACATACACACTCATGCACACACTCCTTGACCACCTCCCAGCTCATGGAAGGGGCGGAGCTGAGGGCAGCGAGGCAGTGTGGAGTTAGAGGAAGGGGGAAGAAAAAAAAAAGAAAGAAAATGCACCCCACCGCCGCCACCATCCGCCCCCTTTTCAGTGTTTCGTGGGATGCCAGCATGTTCTGAGCCCCCTTTTTTCCCACAGGGAGAGGAAGAAAAACGATCCTCTTCACAGACCCCACCTCCCTCCTCTGTGGCTCAGTGACTGAATTTGACTTTGGCATCAGGAGCTTTTGGTTGGAATGGTTGTGATTTATCATTATCCCCACCTGCTCTGCTTCACTACCTCCAGTTTTACTTTATTCTTAATAAATGTGCGCCGAGGCTTGGTGTGTGCACTCAGCCCTTTGAGCATTGTGTCATTTCCTTATTGGTTCTTTATAGGAAATAGGAAACAATCCATCTTTATTCCGTCTGGGTGCTGTTGGTATTGTTATTACTGGCTTCTCATGTTTACTGAAGCAGTTGTTGTTAGAAACCGCTGCTACATACTGGAAAATATAATTAGCATTCAAATAGTGTGAACATTTTAGCTTTCCGTCTCCAGGGGCCTTGTATTGAATATGCATGTGTGTTTTTTTTTTTTTTTTTCCTGTTTTCTCATCTGGCTCAAGGAAATACAAACATTTCAAAGTTCATAATCATTCAGTGAGTTTTAGCCAAATCATGATTTATTAGATAATGCCACCAAAGAGTTCTTTCATTATTTTGTTTTGGAAGTGGATACAGTACATGGGGCCGGATTTGTTGACATATTTAGTGGTTTCACTGTTTGTTTTTGTTATTAAAAGAAATAAATGCAATGTAGTGAATTGAATTATTTCACTAAAAAAAAAAAAAAAAGATCCCGTTGTTTTTACAGGAAAAGAACTGGCAGCTGTGGTTACTGTAAAAAACACAAACCGTAAACATATTTACGGAGTAACGTGTAGATTTAACATTTGAAACATATAGATGTAACATTGAATTTTGGTGATATTTGCATGTTTCAAATATTAAGTTTACTTTTTCATTTAAAAAATAAATAAATAAATAAATAAAATAAATAAAATAAATAAATAAATAAATAAATATATATATATATATATATATATATATATATATATATATATATATATATATATATATATATGAGAATAGGCTATTATTTCAGCGTTATGGTCTTGCAATTTAAACAGCACCACATTGTTTTTCAATCACAGTTTTATTTTTTCAAAACAATAGAAATACATAATTTCTGCACACAAATCTGGTTTTCTTAACATACTCTTCCTGTAAAAAAACTACAGCTATATTTGATTTAATCGTTAACACAAAAATCTTTTCAAATTAACAACTTTGCATTGTATTTTCACTTACGGGTTTTTGATGTTGCAATTTTACAACTTTTTGGTGTTAATTCTACAGTCATTTTTTTTTTTTACAGTGTTTCTCAAATAAAAACTAAAAGTCGGTTTCAACCTGGGTCTCTAATAAGAACCAGTGTTGAAGTTGACATTAACAATTCCATAGTAAAATAGAATACAAATAAGCTTCTGGTGTCATGTATTGTCCTGCCAATTAAGCACAAAGTTAATTTCTGTATGTGTAATTAAACGGATACAATGATATAATCTGTCTGATCTGCCTTGGTGGAGGTCTGCGCTCTCTGAGTGCTTTTCTAGTTTCCTCTGCATTTTACATTTTTCTATGAAAATCAGGTACTTTATAGCCTATACTGAATTCACTGATCACATTAATGTTCATAAAACCTCAGAGTAAATTCAAAGATCATTATATAAAAACAGAAAATTGACATTTTCAGTAAAATATATCATTAACTGAACATAAAACATGTCTCTCTATCTACTGTTATTTGTCCAACTCCGTAGATTTTACTGGTGAATCAATGTTGTAGAAGATGACGGTGTTTCCACAGTAACTACGGAGCCTCTGAACGTCCAAATGGGTCATATCTGATGACCAGGAAAGATGACAAACTGCATTTTGCACCAATTATTGACATGGATTGATAGGTTTAGTGGATCAACAGGTATTAAACAGTTTAGATCAGTAGTTGGTTTTGGTCGGTGGTGATGTTTGGGTCTTTACAGGTTAACGATGTTTTACTTAAAGCGAGCCTCCCTCGTAAACTGCACAGTAAAACATAAATTGAACCTCTGTTTCAGGAAGAAGTCATTCCAGCAGAACTCATAGTTTTTCTAATCATAGGTCTTCCAGGAACTTTTCTTTTGGAAGAACATTACCAAAAAAATGACAGGAGCACTTTACCTATACGGAGGAAAGTCCTAGTAATGACACAGTGGCCATCTTGGCTGTTTATACGCTTCTCAGTACTGAGGTAATGCAATTTGTCTCTATATATTAAACTGGTCAGACTTGGAGGCAGATGCCCACTCCTATTACAGTAAAAGCAGAGCAGAAACCGAAAAAAAAGAAGAGGAAAATGAAGGAGCCAGTTACAGTCAGTGCTCCAAAATGACAAAAAGCCCAAGTTAGAATGTAAAAATAATCCAGCATAAAATAATTCCATCCCAAATGGTCTTTTAAAGACATGTTACGGACAGTAATCATGAATGTAAGCGACGTCAGCCAACCTCAGCCTCAACTGGGAGATCCAGCGTTACTTTGTGGTGTAAAAATTATAGCCATGGCCGGAAACGGAGAGTTACTTTTTTATCTGACCTGAATATTAACATTCTTCCGGAGCTGCTGGGTGAAACACTAAGCCTATGTTTAAGAAATGTTAGCGTTGTCATGGAAAAACGCATATCTGCAAAATGTGTTCTTTGGAGGAATGAAGAAACAAATCATTTTTATTGGATTTTTCTATTTTGATGTTTTTTCATGCTAGCATTGCAAACGTGAGAGTAATGTCATTTTCTGAATGCATAGTCATGTCACTTTAACCCTTTGACAACTGCGACCTCTCCGGTGCTGCATTTTGCACTTTACACAATTCAAATTACAGTAACTGCTGAACCCTTTGTACTATCTACAAATTCCAACTGGATGGATGGATGGATGGATGGATGGATGGATGGATGGATGGATGGATGGATGGATGGATGGATGGATGGATGGATGGATGGATGGATGGATGGATAGATAGATAGATAGATAGATAGATAGATAGATAGATAGATAGATAGATAGATAGATAGATAGATAGATAGATAGATAGATAGATAGATAGATAGATAGATAGATAGATAGATAGATAGATAGATAGATAGATAGATAGATAGATAGATAGATAGATAGATAGATAGATAGATAGATAGATAGATAGATAGATAGATGGATGGATGGATGGATGGCAACAATGTGGGACTCTATTATTATTATTATTATTATTGTTTATTTATTTATTTTCTATTTTCTTGAAGTCATAATATGAATACTGACTGTTCAAGAACAAAAAGCATGTTTGAGCAGATGTAAATATTTAAAAGTTGATTTTTGTAGTCTCAAAAAGTTTCATTATGGACATTTTCAGTTGTTTCTGATAATAAATATGCAAAAAACTTCAAGTCCATTTTTCAAATTTTTTTTTTTTAATTTTGTACTAAAATACAGTGTTTGAAGCATTTATTAT
Source organism: Sphaeramia orbicularis (assembly GCF_902148855.1). Lineage (NCBI taxonomy): Eukaryota > Metazoa > Chordata > Actinopteri > Kurtiformes > Apogonidae > Sphaeramia > Sphaeramia orbicularis. The sequence continues at coordinate 15,186,729 of NC_043966.1, forward strand.
TAATAATAATGATAGTTAATAGACAGATATTGAAAATTAAGTTCTTCCTGAAAACAAAGGTGAAAAAGAATTGGCAAAAAAGACATTTTCTGACACTTTTATTGCAAAGAAAACATAAAAGACACCTATGCAGCCTCATATAATGGCAGTCTTAAAAGGATTAATGGAAAAAATACCAACCTTAATAACTCCTAAAGTTTGAAAATTAGATACTCACTAATCCAAGTCAAGTCTCAAGTGTTTTGTAATGTACTGTCATCAATCTGTCATTTTATCCACTCAGATGAACACTTTTTAAAAAAAAATTATTATTATCATTATTATAAATAATGTTATTACTACCTTTGTCTGTAAAGCACTTTGGGTCAACTTGTGTTGTTTTTAAATGTGCTATATAAATAAACTGACTTGACTTGACTTCTTGCCAATACACATGCCTAGTATTCTCCTTTGATGCTTGCGCTGTTCTCCAATATGACGTCTAACCTTTAAAATGCGTGAACAGTTGATTGGATTGAATTGATTAGCTTCACAAGAGCTCAGCCTTTTCAGAATCACCATATCAGTAACGTAACATGTTTGAGCTTCATTCCAATGTCGAGAAGCATGAAGCAGCTTAATCTAAAGAGCATAACATGGCTTATATGCAGCGCTTGATCAAGACATTGGAAGGGTTTTTCCTTCAGGATGGTCTCCGTATCGAAGTGGACGATCTATTCAAACTGGGGTTCAAGGTGTTTCTACTTAGGTTGCATCATCTCTATATTTACAAATGTACTTAATGTCAGAATGTATGTGTTTATGTGTGAGAGGCAGAGAGGAAGAAAAAGGGAGTCAGTCCCAGAGCCTGTAGATAATAATAATGTTACAGGAGGAGGATTGTGGTCTGCATTCTGGAACAGTTTATTAGGGGGAAGTCTGCAATTACATATTTTCTGGGTAAACATTAACTAGTGCTGTATTGCAGGCCTTCAGAACAACAGCAGCTCGGACTATAACATACACAGCATAGTGCACTTTTACTCAACACAGGCACATTTATTACCCTGCCCCCCCGAAGGGAAGGGAAGGGAAGGGGTATTGGTTTTGGTTCGTTTTGTTTCTTTGTTTGCAGCAAAACTATAGGTTGAATTCATACCAAATTGGGTTTATAGATTGCCAGTGACTCAGAATAGATCTCATTACATTTTGGGAAAAGTAGGTCAAAGTTAAATTTTTTAATGCATTTTTAAAAATCTTTTTTCCCCCATTTACTTATAATGGGCACAATTTCAAATGTCTGTAGCAGCAAAACTATTTGTTGAATTCATACCAAATTTGGTTTATAGATTGCCAGTGACCCAGAATAGATGTGATTACATTTTGGGAAAAGTAGGTCAAAGTTAAAATTTTTTTATGAATTTTTGAAATCTCATTTTCCCCTCATTGTTTTTATAATGGGTGACATTTTACATGTCTGTAGCAGCAAAACTATGAGTTGAATTCATACCAAATTGGGTTTATAGATTGCCAGTGACCCAGAATAGATGCCATTACATTTCGGGAAAAGTAGGTCAAAGTTCAATTTTTTAATACATTTTTTAAAAATCTTTTTTTTCTCCCATTCACTTAAAACGAAATTTCACATGTCCATAAAAACATCAATTTTATTTCAATTTACTTCAAACTTTATATTGAGGTAGTTGATATGCTGACATGAACACATGCATAGACATGATGACATCAGCTGGATCGATGCCAAAATAAGCTGCAATATGTGTGAGAGGCGGGGTTTGTTGTGTCTGACACAACTTGTTTAATATTTCTAAGGCCTGAAAACACAGCATCTTTTTGTTATTTTGACCATGTGTTGTGTTCTGCAAATACATGCTCTAAATCAGTGCGTCTCAACCTTTTTTCAGTGATGTACTCCTGTGAAATATTTTTTCAGCCAGGTACCCCCTAACCAGCACAAAGCATTTTTGGTTGAAAAAAATGACTTAAAACAGAGCGCTGTGCCATCAGTGTCTGATTTATTAAACTCTGGAACTCCATTTGTAGTGGTCTCTCTTGAACTATTTGGAAATAAAAAGATATGACTAAAAAAATGAAAGAAAGAATTAACTTAATTATAAATAAAGATTTGTGCACATAAAAATAATTATCAACATAAAGCGTCCTCCTTTGGGATCATAGTAAAGGTCTGTTCTCAAAAAGAAATCATTAACTTAATTTTAAATAAAAGCAGAAACTGCTAAAAATAATAATAATTTTAAAAAAAATGATCATCTTAAAATATCTATTTAATAATTAAAAAGAAGACTGACAACATTACCAGCTGTCAGCACTGAATATTGCATTGTTGCACTGAACTGAGTGTTTTTGCTTTTAGTCAGACATTTCAGTGAGACACAGGCTTGTGCTTCGCTGAGGATCTTTGTCATTCTTGGCGGCAGGGAGGCAACTGCTGTGATCAAGCTCTTTATTTTTAAAGGATTTTTGCATGGATGCTACTTTTGAAATATATTCTAAAATCTCACGTACCCCCTGGAGTGCTTTCACGTACCCCCATTTGAGAACCACTGCTCTAAATAACAATATTTTAATTTGGAATTTTGGAGCAATATTATCGGTAGCTTAGAGAATAAAACTGAAATGTTCATTTTACTCAAACCCATACCTATAAATGGTAAAATCAGAGAAAACGATAATTTTGCAGTGGTTTCTTATTTGTTCTGCCTGTAAACATGTGCCAGACAGTGGTTACTGTTACATCAACCAAAAGAAAATGAGCGCAGTCGGAGTTCTTATTCAACAAGATGACGCCAATGTAGCATGACAAAAGCCGTATCATTTTATATTACGATAAATCTGATTATTATTTTTGCGTCACTGTTGGACATTAAAACCATGATGTCAGTGCTGATACGAAGTCGACACATCCTGCTGCATCACTATTCACAGAGCAAAGACAAGCAGGAAAGTAAGGGAAGAAAGGAAAGATGTAATCGCTTGCAAATGTTGCCACTCACAAGTGTGTGTGTTGCCATCTGAGGGCAATTTCCAGGCCGGGGCAGTTGTGATGGATCTCTGCCTTTCAGGTGTAATTATCTTAAGAGAGATTGAGCTGTTAAGCACTTGGAAAACATCAGAAAAGCTCCGTGTGTTTATGCTTTCTGAGGTTCCTACAGGGCCTCGGGTCCTCCAGCACATCCTGTCCCCAACTAATGCACCGCCTTAATGTAAATGTTACCTGCATATCATATTCTGCTGTCCCAATGCAGCTCAGTGACCTGCTGTCACAAAATATTACCAAAAACAACCGTTAACAGACCAACGTAAGAGGGTTTAAAGCAGAAATGCAACGTTAGTGATATATTTTAGCAGACATGATGTTTACTGTAATTGATTATATATACCTTAGGAAGTTTTCTGGAGTCATTATGCATTCTGCTGACCGTGTAATTGAATTTCTCTGTTTGAGTCTGGCCAGGATTCATGTTTTATGTCATTCTGCTTCGTTTTTTCCTTCAGCTGTTTATGCTCCTGAGTCTAATTCAGATGAAAAATGAACAGAAAGTTTAAAACCATTCACAAAATACATTCATAAGTAGAAGTGATTATAGTAAAAGGATGAAAGCATGTGTAATCTCTTGTAAATGCATAGGGATATATATATACAGAGATTTAAAAAGCATTATTTTACTCAGGTAAACATACAGTTACTGTGGTGAAACTGTATTAACCCATAAAGACCCAAACAGCCACTGGCGACTCAAACCATCTACTGATCTAAACTGTTTAATACCTGTTGATCCATTAATTCTATCAATCCATATAAATTACTAGTGTAAAATGCAGTTTGTCATCTTTTCATGGTCATCCAATATGACCCATTTGGACGTTCAGAGGCTCCGTAGTTACCATGGATACACAGTCATCTTCTACAACACTGATTCACCAGGAAAACCCACAGAGTCTGAAAAATGACAGTGGATGGAGACACTTGGTTTATGTTCAGTTAATGATAGATTTGACTGAAAAAGTCACTTTTTCTTCAGTTTTCTTTGTTTCTTCAACTTTAATCTGAGCTTTTATGAACATCTACACAATCAGTGAATTAAGTATAGAAAAATACCTGATGGATGGTTTTGGTCGCTGATGAATGTTTGGGTCTTTATGGGTTATAGTTGGGTTTTCTTTCTTAAAGGAGTGATATTTTGCTTTTTTAAATGGAATTATACATTTTAAAACATTTCCCTGTGGTCTACATAAACTGTAAATGCTCTGCTTGGGTCTGAATTCTTCATTAATTCAACTCCACAGGTCCATCTTCAGCCCTGTTTCTGAGTAATGACACCAGAAAGGTCGTTTTGAGCGCTGGCCCTTTAAATGCAAATGAGCCACTTCATGCCCCACCCCCTCCAGGTTGTTGGCTGTGCTGCTCTGTCCCGTTCAACCAACAACTGAACATTTTAGGTAATCTGCTTGAAGTTTGGACATATTTTCAGTTTTTACTACAACGGCTGCTGCTGACAAACAGTTATGTCGTACTCGGAGAAATGTTCGTCGGAAGTCTTGACCTTATATGTGCAAATGTCATGACATAACTAGTTATCGATGCAACAAATTAAGCAGGAATTAAAACAGGCTGTAGAAATCTGCTCGATTATTGCCAAAATGAATATAAAGATAGCTTTGCAGCACCTGGAGGGTTCAAATTCAAACTTTATGAACTATTAGGGTCCAAATACACAAATAAATGAACCTAAGTCAAATAAAAGTGGGTTTAGCGAAATATGACCCCTTTAAATTCCTGATAAGTAGTGTTTCCACAAATAAATACACAAGTACTCACAGTAGAAGTAAAAAGTACACTATCAGTTTACTTTATTACAGCAACGTGAGTAGCTTAAATCTGTTGATATGTTCCGATAATCGAATTCGTGTCACATTTCCAGTTTTAATGTACTTATATACAGACACAGGGGACGTCTTACAATCTATTTATTCCAAAAGTCCTCCGTTTTCTCAGGCCTCAGTTGTGCGAACGCCTCCCTCAGTTACCATGGAGCTGTTCTTTGCTCTTTTCAGCAGTGGATCACCCTGGGCCTCAGGACAAGGTAAGGGGGGAAAAAAAAAAAAAAGAAAAACATGCTGCTGTTAGTGCCTGAGTTACTTTCAGTCCAGCTAACATATTAACCCCCTCCAGCCCCCCGAGAAGCTTTCATTTGACTGATCTTATCTTACTAGAAAAGGAAATTGCCTCTGATGACTTCCATAAGTGAACAAAAGTGGAGAATAAATTTCATGTACTTGCTCTTTAGCCTTACTTCCTCCTGTGTACTATCTGTTCTCCATAGTTTATGGTCATTTTACCCCCTTCCTTTCTCTTCTTCTAAGCCCCTCACTCCTTTTTCCTCCTCATCCTCTGTCTACATATCTTTTTGCCTCCTTAACATTTCTGATCGGTTATTGCGTTGCACAAAACAAACACACCCACAGTGACAAACAGACTCAGCATGTGAATAACCAGCCCCGAATTAAAAACAGTTCATTTTTCATTCATCATAAGGAACAACCCTCTGTCATAGTATTAAATTAACCCTTTAACAACAGCAGTCTCACCTGTGTTTTGCACTTTACAGCATTCAAATTACTGTAACTTCTGAACTGTTTGCACTATCCACAAAATTCTAATGGCATCGGAATACTGACACTCTACAGTCGTGGAAAAAATTATTAGACCACCCTTGTTTTCTTCAATTTCTTGTTCATTTTATTTCCTGGTACAACTAAAGGTACATTTGTTTGGACAAATATAATAACAACAAAAATAGCTTATATGAGTTTAATTTCACAGCTGATATCTATCCATTTTCCATGTTTTCTTGATAATAACCAAAAACACTTCAGTTCTTACATCAGTATCTATGGCATTGTACTGACAAAAACAGTGCTTTTAGGCATTCCATGTTTTCTTTTCTGTCTGTTTCCTGCAGGGTCTTAAAAAGTCTTAAACGTCTTGAATTTACAAATCTGCATTTAATACCTTAAAAATTCTTTAAAAGGTATTAAATTTTACATGGTAAATCTTAAGTTATTTGACCATAAACTGACTTAAGTGTGTATAAATGTGTCTGTTAAATGTCCAAGCTGCAAAGAAAGTAACGTTAGTCGACTCAGTTCCACCTATTCCAACCAGACAATTTATATTGAAATTAGGAACCAATTAAAGCACTGTAAAGCACTTTGAATTACCTTGTGTATAAATAGTGCTATACAAATAAATTTGCCTTGCCTTGCCAATTATCGCTAACTTTCCAGCCCTCAGTGAGAAATGACTCAGAACAATGGGAATCAAGGCATTGGAGTAAATAAATACATTTTCCTAAATTCTAGGAGTCACAAATTTTGGCCAGTATGGACGTGAAAAAGGCATTAAATTCTATTCGAAGTCATCTTAAAAAGACTTAAATTGAACTTGTAGAAACTTGTAGGAACCCTGTTTAGTCACATGATACACACAGGAGTTAGTACTTGATTGCATAACCATTGTTTTTTGATGACTTTTGATGGTCTAATAATTTTTTTTTGAGACTGTATAACACTTTACGGCAGCAATGTGGGACTCTATTACAAATAGAAAGGAACTGTTTCAGAGATTTCCACACAGGCTTAAAAAACGCCTGGAAATAACAAAAAATATGAAGCCACAATATGGATACTGAATGTTCAAGACTAAAAAGCATGATTGAGCAGATGTAAAATAGTTGAAAGTTTATTTTTCCAATCTCAAAAAGTTTCATTACAGTTGCTTCTCATCATAAATATGCTAAAAACTTCAAATCTGTTTTTTCTGTTTTGCTAAAATACATTGTTTTAAGCATTAATTATTTATAATAATGATAATTAATGGACAGATATTGAAAGTTAAGTTCTTCCTGGAAACAAAGATGCAAAACAATTGGCAAAAAAGACATTTTCTGACACTTTTATTGCAAAGAAAACATAAAGACACCTAGTTGGCCTGTTATAATGGCAGTTTTAAAAGGGTTAATGGAAAAAATATTAGCCTTAGTAACTCCTACAGTTTGCAAATTAGATACTCTCTAGTCCAATGAAGTCTCAAGTGTCTTGTAATTTACTGTCATCAGTCTGTCATCTTATCCACTCAGATGAACACTTTTTTTTTCTCTTTTTAATCAACATACACTATTAACATTAATTAGTTTTGCAGTATATTGTCACCTTAAAGCTACTATTATAATGCAGTGTTACTATGCACATAATGAAAGCTTCCTTTTAGCTTAATAAATACATTTTGTTGAACTAAACATGCCTGCTATCCATGCTAACGCTAATGATAACACTGGTCAACAACAAATTTATTGTTTAAGTTTTTTGAGCTGATTAGGATAATTTTGGAGAACTGAATCCAAAAATCACATTAATTTTGCTCAATCAGGTCAACTTTCTGAACTATGCTACATTTATGGGCACTTTCACATCATATGATACAAAATTCTTTCATATTTCTTGCAATTAACGAGTTCGGAAGATGTTACTTTTGCCAATTTATGATTAATGTTTTTTTTTAATATTACAGGTGAATGAAATGGCTTCGACTAGAAGATCTTGCAAAAATAAGCCTGACGTATTCTGCTACAGCTGCGGTGAATACACCATTGTACCTAACAGGAATCAAGTCACAAGTTTCATAAAGTGTGCTTACCAATCTTATTTTGGTATTAATTATTATATTTTGTGAGAAGATCAAATTTTTCAAAATCAAATTAGCAAAAAAAAACCCTGACCTGATTGAAAAAAACAGATGCCATGTTTGGATTTAGCGGTGCAAAATGGTCCTAATTCAGTTGAAAAAAGCTAGACAACTTGCAAAAAACATTTTTTTGTAACCCAGTGTAATTAATGGACAGATATTGAAAGTCAAGCTGTTACTGAAAACAAAGGTGCAAAAGAATTGGCAAAAAATACATTTTCTGACACTTTTTTTTTTTGCAAAGAAAACATGAGTACATCTAGGCGGCCTCTTATTATGGCAGCTTAAAGTAGACATTTTGACATCTGAAAGTAATAGTCATGCATTCATATCTTGCACAAACACTTCATTATTTTTGTGATACTGAACATTTGCTGAAAGAGGAATTTGTGTTTCGTTTGCCAGGAAGTCAAAGGTCATGTTCAGTCAGAAAAAATAAAACAAAACATGGTGTAATTGGGGAATGAGTCCAAGCTTTGCAGAAGAAGAATGATCTCTGTCATCAGTGTACCAGCCTGCAGCCACGCAACAGGTCACAACTTCTCGACTAATTCATATAAAATGAAACACCCCAGCGCAGGCCTTATGATGACAGATCGGAAATCTGCAACGGCTTGTTTCCTTTTAAAGATGCTACCCCAGGTTTTGTCTCTATTGATAGGATTTGCCTCCAGGAGGACAGGAGGTATGATTGTTCCTCTAGCTGCTCGTGGTTGTTTGTTTACGGTTCAGCATCAAAACAGCTTCTCTCTGGGTGGCGTTCGAGTTCCGATAATGCCGATCGAACTGACAATCATATTAATTAAATGTTAGGTCTTATTATAAATATCTCATGACAGTGAGTGCATTGTCCTGCTGGTTGTGTCAAACTCCACCCATTTGGCACCTGCAGAGACTAAAACAAGCTGTATTAAAAAAAAAAAAAAAAAAAAAGGTTTTCCAAACACTCTCTCAAACAGGTCTGTGCAGTGTAGCACAAAAGTGCTTTATGATAAGTTGTTGGAAGAAACATGACAGCTTGCACAATGTTTTCTACGGTCAGTTGTTTCTCCATGATTGGAGAACAACACTGCTGACTTATATTTCTTTTCTTTACATTTATTAATATAAAGTTCTGCAAATACTTTGAACCTTAACAGTCAGTGCATTTTTAACATATCTTCATAAAATCTTTAAATTACAAACTTGCCCCTTGAATAAAATACTGCTATTGTACAATTCTGCAAACCATGGCCATTTCTCAATATGTGTTCTTGTCTGGTCTTCTGTTCTCACATTCTCGTGAAACATCATCAGTTGCAGCCCAAGTATTGTTCCAATTTGAAAGTTCGCATAAACCAAGAACGCATGGAATACCAGGATGTTGTTCTTGTCTGCTAGCTTAAACCAAGGATGCACTGGTTGGTGACTCGTGTAGACTTGGCCGGCAAATATCCCAAGATACACTTCGTGCTACTCTCAAATGTTACAGCGGCTTCTGTGAAAACCTAATTCAGAAATGTTTTTTGACTAGATGACTGTAACAAGATGATGTGATATAATGTTAGCACAGAAGCGAGAGGCAGAATAGCAAGAAATATGTCTTTATTATCATGATATGGGTTTCAATGAAATGTATTTCAGTTTTGAAAATTATGCAAATGTATAATTAACATGCAAATACTAGTACAAAGGTATAGAAATTAAATCGATTGACATTGTGGTGATTTGAGGGAAATATGTTAGGGAGCAGATGACAAATACAGCAGAGACGAGGAGGAAAGTTCACAAGTACCAGCTGTTCAATTACAGACGGACTTGTGTTCTTAGGAAGTCCGTTCTCTGAGACTGTTGTTATCAAGACTGTATCCAAATTCATTGTATTCAAATTTCTGTTAAAAGTTGAGGGAACACATACTCACAAGCAGGATGATTTCACATTGGTAGACATTAATTGGCCATTTGAATAACGTATGTTGTGCACAAATTCATCAACCGAGAGCTGTGTGGGCTTCAACATACACAGAGTGGACAGAGAACACCACCTAAGCTTGTATATATACAAAATATTCACCATGCAAATAAGTCTGTTCTATCGTAAAATCCAAAAGAAGTACTGATCGTATGATTGGTTGCTTTCATCTTGGTCCCACCTCTTAAACTCTTGAACCTTAATTGATTGACACCTGTCCTTAAACACTTAATGATGGAGTTTGCATCCTGACTGGAGTAATAACAGAACTTAAGTAATGGTGACATAAAGATCATGTTGTGATGTTTTGACAGTCATGGTGTAGTGGTTAGCCCTTCTGCTTCAGTGCTCAAAGGTTCTGAGTCAGTCACCAGTCACAAGTGTTTGCTCCTGGAGGATTCTGTTGGGTTTCTGTAAATTTGATTTGACTTTGATTTGATTTGATAAAGCACTTTGTGATTCTGTCTGTGAAAAGTGCTCCATAAATAAAATTTACTTACTTACTTACTTACTTATAGGGATGCACCGATACCACTTTTTTCCAGACTGAGTACGAGTACTTACATTTGAGTAATTGCCGATACCGAGTACCGATACGAGTACTTAATAATCCCATTCCAGTTCTTAGTTCCTCTTGTAAATGTGCTTTATTGTCGTTGTCATTGGTCTGACTGGAAAAAAGTGCTGCTACTGACATTTAATGTGTTGGAATGAGCGTTTCTCAATTAATCCACCAGGAGGCGCCACTCTGACTTAACCATACTGGACAAATACCACGAAGAAGAGTAAAGTTTTTTGAGAAGAAGAAGAAGAAGAAAGTCAGTAAAAACAAAAATGGAGACGACAGAGGTAGCACTAATGTGATACTAATATTGCAGCGTTTTCACTGGTAAGGTTTAACAGCTGAGCTTCAGCAGGTAGAGAAAAGAGAAATAAGCAATAAGTTTCGTTTTCACTTCCGTTGGCGGCGGTCCACACCACTCCATACTCCCGCTGGTATTCTCATTCTGTGTACGCATCCGCCAGCTCCTGGAAAACAGATGGAATGTACACAGAGGACGGACAGAACGCTGCGTCCGTATCTGTCTGTGTTTTTAACTTTACTTGCAGTCAGCGTTACTTTTATCACCGTCATTTATTTGGAAAAATCTCCACACTCTTCACACTCCACACATATTATTCCTCCTCCTCGTACCTGCTGCGCTGAACTGTGAATGTCAAATGGCCGTAAGTGGTATCGGTGCATTTGTATTGGATATCTTTTACGAGTTCGAGTACACACACTGAATATCGGAGCCGATACTCGTATCGGCTCCAATGCATCCCTACTTACTTACTGCTAAGTTTACCTGTTCTCACCACACATTTTGTGAGTTACCTAGACCTGTAGTTCCCCTTGCCATTAAAAACAGGTTTACAGAGGCTAAGTCTACTGTCCCATGACCATGGAGCTGATGGAGTTGGTTCCCAAACACTTTAAATGGTGACTCACTGCTCTTAATATGCTACATGCTAATGCTAATCGCTACTGCTAGGTACTGTGTGTGTATCGGCAACGGTAAAATGCAGAGACCAAATTTCCCTGCAAGGATAATAAAGCGAGTTAACGTTTCTTAAACCCTTTTTTAACCTCTCCATCATCACTCCTGACACTGTCTTTTCTTTTAGTGCACTTCACATTGTGTTCTTCAGTTCTGTCTGAGACAAAACCTTGAGCAAAACACAAAAGAAACCTCTGTCGTCTGTGTCTAACAACAGGAAGAGGACGTGCCTGCTATAGTTGTATTTCTTTTAGAGCATTCCCATATGGTCATGTGATGCTCTGGGTGGATGTACCTGTGTTTTTGAGTATAATCGCTGGTGGGAAAATTAATAATAATAATAATAATAATAATAATAACAATAATAATAGCTTTATTTATATCAGCACCTTTTAAAACAAAGTTTACCGAGTGCTTTTGACAGCCAAGTAAAGGGCACAACAGCAGGATACAAGATGCAAATAAAAACACTGAAACAGAAGTAACACAATTGGAGAGATGTGTACAACAATGCAGAAACATGACACTTCAAATAAATTAAATGAATCGGAATGAAGAGGGCAGGGATAACGTAACATGATGCTGCACCATCAATGCAAAAATAAAGGAGAGAGATAAAACAACATTATGTATGAGAATATAAACCAACAATCAAACAGGATAAGATTCAGATTTAAAAAATAAAAAATTAAAAGGGACAAACATCACATAAAAGCAAGTCTATAAAAATGTGTTTTAAGAAGTGATTTAAAAGATGTCACTGATTCCACAAGCCTTATCTCCTTGGGCAGGCCGTTCCAATGGAAAAGGCCCGGTCACTTTTCGATTTAAGCCTCGACTTTGGAACAGCCAGGAGCCCTCTGCCCCCCCGAGGATCTAAGGCTGCGTGCTGGCTCGTAGGTAACTAACATCTCCTCTATATAACTTGGGCTAGACCCATTCGGGCTTTAAAAGTAATCAGTAAAATCTTAAAATCAATTCTGAAGCACACAGGGAGCCAATGGAGGGATGCCAGGATAGGGGTTATGTGATGTCGCCAGTTAAAACTAGTAAGAATATAGCCTGTAATTCTCTATTTCACTGCTTTTTCTTGCTACTGCTGCTCCCTCAATAACCAGTCTATTAGTTGCTTGAACATTCTTCTGCCTCATTCACTAAAAAGAAAGGAGGGGTGGAGTTTGACCAGTTTGAAGAAATTTTACATACTTTACCTTTAAGGAATTTATATGAAACTAATCTAGCATCTTTCCGTAACCTAAGAACTCTAACCATAAACCATAAAAGATTTTACAATACTGTTTCTGAAAGACACAGGTATCATTATATCCTCATTCCATTCTATTAGCAGATCAAACACTAAATTGTCTCTGTACACGTATCTAGAAATGTTAATATTCTATATATAACCAGTGGCCTCATTTTCTGACAAACAGGTGATAAAATTGCATTAGTAAGTTGTATGATTGATATGTAGACAGGTTTTAACCCATAAAGACCCAAACATCCAATCATTCACTCATGGATAATCTTTAATACCTGTTGATCCACTAATCCTATCAAGTCGTGTAAATAATTGGTGTAAAATGCAGTTTGCCATCTTTTCATGGTCATCAGATACAGTATGACCCATTTGGACATTCAGAGGTTCTGTAGTTACCGTGGAAACACCGTCATTTTCTACAACACTGACTCACCAGTAAAACCCATAGAGTTGGATCAATGAAAATGGATGGAGACGTTTGTTTTATGTTCAGTTAATGATATATTTTGCAGGAAAAAAATCATCTTTTTCTTCCTTTTTTTCTGTTTTGGATATAATTACCCTCAACTTTAATGTGAGCTTTAATTATTACATTACATTAAATATAGGAAAATACCTGATTTTCACTTATAAATGCAAAATACAGAGCATAATATTTGAGTAAATGGTGATAAATCACTTAAGAAAGGTTAAATATTGACAAAAAAATCCTTTGACAACAAAAGCAGCACTGGGTCTTTATGGGTTTTAAGTGATTAGCTCCACTTTGACTCACGTGTCTCTTTAAAATGTATTTGCATCAATTAGAATGTTTTAATTGTGTGTCTTTGCATGTGTGCTCACATGTCTGGGCTTCTTTGTCCTTCCGAAGTGGCCTTTTCTGTCTGCAGACTGGAAACACCTTTCCTCTTCTTTCATGCCGGACAATAGGAAAGAGACCCAAAGAATTTCTATTTGTCCACATCTTTTGTCGTGCCATATTAGTGTTATTTCCAGGCACCTGAGCCCATCATACTCGATCAAGGGCCATCTATACACACAAGTCAAAATCATTCCATTAATAAGTCACCTCAGTGGTATTTAAGTGAAGCTTGGGATTTAAGACTTCCTCTTGGCTCGGTGGAATTCACCCGGCCTTTTCGGAGCTACCTTTGTGTGACTTATGTGCCTCCGGTGGATTAGGAGTACTCAAAAGCCATTTAAATCACAATCCTCTGCGTTCCAAAGCAATGCTGGATGGACAATGTAGTGTAGCGCAAAAAAAAAAAAAAAAAAAAAAGCCAGACAAGTACTAGGCTGATAGTTATAAAGCAGCCATATTCCAAAGACGGGCCCATGAATAAAAGTGCAAACCCCTCTATTAGGGGGATGTGCCTGAACTTGAGCTGAATGGAATGTTTTGGATTCACAAGGATCCTGTGTGTGCGTATGTGGTTGTATGTAAGTATGAGGGTTAAGTGCATGTGTGTGTGAGTGTGTGTACGCATGAGCATGTTGCAAAGTTCTGCATGAATAAACAATTTTACATGCATTCACTGGATTTTAATGCAGGATTTTAATACTTTATGCATTTTTTAAAGGTGACAGCTAGGTTCTAGCATATGCACACCTGCACTCGGCTCCTGTAGTTTTACATGTATCTGCACATTGGCTATTGTTGTGAAAGATTGTCGCTATTACTGCAACTGTAAAAGTATCTGCTTTAATCATAGGAGACTGTTTGTGTTCCTTCTGTATAAGAGAGTTGGATGTGTGGTCAGAAAAAGCGAGGCCGTTTGCTTCGACAAAATGCCGGCAAAGGAATATAAATCTCCTTGGCTCCCGGTGGGACGTCACGGAAAACGGAGACCTTAAAGGCAGGCAGGCTTGAAGCTCAGGGGAGGAACTAAAACATCAATTGTGGAATTAAAGGAGAGCGTGTTCTGGGTCCTGTCGGATCCTTAAACCAGGCCAGGAAGTGTGTGTGCCTGAGCATGCTTGGCTTTTTCTTTGTATATGCGTCTTTGTGTGGATATGTTGGTGGATTTGTATGTGTGTGGATCCACGCTGAGAGTTTCGGTTTGTGTGTAGACTCCTCTGAAAACGCCTTCCCAGGCTCCCCTCTTCTGGGGTAGAAACGGGGCAATAAATAGCAGGGTATCTCCTGGCGGCAGTCCAGCAACCGAGGCCCTGGCAAGGAAGTGACTCATTTCAGCGGAGAGAGAAAAGGAGGGGGGATAAGAGGATTTTTGTGTCTCTTATTATCAGTCAGCCAAGGCAAACCACACTGGCAGGCCAGAGAGGGAAGAGAAGGAGGTGGGGAGGAAGTGGGAGGCAGATGAGGGGGGTGGGGGTGCAGGGGAAGGTGGTTGCAGGAGGAGATGGGAGGGTGTGTGGTGGGGGGGACACTACCAGACTGATAGGGTATTTGCTGCTGGTATTTGGCTCCTTATAGGAACTGACTTCTGACCTTTCATGTGCTCTGAGCCAAGAAGCATGCTGGGACAGTTTGTTTACCAACACCTGAGCGATGAATGCTCGCTCTGCACATTCTGGGTGCGTTAACGTCAAAAAAACAAAAAAAACTTCAGTAAAGAGAGTGACTGTCTTTCTTTTAGACTTTAATTTACATGTTCAACTCCCCATTTTTCATGCAAAAGTGTTTCAGGTAGGTAAGTACAACACCTGAACACACATGGAATGCAGTTTTGCGTGTCGGCACGAACGTGAAGAAGCGTGTCTAAAAATTGGAAAGTTAATACCAGCCAAACACTTCTAAATTAACTACAACTTAGATGAACTTTATTGATCCATAAGTGAAATTACTTGGTCACTATAGCTCAGTTGCATACAAAAACACTGTTGAAAACACACTAGCAAAAAAAAAAAAAAAAAGCAAATGTGAAGAGATAAAAGTAATAAAATAATATACAGGGTGTCCCATAAGTCTCCATACATAGGAAAAATAAACGTTTCTCGACATAAACCATTTTTATTTATATAATATGCTCTATATGACTGCCATTTTGTCGGGAACACATTTCAATGCGTGTCCTCCACTGCTGAAGAACTATAAAGAAGAAATATAAAGAAATACATGTTAGAACCATATGTATTATGTCTCCTATGTATGGAGACTTATGGGACACCTTGTAGATTAGGGATGCACCGATGCCGATACCATTTTCGGGTATCGGTCCGATACTGAGCGTGTGTACTTCTACTTGTACTTGTAAAAGTACTCACACCGATACCACTTTATGGCAGCGTGACGTTCGCAGTTAAGTGCAGCAGGTACGTGGAGGAGAATATCAGCAGTGTGGAGATTTTTCAAAATAAACCACAGTGACAAAAGTAACGGTGACTGCAAGTTACATTAAAGACAGACAGATATGAATGCAGTGTTCTGTCCGTCTTTTGCCTACATTCTGTATGTAATTCTGTCAGTTTTTCCAGGCGCTCGCTGATGTGTACCCAGACAGAGAATTCGGAACAGTACCACCGGGAACCGTAGAGATAGCAGATCTTTTCAAAGAACGACTGTGTAAGTTAATGAAAAACTACTGACATATTTATGACAACTACCCTCATCAATATCAACATTAGTATTACCTCCTCTGTCATTGCCATGTTTGTTATTACTGACTTTCTTCTTCTTCTCAAAAAACTTTACTCTTCTTCATAATATTTGTCCAGTATGGTTAATTCAGAGCGGTGCCCTCTGGGGGATTGATTGAGAAACGCTCATTCCAACACATTAAATGTCAGTAACAGCACTTTGTTACAGTCAAACTAATGACGACGACAACAAAGCACATTTTCAAAAGTAACTAAGAACTGTAATGGTATTAATAAGTACCATCAGTACTATGTATCGGCAAGAAATCAAATGTAAGTACTTGTACATGGAAAAAAGTGGTATCAGTGCATCTCTAACCGTTTCATGCATGAATTATGAGAACATTAACCCTTTCATTCATAAATTAAGAGAACATTAGTCAAGATTTTTTTATTGAGTGTTTTTATTCCTCCTTTGGCATGAAAAAAAAATTATGATCCAGTTGTTTTTTTTTTGTTTTTTCTCATGGAGCTACAAAAATATCCATGCATTTCATTTTTGAAGTATAGAAACGTGTTTAAAACCCGATATCAGAAAGCGAGATGAAAACAATGAAATAAAAACATTTTAATGCTGCTCATCTGATGCTTTCTCACATTTTAACATATTCTAATGCAAGTTATTACTCACATCATGGAGACAATATGCAAAAAAAAAAGAAAAAAAAAAACTTTTTGTCTAACAAATAGCAGTTGATTTACACTGAAACATATTACTCCAAGAGTAAGAGCTCAAGAACAGCAAAGTTACAATAATGGCATGAATACCAGTGTATGGGATGATGCACAAGTGTCCCCTGTGTTGGCTGATATGGAACTAAAACAACAAAACCCATGAATATACAAGAGAACAGCTGGAGAAAAACTGTCCACTGTAGTGACCAGTATGCATGAAAGGGCTGATATAGATAGAATATACTGATGAAGCAGAAAAAATACAAGATTTGCAGATGTACAAATCTACAGGAAATAGAAGTAACTGTACACTATATACATACATACACTGTTAAATCAGAAAAAAAGTAGGTCTATTTTACTGCCATGGGCTTAGTTTCACAGTTTTTGCTGCCAACGTTACCTGTTTTCTTGATAGTATGTCTGTCTGTCACAGGATTACGCAGAAACTCACTTGTTTGGAGTGTATGGACTTGGGATGAACCACTTTATATTGTGGTTCATATCCAGCAAATATTACAGATCTTGGGATTCTTAAAAACATGGTCTGAAATTGCGAGGTAGGTTGTTTGATTGAATTACAGGCTCTTGGTGGAGTTATGTGCCTTCTGGTTATAATTGGTATTGTGAGCTTTGGAATTTGTCATATATCCTGCTGGATGCTTAAGGCTGCGGTGTTTGATAGGCTTTTGGCGCCATTGGGCCAAAATTCCATTATTACCTTTCAGTGTGCTGTAATTCAAGTGGTTTGACAGGAAACAACAATTCTACCCCCCCCCCCCCCCCTTTCCTAGACTGTTTTGGACTATTGAAAGTTTATCCTATGATGACTCTGTGGTACATTAGAGGCTTCAAAAAATCACTTTCTTTTTTCCATAACAGTGTGAAACAGCATCAGGTTAGTTTATATTTATGCTCAGTCTATTGAGTTGGACCAAGATGAGAAAACTGCAGAAGGAAGTTGAGTATTTGGAAATTCTGGCAGTGATTTTTGGTTGATTTTCAGATTGAAATATCCTAAGGAAACGGATATACATCTCCTTACTTAACAACCAACCCACCAATCTGCCCGCTTCCTAGCATCCATGTGCATTTTTCACTGATTGGGTTGTATTAACAATCATATTTAAAGTGTGTTAGCTGGATCAGTTTCACGTAGCCATCAATCACGATATTTGTTCCATTCTTTCATTGTCTTCTACAAAGTTTCATTCTGCACATAAACTTCCTCGATCAAATCTTGCCATTGATTCTTATTTTGTTTCATACATTAGCTAATCCTACAAGTCATAAACATCCAAACATGTAAACCTTGAACATACATGTACCTGCGTCCTGCTGCTTTACTGCTATAATGTGTTTTTATTCATTTATTTAGTACTAGCATTGGTATATAGACTATTGACATGGCTGCTGTTGATCCTTCGTTGTTGGCTCTTCCTATCGTTGTGAAGCAGAATTCACCAAGCGTTTGATTGTTCACCCTCTAATAGGGAACGTGAGCTGGGTTTAGACCGTGATGAGACAGGTTAGTTTTACCCTTTGATGGCTGCTGTTAGACTGTATTGCATTTTAACGTATTTTTCTCCTGTTTTATTCATGTTCTGGGATTATTAGTGGCATTTTTGTCTTTTCTGGATTGTTTTGGTTTTTAAGAGGTGGCCAGGGGTAACAGATGAAAATTAGCCTCTTCAGCTAACTCTGGCTCCTTTACAGTTTTTTATGCTTCTGTTCAACACTCCCTGTCAAATAAAATAATGCATACAAAATAAAATACATACACAAGTTGAATTTAATCCTATCATGCATAGTGATCACTACAGTGGACAGCTATTCTACAGCTGTTCTCTTGTATATTCATGGATTTTGCTGTTCTTTTTGTTTTTTTTGTTTTTTAACACACGTATCTTTATTAAAGTTTAAGACACTACATGTCTTTTCTGACATGAATTTGTGACATTATGTAGATCTGTCCTGAGGATAAACCCCCAGAATCACAAGCCTTCCCCACAGTTTTCACACAATTTATCAGTAAATACAGGGCGTCCCATAAGTCTCCATACATACGAAAAATAAACGTTTCTTGACATAAACCATTTTTATTTATATAATATACTCTATATGACTGACATTTTGTCGGGAACAAATTGATCCAAAACACTTCCTGTTTTTTTGAACTTGACAATAAGTTTTGCCACAGTGTCGTGTGTGATACTCGTCCCATGTTTTCTGTTAAATGCGCTTGCAACCATACGACTGCTTGCTGAACCAGCCACCAGGATGATTTCAATTCGTTGCTCTTTATTCAAATGCATTCTTGGGGTTATCTGAAATATATATAAATACATGTTAGAACCATATATGTATGGGAATGTATTATGTCTCCTATGTATGGAGACTTATGGACACCCTGTACATGTTTCTGTGTGTCAAAAATTAAACATGTGGTGTCCAGCTGAGTGGATATTTTTGCAACTTCATGAAAAATAGGTTCATAAGAATTTTTTTGTCATTATTACTTTTTTTTAAATGTATTTAAAAAATTATTTATTTTATTTTTATTTTTTTTAATTTATTTTTCAGAAGAAAATTTTCTATCACATTGTTTTTTTTTCATGCCTAAAGAGGAATAAAAACACTCAGGAAAAAAATTTGATTAAGGCTCTCATAATTCCTTCATGAAAGGGTTAATTACATTCAGCTCATTTTCAGATAAAAGCTTCTGGTATCAGAAATCAAACCCTAAAATTAAATCAAACCAACAAATATCACAGCTTTAGTCATGTTTTAATTGGTTATTAGTGTGGAGCAAGTGCAGTGCAAAGAGTAATTTTTTTTTTTTGGTGAGAATCCTGCAGATCTCCCCTGTAAGGCATTAATCTGGCTGTTGTATCCACAGCAGCAGCAGAATGAGCCTCCTGTTCCCATTATCAACATTACACATCCGGTCTGAGGGGGCCTTTCAACTGCATAATCATAAGTCACACATTGAAAAGCCACCACTGTTAAGCAATGAACACCTACCTCTACTCTGTCCCATCTAAGTTCCCAGGTGGGTGTGCAATATGGCAGACCTTTGTTCCGTGTGTGCGTGGAAAAGCACACACTGTCAACACGGGAGAGAAAAGCTAATATTTACCACGTATGGCCTCGGCTTTAATATTAGCTAGAGGTGCAAGTTGAGGGAGAACAGAGGTCTCACTCTGGTCTCACTTCCTACCCAAATGCAATGCCAAGAGATTTATTTTTAAGGCTTTGCAGCTTAATTTGACATGATAGAAATGAGAAAAATGTCACAAATTAAAAACATACATAAAATATTGTTTATACTTCCTAGTGCAAATTGCAGCACAATGCATATTTGTAAGAGTTATGTGGTGGTTCTGCCCCTTATAGCTCCTCTTTCAGTTTTAATTCCTTTATTAAATAGTGCCTGCTCCAAAACTTTGCAACTGCAAGGCAAATCAGAGTAATATAAGTATCAAAACAGGGCCTTAAACACACTCCTTTTATTAAATATTATCACCCTTTTAACTCTTGACCTGTAGTAGTTCTGACATTTCTTGCCAGTTTCAACAGAAGGGAAAAAAAAACCCATGAAAAGATCAAATCTACACATCAAGTGATTAAAAAGTGTACTTGACTTCCTCTGCCTTACAATAGCCCTGAAGTAATCACCGCAGTGATCTCCTCCAATCCACAGAGCAAATATTCTGCACATATTTTCCCCTCTCTGCTCCTGATCCAGTGGAGTTCCAAACAGGAAATGATCTTGGGGCCATTTGTATCCTCATGGCCCAGACCAGCAGAGTGCATATTCAAGACATACTGGCAATGTCCCCTGTCTCAGGAAAGAACTCCAGACAAGTTCTTGTCCAAGCATTTCGGCTAAATACCGCATGAAATCGCCAGAGGATTTCGAATGAGTCAAGCTGTGGGGTTCTGGCGCAGGACCCACATCAATATCCTACTTATGCCGGTGGCCAGGTGTCGAGGGGAAATTCTCAATTGAATATTGTATCCAGCTTTCTGGGGAGCTGTATCTTGTGTGGATATTCGTTTCTCCGCCTTGCTATGCGCCCTGTCTCCTCTCCTTCCGTCTTGTTTTTGGCATTCCTCCGATCCGGGCCGAGTACAGTCTGTTGTGGCTCCCACTTGCACACCTGCCATGAAGAAACAGCTGTGGTCCAGCACAACATCATTAGTGTGGCTGAAAGAGAAGGAAAGGCCTGCACAGCCATCCCCCCTCTGTTTACTCTCCCTAAGAGTTCAGCCCTGGGGCATCTGTACAATGGACAAACATTTTTACGATAAAGACGTGCAAAAGCCACCCCCTCCCTGTGTTCTTACAGCGACGACGTGTAACCCGATCGTGGTGAAACCTGTGGGAGAGCAGGGGCGATGAAAGAAAATTTTATACCTCACACTAAACATGTCCTTTTGGGGTGTTCAGTCTGCGCAGCTGTAGAGTGGATGACTCTTAGGGTAACCCTCTAGCATTTATTCCCTTATTATTGCAAAGACGGCTCCACAGCCATGGTCAGGCATCTGCTTAAAGTGTGAAAGATGAGCTTCCTTAACATGAGACATTGACCTTTGAAGGCAGGACCCTTCCTCCTTACATGACCAGAAATCTCTCATCAGATTGCATATTTACAAGCAGCCAAGGAACACGGGAAAGTATTACGTATATTGCTGTAATCGATATGTCCTTAGTGCATGTAGAGGACAAGAAGAAAGGAAGTGCTTCCATTGATTTGCAAAGATACTGGAGTGTAGGCCTCTCTTAACAGCCTCTGTTCTTCCAGAAACAGAGGAGGGAGATTTGACCCCTGTGGGTACCAAGGGCTGCTCTGGAGAGCAGACGCCAAGCCGCAGACCCAAGGCTCCACTGTAAAAAATATCCTCTTTGACAAATCACTTCTAAACGTGTTCACGTCTATTGGCCTATTTAGAACGGTTTCATAAAGTTCAGGGTCAGATGACGACTACGTGGTTACAAGTTAAGACTCTGCAACAGTTTTGTGTTGTGATTGTTTATGTGCCTTCTGAAATCTTCCATTACATTCACAGATAATACAGATACAGAAACATTAACACTGAAATAGCACTGTGCTGTGAGCTGATAGTGAAGGCAATATGAGACAGTCTGACACTGAAATTACATATTGTGAAAAAGGTTGTTCATTGTTGCCATTAACATCACATTGACTTTAGTAGTTGATAACTGAGGTTTTTGACCCTAATTTTAGACAGTAAATCCCCTCACACACATAATTTAGAAGGCCTTTGAGCTTTTGATTTTGTCTTTTTAAATCTGCAAAACATAACATGATGTATATCTAAGCAGTGAAGAGGGCAAAACATTTAATTTGGGGTTTGTTAAAGTATTTCCTGTTGTTTTGATTGAAATGTATTGAAGATAACACTGAGCTATTAATGTTGCATTGCCAGAGTTTTCACTGAAACAACTCTGAATATCATTCTACAATAGGTGGGAAACTCTCTGGTGTTGTTTATTATTTTTATTTTTTCAACTGATCACAATCGTCTTGGTGGTATGAAACGGGAATGATGATGCGTTTATTAAGTGTGTTGGGGTGGAACATTTGTATACAGGTAAGTAAACCCCAGCAAATGCAAAAGAAAATGCCATGAAGAACCAAGAAGGTTTCCCTTATTGCACAATTATCATTAAAATTGTCATTAAAATGCATGTAATGGAAGGGGAAGTCTATTTGTTGCAAGTCAGACAATTATCAGATTATATAATTTCTAACATATACTTAAATTAACAATAGTGTGACTTTGGTTTTCTAAAGCAGACATTTGGATTTAACCATGTAAATAAAAAAGATGCTTCCATATGTGTGAGGTGCAACAAGTTCTTTAATCCAAACTGATGCAGTGGGTATCGTTTTATATTAAACAACCACCAGCTTGATAGAGAGCATAAAAACTGGACTGGTTTCAATGGAAAAAGGTCATGTGGTCTGATGAATCCAGAGTGATGGAAGCATCAGGGTGAGAACAGAGATGGATGTAGTGATTACCAATCATGCCTAGTGTCTACAGTACAAGCCTGTGGGGGTAGTGTTAAGATCTGGGGTTGCTGTAGTTGGTTTAATTGAAGTTCAGCAGTGATGTGTTAAAAATTTTGTGACATTGCATAAGGTTATTGGAGAAAAAATGGCACAGCAAATACATGCTGTCATTAACCTTTATGGATCCACGGTCATGGCCCTGTGACTGAATTACATGACATTTTCAACACATCGTAGCATTCAAAAGTGCGCTCTTGAAACACTCTCCCACTTTTTATGTGATGTTGATAGAGCAAATACAACCGGAGATATGACGCTTTGAACTCAGAGCAAACAAACATGAATAAAAGTCAGAAAATGAGGTGGGCGGGCCTTATATTTCTGACCATGTCTTCGTCATTTTTTGTCCTTTTTCAGAATGGAAAAAAACGGCTGAATCTGCGGATTCTAATCCACAGACTGCATTAGCATTACAGGTAAGGGTGAGAATGACTCCTGCCTGAACTGGATGCAGAAACTGGGAGGACCAGGGTTGGGCGAGTGGAGGGAGGGGTGAGAAAACCGAAGAAAACGCCTATGTAAAGATACATTTTTATGTCAAATATTTGAGTATAGTTTTAATCTATTACAACTTTTATTTTATATACCTTATATTTGGAACCGATATTCACTTTTAAAGTCTTTGAAAAGGTCCGTTAAGCATCTTTGTGTTATTTATGCAATAAATTATATACGTTTTTCAAATTGGATTTTATATTTTTTGGCCTTTTGTGTTTATATAGTAGGTTAAAGTGAAAAAATAATGGGTAGATGATATAGATGAAGTTGTGCTGGAAAAAAAAAAAAAAAAGATACCAAACATGGGTATAGTAAACATTTCTTTATATAGTATATAAAGGCAAAATCAAAAGTACTCAAAAATGGCCAAAATAGGCTCAGACCCCCAAGATGAAATATTAGAGTGTGGGAGGTTTTTGGCCTGGTGTGTATGAATAATAAACGTAAGTGTAGTAAACATGTTGCCTTTTGTTGTTAATAAAAGTTGTAAATGACTTGATTAATAAAAAAAAACCTCTCTAAATCCTGTCATCAAACAACAAGACTGTAGTAGAGAAACATAATATAGTTTCTTTTCCATTGCACACATGAAACATCAGTAAATTATTGGAAAAAGTGGTAAGAGGTCCATCACCCCTTTTATTTTAAGGTGATGTCAGCTGGCAGAAAATTTTCTGGAAAGAGTTAAAGAAAGGTGAAATCATCTTTCTTTCTTGCTGGATGTTTTTCCTTGTTTGATGAGGAGGGGAAAAAAACTCATAAGACTTACAACACGATTAAATGACCTTTTACTGATGAATACTTTTTGCAGTGGATCCCTACCGAAGAAAATCAATCCGTCACCACGCGCACAGGAAGGAAGCTTGGGCTGGGGAGAGATACTGCTCTTAATGACATGTCTCTGTGTGCCTGGACTAGAGGGGGAAGTAACCGGATATTTAAACAGAGATAAGAGTGTGTGCCAAAGAGGCTGGGATTGGATATGACTGAAACCCCATGGCAACCGGCTGGGGCTATCGGATATGGAAAGGTAAATAGTAATGCAGTCGTAGCATGTTTTAATGCTGTAAATTAAAAGCTCATGTAACGTTCACGTGTGAGTGAGATATAGGTGGTTAGCTTATGCCAAGTTTTCATTAGTGATTTCCTCCATGCTTTTAGCAGCGCGCTTGTTTTAAATCAAGATTTGGAACATGCGTTTTGGCTCATCAGGATCTGTAAGCAGAAATCAGATATGCTGTATTTCCAAGCAAGAACACTCACTGCCACAGGATAATGAGAGACATGAAAGTATCTTAACGAAACACTCTCAGATTGGAGGAAGAGCGAAGATGAGGAAAATATGTGATGGTACATACTGGAAAAAAAAAAAAGAGAGAGAAAAGAACCTTGAAAATACTGTTTTCATCTGTTCAGTATGTGTGGCAGTTAAAGCAACAGTCCACCCTGTGACTTTTTGCTAAACATATACTGCGTTGTCTGATAAAATCTTCTCCTACTAGAATGGCTTTGACATCTCCTACAGGCCAGAACTTGTTGAATTCAGCTGTGGGTTATACGAGTTACTCAGTGTAACCACAACTTGTGTTGTGGCTGCATTGCATTCTGTTTTATCAAGGCTACTGTGGATGCAGTAGTTGGTAGCTCTGCTTTTCATCTTCCTGAAAGGCCAAACAAGTCAGCTGACAGTTATCCCAGTTGACATGAAAGCCATGTTCAGGCTGGCGATACGTCTTCATCAAGACAGGGTCTGACAAAAAGATAAGCCTTCACTGGTTGGGATTGATTTTTGTGTGTGTGTGTGTGTTGTTTTTTTTTTTTTTTTTTTTTTTTGGCAGTATTACATCTGTCCATGACTTTTCTGTAACATACATTCTGTTACATTATGTTACGTTAAAAGTGCATTTAATGTTATGGAGTGGTTTTGTGGAATGGATTGGATCTAAATATCAAACACTAGTCGCTTTTCCATTGGATATCTGTGCAAAACTTTACTGATATTTATTAAATGTTGAACAAACAGAAGTGAGTAGTGTCGGTTTTTCCATTAAATCACAAATGTGATGATTTGTTAATTTATCGCAAGATAGCACGGGAAGTCATTCCATAAAAATGGCGACAAACGTAAAAATGGTGTTGATTTACAGATATTTTATTATATATTACCCCTGTATCTCATCCTAAATTAAAAAATGATCGGGTTTCCTGGTGTGTCCACACATACCGCGACATGTTTCTTCTTCTTCTTCGCTTGTTGTAACGTCTGTTAACATCCGGTTTTTTAATTCACCTGACTGTAATTGCGAAAAAAGGTTTTTCCATTGCAGTTTTGCAGGATATACCAGCGCAAAACTTATAATCAAAAAATGAGACTTTTGGCAAAATTGTTGTTTTTCCATTAGGTAAATTTTAATGCACAAATTATATTTGCGCAATTTGAGGGTCAATGGAAAAGTGACTAGTGTGAAAACTTAATAAAATGTTTTGATAAAGATCTTTTTATTGAAGTTTTCTCAGTATAATACAAGTGCAGTGCTGAATGGTTTACAGAAATCTGAAGTAGCATGGGTGTATATCATTCGCAGCTAGCACCATAGAAAAACAAAACAGAGCAAAACAGAACAAACAACAGACTGTACATAAAATTATCCCTCCTCAGTCATTGCCAGTGCATTAGTCATAGTAAAGGATCACTATCACAACATAAACCTGCACTAGGAGTAAATACGAAGAAACTTCACAAAATTTAAAAAAGATGAATAAAAACTGTATTTTCCACAGATATAGTAACAATGAACATGAGTAATAAGTAGTAACAGTAATAGTTATTGATTGGATGTAATCAGTTGTTGTCTTTCTCTGGAATTTAATGACTGACCTGTTCTTTGTTATGGACTTTATGCATTAGCTGATTAGCCAAGTCATATAAAATTGGGGTTGGACAGTATAAGCTTGGCTTCTTCCTGCTCCTTTTTGGACATAAAGTATAGTTAAAGAGCCTCAATGACTGTTATACATTTGTGAGATATTTGTTTTCTTTTTTTGATTGATTTATTTCCATATATTGGAGTGTCCTTTTAAATCTGGAATTTCTTTTCCACACTTATGTTAAAAATAAAGTCTATCTATATCTATTATGACCCGTGTCTTCCTGCCATTGCTTTGTGTAATTGCTACCATGGTAACGCATGTTCTAGTTGTACTGCATCAGTCAGTGGCACTTAAAAGTTAATTAATTTATTCTAAATGGACGATCTAGGACATGTCAACCATGTTCTCTATTGATGTGAAGGGGTGATTGCAGGTTGGTGGATGAGCTGCACCTCAAACAGTATGGAAAGGTTACCTGTGTGATGTCATCCTGTCTCATCAGTCAGCTGACAGTTGGAACCTGTGGCCACGCCCCCATAGCGACTCCCATAGCGTTGGATTTTTATCAGTAGCGGTTTGTTTACTGTCAGCAGTAAACCTCAAGCAGAGTTTCCTACAGACATTAGGTGTTGTAAATAGGTATGGGAGGGGGGTAGGGGGGTGGTGGTGGTGGTGATGTTGACCCATCATCATGATTAATCTGTGACTGAATTATTGTGATGATCCTTCACCTCCATTAGCACTTTAAAGGAGTGATATTTTGCTTTTTTTAAATGGAATTATGCATTTTAAAACGTTTCCCTGTGGTCTACATAAACTGTAAATGCTCTACTTGGGTCTGAATTCTTCATTAATTCAACTTTACAGGTCCATCTTCGACCCTATTTCTGAGTAATGACACCAGAAAGGTTGTTTTGAGCGCTGGCCCTTTAAATGCACATGAGCCACTTCAGGCCCCACCCACTCCAGGTTGTTGACCGTGCTTTCTGTCCCGTTCAGCCACTTGTGTTCGTTAATACAATCAACAACTGAACATTTTAGGTAACCGGCTCGAAGTTTGGACATATTTTCAGTTTTTACTACAACTGCTGCTGCTAATAAATAATTATGGCGTCCTTGGAGAACTATTCGGCAAAAGTCTTGACCCTATATGTGCAAATTTTGCAACATGACTAGTTATAAAATGTAACAAATTCAACAGGAATTGAAACGGGTTGTAGAAATCCACTCGATTTTGGCCAAAAATGAATATAAAGATAGCTTTGCAGCACCTGGAGGGTTCAATTTCAAACTTTATGAACTGTTAGGGTCCAAATACACAAATAAATGAACCAAAGACTAATAAAAGTGGGTTTAGCCAAATATGACCCCTTTAACATTGGGTGGGGTTAACGGAACATTCTGTTGGTAGAAGTAAGTTATAAGTATGTTTTGCATTAATAGAATAACACAATCCTCTGTACGCTTTTATATGGTTGTATTAATGTAAGAGCACAAACATGAAAGAAACAACATAGAAGCAAAACCTTTACATGTATTGATCCTCAATTTCTGATCATTGTATTTAGTCTAATAACGCTGCCCCTGACTCATAGATTTACCAGTTCAGTCAGATGGGACAGAGTTATGGGAATTACTTTTTCAAAATGAATACAGTTACATGTAATACGTTCAGCGCTGTAATGAAACCCTGCTGTCTGACTGCAGTCCCAGAGGGCTGCGTCGTATTACCTCCATGGTGGATGTGAAATGTTCTAATTACTCACGATGAACTAAATATACTCCGGTGTCTGTTAATGTTAAAAATGAGGCCCAGTACAGTCCATGTGTGTCAAACACTGGGACACGCTGCCTCTGTCTCCTCTGTGTGTGTTCAGGCCTGGTGTTCAACCACATTGTGACAGGTCACTGGTCACCATGGCGATGGAACACATGTCACTACTGTTTGCACATGATTTTTTTTCTTTTTTTTTGGCGGGAATGTTGCAACACACACCAGATCATAAAACTGTGAATACAAGGACATATAATATTCTGAGTAGGTCATAAGTCCTATCACCACACATTTGACAAGAGAGAATAACTGAGGAGACATGTATTTAACTAAAAATGTCTTAGATCACTGTCACCGTAAAGAAAAAATACAAAGCTGTTGGTTCTTTTAACCCATGACGACCCAGTGCTACTTTTGTGGCACTTCCCAAAGGAATTTTTCTTTATTTCTACCTTTAACTGATTTATAAGGAAGAGGATTAGGGACATTGAATGAATGAATGAATGAATGAATAAATAAATAAATAAATAAATAAATAAATAAAATAAATAAATAAGGTCCGATATGTATTTTTTTTTTCTGATTAATTTGAGAAAAAAAGTCAGAATTAGGACTTTAATCTCAGAATTTGGACTTATTTTCTCATAATAATAATAATAATAATAATAATAATAATAATAATAAAATGGACCTGAATTTTTTTCCCAGTGGCCCTCTTCCGTAGATTTATCACCATTTTTAAAATACTATTATTTGTATTTTGCATTTTTTTGTGTAAATCCTGTATTTTCCTATATTAAATTAATAGATCATGTAGATGTAAGTTAATTCAGTTAATTATATCAAAACGGAGAAAAATGAAGAAAAAAAATTACTTTTTCATATGCTTCAATACTTACCATGTGAATGATTTGTCTGCTTTGTCTACATTAGAAGAATTATCTAGAATGTGCAAAAGAAGCCAAGTTCATTTACTTTCAATAATTTATGCTCTCATCTTTCAATTTTTTATTTTTTTTATTTTCTCAATATTTCAATAACAACACTAGGCAATCAAATTCCCAGTAAATCTATAGTCTGGTTCTGCCTTTATAATGAAAGGGAAACCCAAAGTATGTAAACCGGATGAGTAGGACTCTCCCCTCTATTAACCAACTCCACTCAGATGCATTTAAACCTGCAGCCAGAGGGAAAACCTGTCATGGTTGTGGGCAGTTTGTAGTAATAAAGGTGAAGCAGAGATAAATAATGGTTAAAAGCAGCAGTGTCATCCCTACTCATTTCCCGCTTCTTTTTCTTCCCACTCCCACACTGATCCCTGTATCACTCAACTTTGTTCAATGTTTGGTCTGCAAAGGCAGATCAGGTTCCCTCTCCAAGTTAACGTGCATAAAGGCTCATGTAATAGGAGCAGGCCAGAGTTGCAGATACAAAAATACACAAGTCTGTTGCTGTCTTAGTGGGTTGGACCTGAAATCATATGGAACATATCTTTTCTTCGCGGTTTGATGATAATGCTCCAAGACAATGCAGGCTTCGCCAAAGGAAATGATTAAGCTGTATTTTGTGGTGTGTTTGTTTTAGTTTAAGCCATCTGAATCATTAGTCCTCCAGGAAAACACTGAGATGTATTTTCTCATTTCTCTCCAACCACTTCACACTTGAGTCTTGAAATATATGAAATCATGTTGACATTTCATACTTTATATTTTACGAACCCAGCTGACACTTTTATTCAGTATGAGTAACTACGAGCCTGGCAGTGGATTAAGCCTAAATTCTAATATTACAAACAGCCCGATGGTACGGTGTTGGGCTCGTAGCAACCACACCTTGCCAGCAGTAACCAAATATTCCTGTGATGCTGCAATGATCACATATGACAAAAATTCCAGGAAAGGAAAGGAGAGCTTGAAAAGAAGAGCATATTGAGAGGAAGTAGAGGTGGATGGGAATCAAGGGGATAAGGGTATCATGAAATATTTGCCCAACAGATAGGTTTTCACCCACTATTGACTGCCGCTAGCCCCCACGTTCACACTCCCTCCATGTTTCGAGCACCTCCAACCATTGGCAAGGCCATAGTCCTAACCTCCGCTAGCCCAGGGATCAGGTGATGCTCCGCAAAAGGATTAGCGGCAACTGGATCCTTCTGGCATCGGCACAGGAATTTTCATTACAATGATCTTGGGTGTGGTGCGCCAGGAATGCATCCTCAATAGGAAAGAGAGGAGTATACCGAGGCGATGTGTAAGGGAGTGGTGGGCTGGGGGGGTGGGGGTGGGGGGTTTGGATGGGACATGCTTCTTCCCAGTCCCAATTGAAGCTTTGTCATGTGTTTGAACTCCTATTTTCATTGGTGGATTTGTGCACATGGCGACTCCCATTCACTTGGAGAAACAAATTATTACATTATAAGTGTGTTATTGTGCTCACAATGCTCTTACTGCTGATGTTTGTTTTCATTTTTACAGTTTTTACCCCTCGGCCAACTTCAGGCCAAAGGGGTATTGTAATTGTTTTGTTGTCTGCACTGCAAAAATCTAATTCTTAACAAGTGTCGTTTTCTCATTTCTGGTCAAAATATCTCATCACACTTAAAATGAGACATAATCACCTAAAGAGTAACTTTTCAGTGAGATATGAGAACTAATTTTTAGACAATAGATCTTGAAAATACTTATTTCAAGAAATCTTACATAGATAATTTTCACTTGTTCCAGTGGCAGATTATTTTTTTGCTTGAATTAAGCGAAAAAAAATCGTGAATCGAGCAAAAAATCTCGAATTACTCAAAAAAAAAAAAAAGTGAATTAAGCAAAAAAAAACAAAATCTGGAATTAAGCAAACAAAATCTGGAATTAAGCAAAAACAATCATGGATTAAACAAAAAATCTTGAATTAAGCAAAAAAAAATCATGAATTAAGCAAAAAAAAAATCTTGAATTAAGCAAAAAATTTGTGAATTAAGCAAAAAAAATTTTTTTGAATTAAGCAAAAAAAAAAAAAAAATTGTGAATCAAGCAAAAAAAAAAAACTTGAATTAAGCAAAAAAATTCTGCCACTGGAACAAATGAAAATTGCCTTGGTAAGATTTCTTGAAATAAGATTTTCAAGATCTGTTGTCGAAAAATAAGTTCTTATATCTCACTGAAAAGTTACTCTTTAGGTGATTATGTCTTATTTTAAGTGTGATGAGATATTTTGACCAGAAATGAGAAAAATACACTTGGTGAGATTTAGATTTTTGCAATGTCTGTCTGTCTGTCCATTCAGCAACACAATCACATTATCTGAAGAATGCATTCAGATATCCACACCAAATTTATACTGCGGGTGCATCTTGGCATGAAGCAGAAGCCTGTTCAAAATAGGTGACCTTGACCTACTTTTTCAAGATCAGATGCCGACACATCCTTTCAATGATGTAATGGCATTATCTGAAGACTGCATTGACATTTCTGCACCAACCAAATTTACACAAAGGCAATCTAATGTAAATTATAGGGCAGTAACTTTCAGCAGAATCTTAAACTGTATTTGGCTGAGGGGGATTGAAAGTGCATAGCATGTTATGTTACACTATGGCATCGTCACTATTCTCTTCATGTGCACCCAGATGTCTTGTTTTATATACAGTGCATCAGATATGGAAAACTTTCTGTGATATGCAGAATAACAATACAATAAACTAGTTGCTTAGGTTTTTAGTGTTGCTCATTTTGTGCCTCAGAAACAGTTGTTTGATGTGTTTACAAACCAAACCCCATTCATCATTACAGATACAAAATGTTAAACTATCACACCAGAGGATTAAATTATTCATTTATTTATCATTTTCTCAGGTTTCCCAGTACTTATTGCTGATGTAACAACTATTCTTCCTGGGGTTCAGACAAACACAGGCAAGACATTCAGACATTACTGACAACAGCTGGCAGTAAATGAAATAAAACATACATGTATGTAAGTTCATACAGTACACAGTATCAAAAAAGCAAACAATAATAAATTATAAATACACTAACAGAGTGAACTCTCTAGTTTACACACAGTTTAGTATCACTTCAAAACAGCCTATTAACAGTGTTAGAATTTCAGTGTTTACTCCATAAAATAACTTTTCCATCATTATCATTTGTAACCTCAACTCATTTCATTCTTAATAACTAATGTGAGTTATTTGAGCATGTTCATATTTAGCACAGCCCTATACTGAACAGTCTTCTTTAAAGCATTTGTTTCTGGTAAAAATGACTTAAAATAGAATAAAAAGGAAAAAAAAGCACATCTGATGATGAGACTGAGAATAAGCTCAAATGTATACTGTCATGAAACATTATTTATATAAATGATAATGTGCCGACATAGTTTTGTGATGAGTGGGAGAAGTAAGCAGTGCCTGATGGGAAATGTAAACAAATCATCTACAGTTACATGATTACCCAGAGTATCAAACTGCAAAAATGCAATGCAATGTCCATTAACTATGTTTGCATTAGTGTATAATCATACAGAGAATGAGCTAAGTATATCTACAAAGAGAACAGGCCCTGATTGGAGTTCCTCCTCTTTTTTTTTTTTCATTTTATAGCAGGTGTAAGGTTACATAAAAGCACAATACTCTGAGTACAGGCATATTTGAGTTAATAATCCCTTAATAAAAACACAAAAACACTGGCTCTAATGAGGACATCTCACAGTTTTGGCTGCAACAGTAGAATGTAAAATCT
This sequence comes from Sphaeramia orbicularis, assembly GCF_902148855.1. Taxonomy (NCBI): domain Eukaryota; kingdom Metazoa; phylum Chordata; class Actinopteri; order Kurtiformes; family Apogonidae; genus Sphaeramia; species Sphaeramia orbicularis. The sequence goes on from NC_043966.1 coordinate 15,219,496, forward strand.
ACAATTTTGCTGTTTTTTCATCGTACATCTCAGTCACAGAAAAAAATCTTACACAATCAAGTCATCAAAAACAATGGTTATGCGATCAAGTACTAACTCCTGTGTGTATCATGCGACTAAAACAAACAGAAAAGAAAACATGGAATGCTTAAAAGCACTGTTTTGTCAGTACAATGCCATAGATATTGATGTAAGAAGTTCAGTGATTTTGGTTATTATCAAGAAAACATGGAAAATGGATAGATATCAGCTCTGAAATTAAACTCTTATGAGCTATTTTTGTTATTATATTTGTCCAAACAAATGTACCTTTAGTTGTACCAGGCATTAAAATGAACAAGAAATTGAAGAAAACAAGGGTGATCTAATAATTTTTTCCACGACTATGCTTTAGTATTGCATTCCATTCTCTATTGTTAATATAAGCAAGATGAATAGACTTTTATCATATCTATAACCCAATGAAATGTTTTCCTTTGTTTAAACATCTGGTGAGAAATAATCCCAGAACATTCAGTTCTATGCACTCTATGCATGTAATATTCAGTCCCTGCTGATGTTAATAAATACATTTTCCTAAATTCTAGGAGTCACGCTTTTTTGCCAGTATGGCTGTGAAATAGGCTTCAAAATGGGCATTAAATTCTGTTCTACATAGTCTTATAAAGTCTTAAATTCATCTTGTAGAAACCTGTAGGAACCCTGATTTATTATGTTTTATATTTCAGCATTAATTCTCTTTATTTATTTTGTATTCAGTATTTGATGACTTATTCAATGTATTTTTCTCCCAGAAGTTTAAGTACCTCCTGTGTGTCTGCAGTGAACCCCCATTTGAGAAAGACTGGTCTAAAACGGTCATATTTGGACCACTTTCACCTGCAGTGTGAATGTAGCCTGAGTCAGACTGATCTCAATAAATCGTGTTCTATGTCGCACCACAGTTCTTATGGCATTTGGCGTGCTATACCTACGCATTTTCGACCTTTCGCGTGCTATTCAACGCCATTTGATCGCGTTTAATGCTACGTTTCAGGCAACCCATAACTCATGTTTTTCCAACCGTCTACTGGTGAAAATGCACTGGAATGGCAGTCAAACCTGTGACTTCCCACCCATGAACTTGCACTAGATCCATGTACTCCCAGTTCCGAGCTCTGACGTCACGTAGCCTGTGAAACAACAATGGCGGCCCCCATGGATGTGGTGTTTATGCAAATTGTTTATTAAAGCAACGTTATTTATTTATCTGCAAATGTTCTGCATAATCAGCAGCTGCTCTAGCGTTAGCTAGTTTTCAGTCCACTGAGTGCAAGAATAAATTAATACCAAATATGTATCCAAATATCCAAATAACATAATATAAAAGGTATAACAGCTTCTCTTGCCTTATGCACCGTTTTCACTCCTCAAATAAGCAAAGAACAAGCATCTTTGGCGATAGAAATGATTGTAAATGAATGGTTCACCATGCTGGTTTGTTTACATCTAACTACCACAATTCCTTGCGCTCTGGCAGTTTGGGGTGACTTGCTTGGAACGTTACAAAGTCGTGAGTCGTGGTTTGAAGATGTGACTTAAGGGCTCAAAAACCGGCCTGGAGCGCAGCATTAATTCACGCCAAGATCTCCGGTTCACGTTAACCTTAACCCACAGTGTGTGGTATTTGACGCATCCATTCAGGTGGGACAGGGGGCTCAAAACGGCGTGAACATACCCACGGAAAGTTTATAAAGTGTACAGATAACACGCCAATTAAAAGTGGGCTGTATATTTACGCCAGTCATGATATCACGTTGCCTGAGTATCATCTCGCTGGCATGTGGACAGAAGCTGAAGCTGTGCTGCCATGGTTACCTCGATGAACCTCGAGTACTCCCTTGTTTACACTTTGAAGATATTCTTGTATTTTACTCTCAGTTCCTGTCTAGTCACTGTGGAAGTAGATTTGATATGTGCTGAGATGCATCTCTTCCAGACACCAGTATTTTTATGTGTAAGCACATTGAATATATGGGCTCTCTGTTGAAGATATTCTGCGCTATGCAACTCTAATTCTCCCTCTAGGGCATGTTGTACCCATATCAGAGGAAATAGCGATGTGTTGATTATTTCACTTTTGAAGCTTCTGAGGATTGACATTTTGACGGTCATGTCTTCCTGCAGTTGGGCCTCAACATGTTTGTGATAATTTGCTCAGGCTGCACATAGGATTTGTAAGTCAGTATTTTATCTAATCTTCACTTGAGTAATCAAACAGGTGTCTGGTGTGTAATCTGGCAACTGAAGCTGCTTTTAACAAGTTTTTCCACCCAGTCCCCTTGCATTGAAATTTCAGTCTCTTTGTTTAGTAATGTAATGCTATCATCGCACTGTGCACTGACTGAAAACTGACGACCAGGCGACCATGGCTGAAAGGTCTTTCCGATTGCAGGTCACGATTTTGGCAGTGGGGAGAGAGAAAAAACTCATGGGGCACAGCTCTGGAATTACCTCCACAATTGCAAAGTGAAAGCCATTCTTAGAGGGGGGCAACAAAGAGCTCTCTGTCTGGGCAGCGCCTTTTGGCCCAGGAGAAATACTATCTGCTGCTACGGCCCCCCCCCATCCTGCCTCTTAGGCTGATTTCGACAGCGGGGCAGGGTGGGCAGAGTGCTGCGCCAGTGCCACGTCCCACAGCTCCATTGACAATTGTTGCGCTTGGTTTCTTCCATTTACATGTAGAGGACGAGAGGGGAAATAATTTGTATGCATTGACCTATTTAGCAGAGGCTGTTCATCGCATCTTTGGTTGTATTCGTCAAGATGATTTTATGGTAAATTATTTTAGAGTCAAAAACACAGAACATCTACAGTGGTGGAAAAAAGGTTTTGGACACTCTATATATTTAGGATATTTTGTACTGAGAATCACTCTACTCCTGAACCATTAAATCGTTGACAGAAAATTCCAGGTCTTTGACACTTGAGCTGTTATTGCTCCTTCTGAACAACCCAAAAATGTTTTTTTTCAAATATCAATTTCCATGTATGAGTTTCAATTTTCTATCATATTTGATACATCGGGTCTCAATGCTCAAATATTATTATTTTTGAACAAACAAAAACATGTCTAATAAATTGGTAATTCCTTTTTAAAATTGGCGAAGTTCTGCCTCCCTCCTCATTAATGACAATCTTGTAGTGTCACTGGAAAGGCCTCTGGTGAATGAATTCCTCCCCCCTGGTGGATTATCCATGTATTGCATGTATTTAATTGTATACATCAGGTTCTTCAAGAAAAAAATATCACACTGATCATGTCGAGGGCTTCAAAGCTCATGTATCAAATATGATTCATTTGGCCTTATAGGGTTAAAGGAGTGATATTTAGCTTTTTTTTTTTTTTAAACAGAATTATGCATTTTAAAACATTTCCCTGTGGCCTACATAAACTGTAAATGCTCTGCTTGGGTCTGAATTCTTCATTAATTCAACTCCACAGGTCCATCTTCAGCTCTATTTCTGAGTAATGACACAAGAAAGGTCGTTTTGAGCGCTGGCCCTTTAAATGCAAATGAGCCACTTCACACCCCACCTCCTCCAGGTCGTTGGCTGTACCTGTCAGTCCCGTTCAACCAACAACTGAACATTTTAGGTAATCGGCTCGAAGTTTGGGGTGGAGGGGTGGGGGCACTGATCTGCCTTGGCGGAGGTCTGCGCTGTCCGAGTGCTTTTCTAGTAAGGAATGGAATAACTCCCATCTTTTAAAATCTATTTATTGTATTAATTAATTGTATTTATTCTATTTATTTTTTACCTTAGAGGGGAAGGTGCAATATATAAATTAGGTTTGATACATAATTGTGATTATGCAGACTCCAAAATCTTGTGACTGAGTCCGTTTTGTTACTATGTGTGTCCGAATGTGAATGCAGCAACGTGTAGCACTGTTGTCCAAAACAAATTTCCCCTATGGGACAATAAAGTTTACCCTGATCCTGAAAATTGCATGTTTGTGTCTGTCTGATGAAGCTACACCTTCTGAAACACAAAAAAGAATTTTCTGCAAATATTTACTGATAATATTTGAGATTGTGTAAAACTTTAAGGGTGTCCAAAAATGTTTCCACCTCTGTAATCATGAAATATGTAAACCCATGGTTATTTCAACCAATTAGATAGATAGATAGATAGATAGATAGATAGATAGATAGATAGATAGATAGATACTTTTTATTCAGCAGCTTTACATACAACACAAGACAACATATTACTAACGGATTGGTAAACAGATAAAAAGTTACGGTTAGTAAATACTCTCAAAAAACTTGCTAAAAAACTCTAACAGTTTTGCTGAAAAACTTACTTTAAAAAAACTTGCTGTACAACACTATAAACAAAACACTTCTAATTTAAAAATCTATGGAAAACTAAATGTATTAAGAGTCAATTAGCCAATTGTCAACACTTTTCCGTTATTGTAAAGCAGAAACTATGTATTGAATATGATGAAAAATGCCTGTTTAGATATTTAATACAAAGGTATAAATATCCCTTTTTTATTGTTATGCTAGATCACAGAATAAGACTGAACTTTGGCTTTCATTTGGGAACAATTACTAAATGTTACACTGAAGTTTAACCCAAAATAGTCTGCTGTCAGGTTTCCTTTACTATCACAATAACATAAATGGCCAGATTACACGCCATGTACCAGCGAAAAGTGCAATATATGTCACTGGCTCCATTTAATCCAATTAGTAATCCTCAACATCACTTTCAAGGTATTAAGAGACGAGAAGAGAAGAGAAGGGAAGGTGCACCTAATCACCGTGGAATCTGCAAAGATCCAGCAAAACATCTCCTCCCCCTCTTTCGACCTAAGCTTTTCCTCCTTCCAAACATGCAGATGGCAACAGCTGTCTGTTGAGGAGCTTGAGAAATTGCAGCAACTGGAAAAGCATTTTAATTTTTGGAAGGTGACGTCTGCCGTGTTGTCCAGAGCCTTCATGGTAACTGTTGTTTGTGGATACCCGCTTTCAGACTTGTCAGTGCTATAGTTACCTCTGCCAAGGGGGTAATGCAGATAGTGCTGTAAGTGTTTTTAGGTTGGTTTGTTTGTTCTGTTAGTAAGTTTACACTAAGGGTGCTTTCACATTGCGTACCTGAGTCCATATCCGAGTCCGTTTGACCCTAAAGTCCACTTAATTTTATCAATGTGAATGCAAACGTTCTGTGCTTGAGTACTGTACCCGAGTCCAGCTGAGAAAGTAGTCCTGGGCAGGGTGCAGGGGCGGGGGGATGGGGGTATACATGGGGTAGGGGCTGTACTTAAATATGTGGTGGTGCAATCCATAACTAACGTAACTAACGCTGGCGTGACACAAAAGTGAAACTTTACATCCTTTTAACTTCCAGCTCTCGGCTTCTATTCCTCTAATCTACAGCGGATCTTACATAAAATTTTCACAACTTCTAACCTGTATCTACTGGACCCCCTCCACTGCTCTATGGGTCCCCACAAATCCTGGGACCTATGAATTTGTCACGTTTAATTTTCCGTTTTAATTTTCCACACCATGGGAGACCAGCAGAGTGACTCACTAACCCCTCTAGTGGTGACATAAACCCCCCAGCCCATTGGTGTAAATAAATTCAGTCCATTTCTCTACAGTCTAATACATTGGCACAGGTCTTTATTCTAAACACTGTCAATAGAAATACTATATAGAGGTCCTTTAAACATCAATATAACTTACAGTAATAAAATGCATCATACACATTAATGCATCATTAGTGGCTTTCCCATTGGACATCTGTGCAAAACTTTACCGATATTTACTAAATGTTGAAAAAACAGAAGTGTGTAATGTTGGTTTTTCCATTAAATTACAAATGCGATGATTGGTTTATTTATTATCACGAAATGACACGAGAAGTCAACAGAAATATCACATTGATTTACAGATATATTCATTATTATTATGTATTACCCCTCTATCTTGTACTAAATTAAAAAATGATTTGGTTTCCTGGTGTGTCCACACAAACCGCATCACGTTTCTTTTAAATCTCTTCTTTGCTTATAACATCTGTCAACATCTGTTTTTTTTATTCATGTGACTGTAGTTGCGAAAAAAGGTCTTTCCATTGTAGTTTTGTGTGACATACCAGTTTTGCTACACCCAAAAAAGCATCTTTTCCAGCACAAAAACTTTTATTCAAAAAACAAGAGTTTTAGCAAAATTGTTATTTTACTCTTTTTTTTTATACACAAATTATATTCGTGGAATTTGAGGGTCAATGGAAAAGCGAGTTGTGATATATATCTGTAAATATCATATCTAATAGTAAAACAAGGAAGAGATCATTTTACTGCACTGACAGCATTTATAAGTACATTTTGGTCATGATATTTGTATATTTGCAGTTATGTGAGGCATTAAGGGCATAGGTTTTACTGTTAGACTATTTAACCCTTTCATGCACTAACCATGAGAACCTTAGTTAAGATTTTTCTCTTGAGTGTTTTTATTCCTCCTTAGGCATGAAAAAAACAGTGTGATCAAGTTGTTTTTTTTTCATGGAGTTACAAAAAGGTCCATGCATTTAATTTTTGAAGTAAAGAAACATGTTTAAAACCCAATATCAGAAATTGATATTAAAACAATGAAATAAAATCTGACATCTCACATTTTAATCTCACATTTTAACATATTCTAATGCTAATTATTACTCTTTTCATGGACATAATGTGCAAAAAAAAAACAAAAAAAAAACACACAAAACATTTTTCCCTTACAAATAACAGTTGATTTACACTGAAACATGTTACTGCAGATCAGGTTTGTCAAGAACAGAAAAGTTACAGTAATGGTATAAATTACAGTGTATGGGATGATGCATAAGTGTCCACTGTGTTGGCTGATATGGAACTAAAACAACAAAACCCATGAATATACAAGAGAACAGCTGTAGAATAGCTGTCCACTGGAGTGACCATTATGCATGAAAGGGTTAAAGACTGTACGAAAAGTAAAGTATGTGAATTATTAAGATAAGATACATCTTATTGTCATCGTACAGGCATACTAAGAGTCAGATTCAGAAAACTTTATTTATCCCATACGGGCAATTCATTTGCAGCTTACCACAGACATCAGCCCACATCCAAAGTGCAATGTGACAAGCAAATCAGTGTACAAATACAGGATTATTGAAAGCAACTATGAATAAATGCATTTAAATAATCAACAATAAATAATCAATAAATACCAATGTAGACTAAAAGACTAAAAGACCCTATTGGTTCCGCTAATATTTGAAAAAAATAAAATAATAATAATAATCAGACAAAATGACTAAAATGGCTTCTGTCAGAGTTTAAAAGTGTGATAGCTGAAGGAATAAAGGATTTTAAATATCTGTTGGTTCTCCTCTGAGGAGCGTGGTAACGCTGGCCTGAAGGCATCAAGGCAAACTTCTGACGCAGCACATGGTGAGGGTCCCTGATGATGGACTGGGCTTTTCACACCACCTGAAGCTCCCAGAGGGAAGACAAGTGTCTAAGTCTGACTCCAGTGATCTTGGAGCATATTTTTACAATAGCATGCAGACTGCTCTTGTCTTATGTAATTAAAACTTTGAACCAACAGATAAAAGAAAAAGTTAAAAGGCTTTCAATAAATGAACAATAAAAATTTCTTAAAATCTTCTCACTGACATTAAAAGAGTTCAGTGTCCTCATGAGATGGATTCTCTGTCGGCCCCTCTTCACCACAGATTCAGTGTTGGCATCAAACCTGAGTTTACAGTCAAAAATAGTGCCAAGATATTTGTATGAATCCACAATCTGAACATTTTCACTATGGATCACATGTTGTCACATCACAGTACATGATAGAATGAAAGTGGAGAACTGCACCCCATTGTGCAAAAAAAGGAAGGCATGCAACAATAAAAACAGAACATATGAACAAGATATGTGCACAGGTTATAAAATATGTGTGCTAAAATATACATATGTACAAAAATATTTAGAAAATGAAATAAAATGCTGTAAAAAAGTATTGCTGATGGCCTGTAGTCAAAAGAAATGCAGCTAGTTCAACTGTAAAAACTGCTAATGCTTCTGCTATTTTCACAGTAATACAGGGTGACACACAAAAACGGGAACTTTTTAACAATCCAATAAAACCAAGAGTGATGGAAGAAAAATATTTTATTCATGGTAATTGAAACCTTAAAACATGCCATTGAAGAAACAACGATGGAATTTTCATTTTTTAAAAATTACTTCCTGTAGATGGCGTCCTCCTGTACGAATGCATTCTTGAAATCTGCTGTTGAGATTCCTCATTGACCGCTGCAACATCTCAGCTGGGATACTGTGAATTTCATCCTGAATTCTCTGTTTTAACTCATCCACAGTTCTTGGTCGAGTCGTGTACACTTGACTCTTGAGATAGCCCCACAAGAAAAAATCACAAACGGACAAATCTGGTGATCTAGGGGGCCAGGGAACGTTACCGAATCTTGAGATCACACGGCTACCGAACAATTCTCACACAGCCGCCAATGGTTACTAAAATGGGGGTGTGTTTACTTGCTCAAGGTCACTGTCTCGCAGTGCTGCCACTTGCTCATGTCTGCCAATACGCACTTCAAAAATTCCCATTTTTTTGGGTCACTCTGTACCTTTAAAATGTCCAAGACTGCAAAAAGGCTTGGCCAGTATCAATGTTCCCAAATTAATTTCATTCATTCATTTGCTCCTCCTTGTTATTGAATGGGAAAAATCAGGCCACTCCTCACTATTGGAGGAAAAAAAAAAAGTGAAGAAAACGTCAAGAGTAGGGTTAGACCGGAGCAGACGACAGCAGAGCACCGACAGAAGAAGAGCAAGTGAGCAAACTTCACCACAACAACACAAATCCTCCCATCTCCCCCTCGGCTCGGTCCCCCGCTGCACCTCACCCCGCACCCCTCCATCCTGAATCCCATCCAAATCTTATACATTCACAGGCCGGAGCTGGCCAACTTTCACAGCTGTCACACATTTTCAACAGATTCCACCAACCCTCGATGAGGCTGGGGAGAAGACATTCCTGCACCATTACACATTGGCTAAAAGGAATTACCGTTAACATCTGATATTGTGGAAGTGGGAAATTTGCCACCCCGACCTTGCCCAAAGCACTCCGGAACTCAGGGTCATGGATTTATTATCTCAGATGGCCCTCAGAGGTCACCGAGGGCCGTCCCCCCCCCCCCCCCCCCCCCACTGTTCCGGCAAAAACCCCTGCAGCCCCAAGTGTGCTATTCATTAAGTACACTGTGCAGCTTTGTGTGTGTGTGTGTATGGGGGGGTGGGGGGGATGGATGGGATGGAATGGTGGGGGGGGATTGACTCGCAGGGGTGGGAGACACATGTTACTGTTGCTCTACGGGTATTTGTCATAGGAACGGCATGTCTTGTCAGACTGAGAGGCCATTCCCAGCTGTTGGGCTGTAGCTCGGTGATGTGGCCTAAGCCAATCCCCCTGGAGCAGCCACGGCCACATAAACAGGATGCCTCGGATGTGCAATTGCACAAGTGTGGGAGACAAATCCCAGTTCAGTTCAGCAACATTTTTTTTTTTTTAATGTTAAATGACAGTTGGGGTTCATATGCTTTAGCTACATCTCATCGCAACACCGGTTTGAGTTTCTAGCCTGTTCTTATACTTGCATACCTTATTTATCATGCTATATTTTTGGATTGCATAAATAATAATACCTTTATTGCAAATATCTAGCACAAATTATCAAGTGGAAATAAAAACAGTGTCAGTCAATATTTACTTATACACTCAAGCCTAAATGATCACGTTAATGTTTCAGTCAAAAAAGTTATGTGTAATTTATGTCTGTGAACTGGAGTGAACTGAAGCTAATTTACTCCTGAATATGTAGTCTGAGATTATATGCGCAATGAGGCACCTTAAACGCTGAGATGGACCATATTTACGCTGATTGACTTTCATAGGATCGTATAATTGTATTCTTTAACCCTTTCATGCATGAATTATAAGAGCCTTAATCAAGATTGTTTTTTTCCTGAGTGTTTTTATTCCTCTAGGCATTAAAAACACAAAGTGACTGAAAATTTTATTATGAACCTATTATTCATGGACTTGCAAAAATGTCCAGTCAGCTGGACTCTGTGCATTTAATTCTGAAGCAAAGAAATGTAGCATAGGTGAAAGGTTTGCAGGAAGTTAGCTCTAGTTTCTTAATTAAGTAATCCTTAATTTAACAAGCAGGAAGAAGCATATGGGAACAATCATAACAGGATAGCCATTGTTCTACCTATGGCTCTCACTCTGGGTGCAACTTTAGAAATTACAAAAAAAAAAAAAAATACACAAAAAGGCCAATAAACATTGCCATACACATACTAAGTCAAAACTAGTACTAACACAACAACCCTGCTCAATTCTTGCACATAAAAATAACACATTTACAACAAAATACCCACTACCCATAATGCACTGCGGCAAACATGCCACAGTATTTACTGATATATTGAATGAAAACTATGAAATAAAAACATTTTAACGCAGCAAATCTGATATTTTCTCACATTTTAACATACTCTAATACTAGTCATTACTCACTTTATGGAGATATTATACAAAAAAAAAAACTTGGAAAAAAAAAACAAAAAACTGTTAATTACAGTCTAATAACAATAACAAGAAATTGATTTACACTCAAACATGTTGGTGCAGATCAGGTTTATCTAGAACAGCGAAGTTACAGTAACAGTATGAATGGAAGTGTGTGGGATGATGCATAAGCGTCCACTGTGTTGACTGATATGGAACTAAAACAACAAAATCCATGAATATACAAGAGAACAACTGTAGAATAGCTGTCCACTGTGGTGACCACTATGCATGAAAGGGTTAATGTCGAGGTACTGTTTGTTTGTTGTTTTTGTTTTTTGTTGTGGTTGTTTTATGTTGTTTTTATACATTACTGTCACCAAGGTTATTGACTTCATATCCTTTTACATTCAAAGGTGTGTTGTATACATGTAACCTGTGACTGAAAAAATTCAATAAAATAAGTTTGGGGAAAAAAAAGTTATGTGTAGACTCGTACACCAAGGAATTGCACTTGTGTAACTGTTGGACTGAATAGCGTTATTATCCATTGTCTCAAATGTTGTTGATGAATTCAAGCATCACATAAGATGGAAGATGATGAAACCAAAGCTTCCTTTTATGCTAATGGAGTCTGGAAAAGTTGCACTAATATCAAATATATTTGTGAAAGTCCATGTGAAGCAGAAATAAGTCTGTTTTGAGTTTGTCACATTACAAAGTCTTCTTGGCTAACAAGTGGAATAAGAACGATTAAATAAAATGGCAAGTGTAAAGTTAGTTTTTATTTTTTATTCCAATGTGCGATGTTTGTTTTCTTGCTGTTGGTAATTTAGTTCTCTCTCTGCTTATTACTACCCACCCCTCCGAAGGGGAGGCAAGGCGTATTGGTTTGGGTTCGGTTTGTTTGTTAATGCTTTAGCAGTAAAACTATTGGTTGAATTCATACCAAATCGGGTTTATATATTGCCAGAGACCCAAAATAGATGTCATTACATTTTGGGAAAAGTAGGTCAAAGTTAAAGTTTTTATTTAATTTTCAAACGTTATAAAGGGGCGGGGTTTGTTATGCCGGCACCACTTGTTGCTGTTATTGTTATTATTATTATTATTATTATTGTTATTACATACTTCATGACTACTATTATCACTTTATTATAACTTTTATTCTGTGAATATGGAAAAAGCAAAAAAGTATATAGAGCATATTATAATATAATAACATAATAATCTACTTTGCCACTTGTTTCAGCTCGTACTTTCCAATGTGCAATTGCAGTTTTTCATGATGTTTTTTATAGTTATTGTATTGCTTTTTTCTTGTGGAATTTCTTGTGTGTATATTTGGTGTTGTGCTGCTTTTAGAACCTCAATTTTACTGAGGGCTCAAGGATCAACACAGTTCAATCTAATCTAATGAATGAATGAATGATTTATTTTTGGTTTGTACAGTAATTACCACACACAGTACAACAACCACAATAAACACAAAAATAGGACCAATGGCCCTGTAGCTTACTGGCCAAATTAAAAGCTTTGGGAAATGTATCCAGATGCCATTTATTATCACCCAGTTCTGTGTATTTATTATATTACAGAAATAGCCCATGTTTTGGTCATATTCCAATCAGATCTGTAAAAAATTCAAATTCCAACTTGATATCATTGATATTTACTGATTTATTGGATCAATCCACTTCCTATCTCTTATAATGGGAACATTTTTCAAAGTCGCACCAAATCCAGAATCAGATCCGGATCAAAATAATTTCAATACCTTGTGTTGACATCATCATAAAGAAGCTGTATACCAAGTTTGAAGTCAATCAGAACTGGAGTTTGGGAGAAGAAGACGATTGAAATTTTTGCCCCATAAGAGCCCATGTTAAATTTTCCATAAGTTCCCGGATCCAGAAGAAGATCCTGATCAGCATGTGGCCATTATGTTTTGGTCATCTCCCCATCAGGGCTGGAGTGTAGAAATTTACACTTGATATTATTTATATTTACTGAGTTATTGAATCGATCCACTTCCTGTCTCTTATAATGGGGACATTTTTCAAAGTGGCACCAAATCCAGAATCAGATCCGGATCCAAATAATTTCAATACCTTGTGTTGACATCATCATAAAGAAGCTGTATACCAAGTTTGAAGTCAATCAGAACTGGAGTTTGGGAGAAGAAGACGATTGAAGTTTTTGCCCCATAAGAGCCCATGTTAAATTTTCCATAAGTTCCCGGATCCAGAAGAAGATCCTGATCAGCATGTGGCCATTATGTTTTGGTCATCTCCCCATCAGGGCTGGAGTGTAGAAATTTACACTTGATATTATTTATATTTACTGAGTTATTGAATCGATCCACTTCCTGTCTCTTATAATGGGGACATTTTTCAAAGTGGCACCAAATCCAGAATCAGATCCGGATCCAAATAATTTCACTACCTTTTGTTGACATTGCAAAGAAGCTATATACCAAGTTTGAAGTCAATTGGAATTGTAGTTTCGGAGAAAAAGACAATTGAAAATTTTGTAACGGACGACGACGACAGATGACGACGATGCTGACGGACACCGCATGACGACAATAGCTTACGGCCTGTTGGCTGGTAAGCTAGAAACCAAAAAAATGAATAGGCCAGAAGCAGAAGCTTATTTTTTTGCCTATCCTTCTCACCTGATACACTGCTTACATTAATGTAATGTAATGTAATCTAATTTAGATCTTAAATTGATGCTAGGTATTTGTCAATTACTGCTCAACAATTCCAGCTCCAGAACCTCACCTGAGACATGGTTGCCACATAAGCCTATTTAAAATTAATGCTGTTACTGGTCTAGGAGGCTAGCATGCAAACATTTACTTAAGCCAATCAATTCCATGTTAGAAAACGTCCAAACAGTCTACAGGACAGAAGTGTTGGACTAAAACTGATTTTACCATCCGTAGAGCCTTGTCTGTAGCTCAGTTCAAATATGGATAATATAGCAATGTGGACTTGAGATCGCGTCTCTTGGAGTCTTTCGATAATAGTTTGGCTTGAGGAGTCGAGCAAAACAAGCTGGGTCTCATTATGTTCTAAGTGGAAGGGAAACACTGCAACGAAATGCACTTGTGAACTTTTATAGACGACCAAGGAGGCCGAGCTCACATGCAAAAACTATTGTTACTGCTAAAGTTATGAAATAACTCAAGGGGCATTTTACTTTCATTTGAAGAACTTTCCAATAGGACATTTATCTTGATGTGATTTTGACAGTATATTCTTTTAATGCCGGGCCGTTGTTTAATCTTTGTAGCTAAATTTAGAGGTTTCACATAAGTGAGTTTTTATGTTGGAGTCTGTTTCAAAGCACCTGCAACATTGGCACATTCAGAAAACCCTTCCCTCCTAAAATGTCTTTTTTTAAAGGCCCATAACAGCTAAATATTTATAGAAAGTAAGTTTGCCAAAGTAACCCACCGCATTTTCTAAATAGGACTTATTTGAAAATAAAGTCCAGATGCTTCACGTTTTTTGGTGCAATGTGCAGAGGTCTCGGAGGAGTCAGTGTTTTCATCGTTTCCATGACTGAGAGGATGATGATGGCCGTCTTAGTAATTTCAAGGCAACCCCGACGCTCAACTTCCAGGAAGTAAGCAAAACTATGCTGGAGCCTGCGTCATCCAGTGAGTCAACTAAACAGTCTGGAGGGATATCTATGAGAGAGTCCAGACACAGTCATTCCTCCTTCCTCTCACTTCAATGACTGTTCACTTTCCTCACTGGCAGAACACTAGACCCCAAAGCATTTGAACTACGTATTTATGTTCTTTTTCAGCACTCATTACTGGATTTGTCATATGAATAGAACATCTTCTTGTTACTGTTTGGTCAGAACAGTACATATTATCCTTCCACTGCGGTCCAGCATTTTATTGTAGGACAGAACTTGGGACATTTAAAGTAAATATGACAAGAGCTGATTCCTTTCACCTGTATTTAAGTAGGTCACATCCTTTGTGAATAAAACCATTTATTGGGAGAAGGATTCAAAGTGATATTCATGAGCATTTTTATAGTTATATCATTAAATAAATTTATTATATAATCTTAACCCATAAAGACCAAAACAGCCACTGGTGACCAAAAGCACGTAGTGATCTAAAGTGTTTAATACCTGTTCATCCACTAATCGCATCAATACATGTAAATAATTCAGGTAAAATACAATTTGTCTTATTTTCATGGTCATCAGATTTGACCCATTTGGACGTGCAGAGACTCCGTAGTTACCGTGGAAACATCGTCATCCTCTACAACATTGATTCACCAGTAAAACCCATGGAGTTGGATCAGTGACAGTGGATGGAAACACTGGGTTTATGTTCAGTTATTGATATATTTCCCAGAAAAAGTTGCTTTTCCTGAAGTTTTCTCAATTTTTGATATAATAAACCCTCAGATTTAATCTGAGCTTTTATGAACATCTACATGAGTGAATTAAATATAGGAAAATATCTGATTTTCACTGAAAAAATGCAGAATAAGGAGGATAATGTTATAATAAATGATGATATATCAGTTAAGAATTTGGGAACTGCCACAAAAGTAACACTTCATGGGTTAAATGGTAATTATAATGTTAAGAAAAAGATTGTATTCGTTCCATGTCTATGAAGGACTTTAGTGCTGGAATCACGGAGAGCTATAAACTGTGAGAATTTGCAGGAAGTTATTAATTAAAAGACAAATGATTGTTCTCCTGTATTTAGGAAAGTCCAACGTGCCTGACTATTCTCATCCTGATAAACATAAAAACTTTTACATGACACCTAGAGGTCCGTGCACATAACTGTAAGGCTCAGCATAGACTAAACACAGACAAACCTCAATGGAAGAAGTTAAAGTAAATATAAAAGGTGACGAATTAAAGGGAAATACCTTCAAATAAAACTGTTGTAGAGAACAGGTTCAGTATGACTTAGCACTTATTTTACAGTTTGTCAACTTCACTGGAAGGATTACTACTATTTTCCCATAATACAGCTCATTTGGTGTTTAGATGTTGAAGGCAGAGGGTGCTGTTTAAGAGAGGCGGACTGGTTTTTATTCTTTTCTTGCCCAAAACAAATACAAAGAACACATATATTTATTGTGCATTGTGAAGGACACATTGTTTTGTGGTGATGGGTTAATAATTTATGTAAAAAAAAACAAAACAAAAAAAACAAAAAACAAAAGGATCTTCTACACCCCTGGTTGTACCTTTACCATCAGGATGGAGCGGAGGGTAAAGATGATGTCTTTGTATTTATTTGTAGTCGAGCATTTGATGTAAACAGATTTTTTGGGGGCAGTTTTGCTTTTATTTTGATGGTAATGGGGTTGAGCTCATGGTGGGTAGTTGTTAACAGTTCCCTCCTCAGCTAGAAGGTTCCATGTTCAATTTTTAGTTAGACTGGGGCCAGTACCATGTTATTAAACACGTTCATCCCACTCCTTTTCAAATACGTTTTTCTTTTTTTATATATTGTTTTTCCTTGTTATATTTGGTTTTAAATGTTGATATTCAAAAAAACAAACAAAGAAACAAACATATATATGGGTTAATTCTCATGTATACTGCTGATTCAGATCTGTAGTTGGTCCTCAAACATCTTAAACGGCAGCTTCCTGCTCCTGATGTGCTACATGCTAATGCTAACCTCTATAGCTAATGCTATAGGTGTGCTAGGATGGGATAAATGCGGGGACCAAGTTTTCCTACGAGGATAATACAGTAATTTATCCTTTAACCTTTAAAGGAAATATAGTTGGAAAAAGGAAAGTAGGGGAAAAACATGCAGTACATTGGTCTGGTTAGCCGTGAATAGGATCAGAGACTCATTTGCGTCCATGTGGTATGTAGCCAACCACTCGTGAATTGGGCCACACTTCTTTTTTGGACATGTCTGTTGACCAGTGCTTGTTTTTGAACCACTGAACTCTGAAATGTGCATTCATCTTTGTAATGATGGGTTTATGCACTGCAGCCATACTGTAATCTCCTTCTATACAGTGTGGACTTACTTGTGTTGGTGCAGGATCTGATCAGACGGTCTCTCAGTCAACTGATGTTGTACATATTGTACAAATGCAGCACCATCAGTTAGATGTGCATTGTCGAACCCCAGTTTCTGACTCTATTTGCTTTGCCCCAAAGATCTGAATTCAGTGACTAATCAGCAGGAACAGTGCAGCTCATCAATAGCCTAAATTTTAGCATAATCATAGCTTTCAACTTTTACCCATAAAGACCCAAACATCTGCTGATGATCAAAAGTGTTTAATGCCTGTTGATCCACTAATCCTGTCAATACATTTAAATAATTGGTGTAAAATGCAGTTTGTCATTTTTTCATGGTCATCAGATCAGAGGCGCCGTAGTGAAGGTGGAAACACCGTCATCCTCTACAGCATTGATTCACCAGTAAAACCCATGGAACTGGATCAATGACAGTGGATGGAGACACTTGGTTTTACAGTCAGTTACTGATATATTTTCCAGAAAATGTCACTTTTTCTGAAGTTTTCTCAATTTTTGATGTAATAAACCCTCAGATTTAATCTGAGCTTTTATGAACATCTACATGAGTGAATTAAATATAGGAAAATATTTGATTTTTAATGAAAAAATGCAGAATAAGGAGGATAATATTATAATAAATGGTGATATATCAGTTAAGAATTTGGGAACTGCCACAAAAGTAACACTTTATGGGTTAAATGGTAATTATAATGTTAAGAAAAAGATTGTGTTCATTCCATGTCTTTCCTGTAAAAGTCACTTTTCTTCAGTTTTCTCTGTTTCTGATATAATAACTCTCAACTTGAATCTGAACTTTTTATGAACATCTACATGATCAGTAATGTAATTCAATATGGGAAGATGATTGTCACTGAAAAAAAGCAAAACACAGAGGATAATATTATCCCTTTCATGCATAGTGGTCACTACAGTGGACAGCTGTTATATAGTCATGGATTTTGTTGTTTCAGTTCCGTATCAGTCAACACAGTGGACACTGATGCATCATCACAAACACTGCAATTCATACTATTACTGTAACTTTGCTGTTCTTGATAAACCTGATCTGCACTAATATGAATGAGTATAAATTGCGTGTTATTGATATTATTTTTTGCATACTATCTCCATGTAAAGTGAGTAATGCCTAGTATTAGAGTATGTTAGAATGTGAGAAAACATCAGATTAGCAGCATTAAAAATGTTTTTATTTCATTGTTTTCACACAATATATCATTAAAAAATGTTTCTTTGCTTCAAAAATGAAACGCATGGTGTCTAGCTGAATGGACAATTTTGCAACTCCAAGAAAAAAAGGTTTATAAGAAAATTTTCAATCACATTGTTTTTATCATGCCTAAAGAGAAATAAAAACACTAAAAAATTTGGATTAAGGTTCTCATAATTCATGCATGAAAGGGTTATAATTAATGATAATAAATCACTTAAGACAGGTTAATTTGAAAAAAAAAAAAAAAAATAATAATTTGGGATCTACCGCAAAAGTAGCACTGGCTCTTTATGGGTCAACAGGCTATCTTCTGATGCTTCTTGGCAAATTACACTCACTGTGCCGCTTTTAAGGTGGAATATTTTCATATCTGTAACTCATTGAGTTAACATTGTAAATCAGTCACTACACCTTAAATGTTGATAACTGTAGAGCTGGCCACATGTGACCCCGTCACTCAGGATGCATGTTGATGTCAGCTCTGAACAGGGCCTTTGGGACTGGGAGAACTTTCACACCTACCTCATTCTGTTCAACTTTTCAGACACTTTCATCCAAACCAAATTTGGAAGAGGGCGACGCACAGAGGTGGTCTTGGGCCAGATCAAACTGAACCATGGTTGAGTTCATTTACAGTGTGAAAACACTTTTTGGATGGTTCTTTTGACCAGTTACAGGAAGTTATACAAGGCAAACACTGGCCACGAGGAAAAGATGAAGAGAAACAAATGGAAGATAGAAGATGAAAATGAGTGAATAGCCAACAACAACCTGGCAAAGATACACGGGTATCTATAAACCAATCATTGTCATGTAGATGCAGAACATGTAGATGATGATAGCATGTAAGTCTACCCTGAAAAGCGGTTTAGTCCAAATATATGCAAACAAAGACAAACACCATCTGGGTTTGCACTTTCAGATGTGAAAATGTCCTGAAGTTGCTGTAGTCTATCAAACAGCACTAAATTATCTTTCATTAGCTTGGTTTCCATTACCCTCAGATATGCGCAAAATGTAAATTGTGCAATAGAAAACTGGTAATGGAAACACAGAAATGTCGCAGAAACTGGCAAAGATCGCAAAAAAGTTTTTATGCTCTCATGAGGCAGTTTTTGAGATGTTTTGATCTAGAAGTATTGCACAAAAGTGTAATGGAAACACATTTTACACATTTTCACTAGTCACGGGCATGACAAGTCCAGTGCCACGAGAGTTTCAATAACATAACAGTTCATTAAATGTTGTCTGGGTCATTCGGAAATTCTGGACCCACAACTCGTTGGTGAATTCCGTACAGTTTTCTCCCAGAAATCCATTCGGCGTGGCCGCTGCCATAAATAAAGACTTTGCCTTGGGATGATCAGGCGCTCCTGCAGAGTGAAATTGTGAGGTATCTACAGACTACACCGCCCCCCCCCCCTGCGTGAACTATGACATATTGCGAGACGGGTGGACGGGACTTTACTAGAATCACGCATCAGAAGCCAAACACTCTTCAACAGAAACACCTACAAGTATACTTTGTCGAAATTGTAGAAATTTTGCTATTATTTTCCGGAAAACTGTAATGGAAACCCGGCTAATGTCACTTAGATCTTCAAGATTAACTGGCCTGTGCAGCATTTTATACATGTGACAAAGTGTGATGATATTAATCACTCAACTCTGCATGTAGTGCACCTGTGCAGAGGCATCTGCTTTCATTGTGTTTCTCCAGTCATTTACTCGGGTTTTTCCTTTAATTCGTCACCCGTCTGTATGTGTTGAGCCAAGTACAAGCTTTGAAGCCAGCCTCGCTGATACCGATATCCCATCAGTGCAGCACCTGATATTAAAAGGATCCCTGCCAGATGACTGAAAAGAGAGAGAAAAAAAAAGAAACTTGTCAAGTTGCTCTCTCTCTCCAGTGCCTTCGGGGCTAGCTTCTTAGCTTTCCTTTTGTCTGAACGAGGATACGAACAAGTCTGTCATTTGACCGTCTCCCTCTGCTGTGTACACTTCAGATCTAGCTCTGACAGACTATGAATCATCTGTTAGGAAACTAGGTTAGAGCACAATAGGCTCTTCATAAAGTAAAGCAAGGCCAGGTAGTAAAGCAGGAGGGAACATATGCACGGTGGCCATCTTGGAATTTAAGTCGGAGGAAACGCTAAATAAAGCTGGAGTTTGCTTTGCTTTTTACTCCATCCTTTATAAAAATCCCTTTTACTGTAAGATTAATTTTGAGGTGAAGCCGTATAATGTTAGCCATGTATGCTCAGAAAACACTCTAATGGCTACTCCAGTATTAAAGTGACCAGGTTTTTTTCCATGTTAACATATGGTACACAAAAAAATACATACTCCCCACAGCAGTTAGCCTTCTCTCACCATGCATTATTAAAAATACCATCAATATTGACACTGTAGGCTCATAGTCCAGAGAGGCTGGGAATTTTGCCTAAATATTTTAACAACCTCTCCTCAATTTATACCTCTTTTCCCCCACGAGTCTCTATAATATGGAGTCGCTGGCTGTGCTCTGTGTCCGGTCTACCTTACAGCAAGGAAATTAAATGTTAAATATTTATCATTCCCCTGGTATGTGACCCCACAGATTCCAGCTGTGATGGGTAGCAGCCACATTCCTCCCACAGGAAGTTTATCCTTACTCGTTTTCTTTTTTTTTCCACCACCTCCCTGTCCTGACAGTGCTTTTGAACATGACCAGTGGCTTAGGCATCAGCCTAAATCTCTGTCAAGAAATACACTAACAAGTCACATGTGTCACTGCAGCACGCTGTGAGGCTTTCCAGGACATACAGGATATTTTTAAAAGCTGTTATCCAGGAGGTGAAATCCTTCCAGCTCTGTTCCGCTACATATCAACCTCATCTCATTACTTTCTATGAAAACATTTTTCATTCTTTGCTCCAGGTATGAAAGATATAAACCATTTGTGTTAGAAAGTTTCAGGTATAACTTTCATCAGGATGATTTTTCTTTTTGTGCTACAGGAAGTGTTAAATTACATTTCTTTTTGCACATACAACAGTGTGAGTAAACAGAAGAAGAAATTTACTCGGGGTTATGTAAAATTCTTGAGTGAACGCCAGTTGTGAAAGAGGTATTCAGATCCTTTACTTGATTAAAAGTGCACAGAAAATACTCAACTACAAGCAAAAGTTCAGCATTCAACACTTTAAATATCCTCTTGAGACCCAGCAATGCATTTTTGGCCTCTGTAGGGGACAGGAGTTTCACAGCATTACATAAAAAACTGCTTTCCAAAAAAATGTATCTGAAAAAAGAGCATTATGCTGTTTCGAATCAAGATGATTATTTAATGTAAAAAAATAAAAAAACATTTTTAATTTCCTGGGTTTCATGAGGATATAAACATAGATATCAGTCAGTCAGTCATCATCTGAACCTTCTTTATCCTCAGTAGGGTCATGGGGGTCACATGAGCCTATCCCAGCTACTTATGGGTGAAGGCGGGGTTCATCACAGGGCTGACATATAGAGACAAACAACCCGTCATTCTCACATTCACACCTATGGGCAATTTAGATTAACCAGTTAACCTATCAGTGCGTGTCTTCGGATGGTGGGAGGAAGCTGGAGTACCCGCAGAGAACCCACACAGAAAGATCCCTAGTCGGAATCGAACCCGGGACTTTCTTGTGGTGAGGCATGAGTGCATCCACTGCACCACCGTGTTGCCTGCATGTAAATATAAATGTACTTAACCCTTTCATGTGTAGTGGTCACTACAGTGGACAGCCATTCCAAAGCAGTTCTCTTATATATTCACGGGTTTGGTTGTTTTAGTTCCATATTAGCCAACACACTGACACCTAGTGGCCCGACGTGGGAAGTGCACTTTTTTAAAACTCATAACAAAGATGGCCGACAGGAAGTCAGAAATGCTTAACATCCCAGTTATATCTTGTAAATCCATCTATATCAGGACACCCCTGAAGGTAGAAAAAATACGCAGCATCAAATAACATCTAAGAATTAACATCATTGGTCAAAATTCCAGATGTTTGTTTTATATTTTATATCGGAAGAAATTTGCAATTAATCCCATGTCTGCTGAATTGGACACCATGCATCACTGGCTGTATAAAGTGTAAATCAATTGCTAATCATCCAGCTGAGTGGACATTTCCCAAACTCCATGAAAAATAGGTTCATAAAAAATTTCAATTGCATTAGCTTTTTTTCATGCCCAAAGAGGGATAAAAACACTCAGAAAAATCTTGACTATGGTTCTCATAATTCATGCTTAAAAGGGTTAATTTTCATAATCACATCCTAAAGGAGTCATTGAGTTCATATTCATGATTCTGCTGCGTTAATGTGTATATTGCATTTGCTGCTACAGATGTTCAGTGACTAGCTCCGTTTTAGCTACTTAGCATAAAGTGTTATAATCATGGCTCATACAGTATAGGATCATCAGGGGTTTGGTGTGATGTTCTATGAGAACCACCTATCTCCATGTATGTCGACTTTTTATGATAGCGGAGTGATTAATCCTTCAATTTGGGGTCAGCTGTGGTTTGGAAGGTTGGAGAAGCAGATTGTGAGTGAAAGCCAGTTGGGAAAGAGGTATTTAGATCCTTTACTGGATTAAAAAAAACATTTTTACTTTTCTGGATTTCATGAGGGTATAAGCATGTAAATGTATAATATATGGTTCATATACTATAAGATCAACATGTTTTTGTCCTAATGTTCTGTAAGAACCACGTACTTCCATGTATATGGATTTTTTATGAGCTTACAAAAAAAACCAAAACAGGCCTGATTTCAACTTTTTCTCCAGATAATCAAGAGTTTCTTTAGCAAAAGAAGATAACAGAGTCATTAATCCTTCAGTTTGAGGGCAGCTATGGTTTAGAACTCAGGTGTCAAATATGCGGCCCGGGGGCCAAATCCAGCCCGCCAAAGGGTCCAGTCCGGCCTTTGGGATGAATTGGTGAAATGCAAAAATTACACTAAGATTTTTACAGTCCTTTTAGTTCAGGCTCCACATTCAGACCAATTCAATCTCAAGTGGGCAGGATTCAGTAAAACAGTATCATAATAACATAGGAATAATGACAACTCCAAATTTTTCTCTTTCAAAATGTAAATATTTTCATGTATTTACACTAAAACAAAGTATAATGTTGCAAAAAAAATGTGAATAAACTGAACAAATATGAACAACCTGAAATGAAAGTGAGTACAATTTTAACAAGATTCTGTCTGTTACTAAATGTTTTGTGTATTTGTAAGTTATAATGTACATGTGTAAATGATAAACTGTAGCAGAATATTGTTAAAATTACACTTATTTTTTCAGTTTGCTCATGTTATTCACATTATTTGAAAGGATAGTTTGTAGATGTAAACTTTTTCATATTGTAAATTTAGTTTTTTTCGCTCTGAAACATAGAGAAAAGTTTGGAGTTAACATTATTTACATATTATGTTATATTGTTATATATGTTATGTTACTTTACTGGTCGGGCCCACTTCAGATCAAATTTAGGTGAATATGGCCCCTGAACTAAAAGGAGTTTGACACCCCTGGTTTAGAAGGTCAGAGAAGTAGATTGTGACCAAAGTATCATCAGTTTGATTCCCCAGACTGGCATCAAAATTGCTGGTTGATGTGCCCATGAGCAAGGCTCTTAACCCCCATTTGCTCCCCGGGCACTTGATATGCACCCTATGTACCAACATGCAGCCTATAGTGACCAGTAGCTATAGGTCATGTGTATTAGCTTAGTGCTAAATGTAGAATTTCATAAATGCATTGTTATTCAGCCTTTTCAGTGACTGTAGTTTTCCAGTAGAAGAAACCAAAACCTAAGGCTATCCATGGTTTTCAGTTACATGGCCATGCAGAGCCTTGGAGGGCTAAAAAAATCGATCCGCCATGACGGTCAACACTAGACGCTTGGTGACGCTTTGTCAATTTACCATCAGTTTTTAAGCCACAAACACTTGGATCACCTCTGAAAAGAATTAAATCAAAGATATGTAATATGTTTTGGATACTTGTGATCCATACCATGTGTTCTTACCACAGTTTTTCAGTAAGTAAAAACAGCAGAGCAGCTTCAAGAGAGACTACTTAATTTACATACAGAAGGTTATATCTGTGGAGAATCCCTCATTTAAGACTAATCTAAAACAGGACGAATGTGGAGAGACAGATGCATATATGGATTATTCCTCATTGATGCTCTGCCCACATAAACAGTTATTTTCTTCCTCCATTTTACTACACGATCCTTGTACAAAATATCTCTGTCCACATGACAATGACACAAACTTGTCCAAATGCTCAGCCAACGATAGTGTTGGAGTTCACATTTTACAACGGCGTATTAGGGCCACATTAAAAAAAAATGCTTGTCACTGCGAGAATAAAGTCATTAATTAATGAGAATAAAGTTGTTCTTTAACAAGAATAAAGTCATTGTTTAATGAGAATAAAGTCATTATTTAACAAGAATAAAGTCGTTATTTAACGAGAATAAAGTCGTAGTTTTAATAAAAACTCATTAATTAACGAGAATAAAGTTGTTATTTAACAAGAATAAAGTCATTATTTAACAAGAATAGTCATTATTTAACGAGAATAAAGTCGTAGTTTTAAAAAAAACTCATTAATTAACGAGAATAAAGTTATTTAACAAGAATAAAGTCATTATTTAACGAGAATAAAGTCATTATTTAACGAGAATAAAGATGTTATATTTTGAGAATGAAGTCATAATATAATGAGAAGTTGTACATAATCATTGATGTAGAACTTGGAACATTTTGTGAAGTTCCGCTTTCATTAGTCTGTCCTCCATCAACACATTAGTCTAAGGACTTTGAAGAGAGTTTGCACAAATTTGGGTTTATTGTAAGAACCAAACTGATTTGGAGCAAATTGCCTCTTTTGTGGAGGAGAAACTGGTGAAGTGGTCAGCTGTAGGGTTATCAGTGGATACACCAGAGAACTAAACAGAGAGGGTTTGGTGTTTCTCAACAAACTGTGGAGATTCTACTGTGAGTTTTTGAGTCCATCAGAAGGGAAAGTTGCTGTTTCACTTATTGCCTTCGCCGTAAAGCCGGAAACCGTCGAATTTTCAAAGTATTATGAGTTTAATCTCATAAAAGTACAACTTTATTCTCGTTAAATAATGACTTTGTTCTCGTTAATCAACAACTTTATTCTCATTAATTAACGACTTTATTCTTGTTAAATAATGAGTTTTTTAAAACAATAACTTTATTGTCATTAATTAACAACTTTATTCTCGTTAAATAATGACTTTATTCTCATTAATTAACTTTATTCTCATTAATTAGTGATTTTATTCTCAAATAATGAGTTTTTTAAAACTATGACTTTATTCTCGTTAAATGACAACTCTATTCTCGTGGTGACAACCTTTTTTTTTTCTAATGTGGCCCTAATACACCGCCATAATATTTTGAACACTGTGGATTATACTGGATGTTTCAGACACAGAGGCTTTAATCTGAAGGTGAAGCAGCGGTAACAAGTTCAGTTGTAAATTTAAGTTTCTTTAAGTGTTGGTTGGACTTGTGGGAGTGTATTTACATTTTGTGGATTTGTCCATAACGCTTGTCCGGTCCATCTCCTAAAGGTATCCATGCTGACCTTGATCTACTGCAGGTCATACACTGATTTATACACCTGGATTTGATGTTTCAGGTGCAGCGTCATTACACAAAGACATAATAGACATGAGAAAAATGAGGTGTGACAGTATAGTTTTCTAGTTTCTCCATTTTCCCTGAACACACAGGTACACACAAACAAGTACATTCATTTTGGAAAGTGTTCTAAAATCTCCATTCTAGAAACTTAAAATATTTACAAGTGGACAAATGTTAACGGGGCAGAAATTGAAACATTTCTAGAGTCAGGTGAAGAGTTTCCACTGTTCAAATGAGCATTGTTTCATGTGTTTGGCAGCGTTAACCCTTTTAAGACTGCCTTTATAACAGGCTGCCTAGGTGTCTTCATGTTTTTTTTGCAATAAAAATGTCAGAAAAAGTTTTTTTTGCAAATTCTTTTTCACCTTTGATTTCAGGAATTTTTTAAAATTTTTTTTAAAAAATACATTAAAAAAATAATGAAAAAAAATTCTTATGAACCTATTTTTCATGAAGTTGCAAAAATGTCCACTCAGCTGGACACCACACGTTTAATTTCTGACGCACAGAAACATGTATTTACTGATAAATTGTGTGAAAACTATGGGGAGGGCTTGTGATTCTGGGGGTTTATGCTCAGGATGTCAGAAAAGATATGTAGTGTCTTAAAACTTTAATAAAGATATGTGTAAAAACAAACAAACAAACAAAAAAAAAACAATGAAAAGAACAACAAAATCCATGAATGTACAAGAGAATAGCTGTCCACTGTAGTGACCAGTATGCATGAAAGGATTAAATGCTGTGAAGTGCAAAATGTAGCGCTGGAGAGATTGCCGTTGTTAAAGGGTTAAATGAGGTATGAATATGTAGTTTATGTGTCTGACTTTTTGATTTTAGACAGAATTCTGTAGAATAATATCCCGGGCTTGTCTCCTCCACATTTAGCGCATCTGATAGAGCAACAGCCATGTAGCATTTTAGCTAAATAACTAGCGGTAGTCTACAGGTGGGCGTTTCTTTAAGTTTGTGATGTCATGAGAAAACTATGAATTGGAAATTGATCAACAGTTGTTTTTTTTTTTGTGTTTTATTTTGGTCAGCTGCATCTTTACTTGCATATTCATACAGACAGAAGATAATTAACAACTTCGTAGAATCATAGTTGACACCACAGATTCACAAATGAAACATTAATTGATCTGAAATGTAAATCTCAATACTTTTTCATGTGGTTTTGGATGTATTTCTTTCTCAGAACATCCCCAAAGCTGTTCACATGGTGTGACACCACCTGTTAGAGCTGCTGTCCTGTTTCAGACTGTGGTGCATTTGTAGTGTGGGAACAGGAATAAACTTAAATATGTAGTAGTGTTGCAGTAATAACAGAAATGCTGCCCACATGGTAGTCTTTACACAACACAGAAAACGAAGGCAAACCAACTGCTATTTCATCTTAATTAAAACCCTTGTCCTTGATATTTCCAAGCGTGAAAAAAATTTGGGCCACATGGGAAACATCTGTTATATTTAAAGCATTTTTTTTTTCCACTTCTAATCAACTGATCCATTAAAATAGCATTTTGGGACTAATCCTTCAATGGGAAAACCACACTTTTGTCACAGCAAAGAATGCAACCAAATTTCGAACATAGCTCAAGTGAAAAGAAATGGGAGTCGTCTGATTTCACAATATCCCCAGCACAAAGCATCTCTTTACCCCTAAGACCCCAGGCACCCCACCCCCTCAGATGTAGCCTTTTGTTGTGTGCATGTGACTGTAGAAATGGCTCGGTAGGAAATGCCAGACACCCACAAAAAACCAAGAGAAAAATAGTTGTGGGAGCCACCCTCTGCATCAATTCAACTGCAACAAGAAGCATTTTACAGCTGGTTTATTGTTATTCCTCTGCTGTTTAAGCTGTCTTTCATGTCAGAAGTCTTTTCCTGCTTACAAATCACCGGGAAGCAATCCCTTTGGCCGCACTGCTGTGCCCTAAGCCCTTCCTAGGGTTCAGCCCTTTGATCACCTGTAACGTTGACCATCAAGTTAAAAAATAGAGAAACTGGCTGCTGGGATAAGCTTGTGTTCTTGTCTGGAACAGAGGAACCCCCCCCCCCCCCCCCCCCTTCTTCTTTTCAGCAATTCCTTTTTTCTTGTCTCTACTCTCTCGATGAGCCTGGGAACAAAATCTCAGCGAGGCGGGGGGCAGTTGCGGTTGCTGAATTGTTGGGGAAATCATTATGCTTTGGCTACATCGGAGAGGATTCCTCACGGTAAACAAATTGATTAACTAATTAGCTTAGAAATTTGGTGCCTTGTTCCCGAGAGAGACACATAAGCAGCTCTAACCTTTGACCACAGCCTTTAGATTCAAGGTTAAATGTGCTGCAGTTTCCTCTGAGTGAACACCACTGTCACATTGCGGCCCTCAGCCAGAGGCCCAGACCAGTTGTCACCGCTCTTGAGTTTTAAGACATGCTTAATTGGCTTCCCTGAGTGCCCGAGGAGGGGAAAGAGAGAGAGCTAGCTTGTTACGAGCCCTTCTGTTACAGAGGGTGGAGGGGTGGAGGGGGGGGTGGCAGTCCCTTATCAGCCATCGTTGGACACCTCCGGTGGCTATTAATCAGAGCCAGAGCCCGACTGGAGCCAGAAGAGGATCCGCGGAGGGGTGGGAGGGGTGGGAGGGGAGGGAGGGGAGGGAGGGGAGGGGAGGCAGAGTCTGGAGCCTTCCCTGGGCCTTACTGACACCCTCACATAGGGAACTTCAACAGACAGACACAAACACTCCTTCCTCCCCTCCCGCCTCAAGTCCGAGGGTACACACTAGTACAACCCCCCGTGAACCCTCCTCCACTTCTCCAACCTCCTCACTCAAATTGATTTAGGTCCCGTTTAGCCCCCTCTGGCCATGGCCCATCCATTTTAGCTGGTGTGACAGGTTTATGTCGCCCCCTTACTGTGTTATTATATTGGTGCTGTGCTGCCAGTTACTATTGTGCTAATGAAAATTTAGCACCAGACATAATATTCTTTTTCACAGGATGTGCACTCAGCATGCAAAATATCTTGAGTGCATTTATAGGATTGAAAGTGCTCATTATTTTTAACGTTCATGACAGACTGGTCTGAAAAACGGTTTTATGAACAGGAAAACAGCTATTAGGTGTTGTCAGTGTTGGTGCGTTTGCTAAATTAGTTTAATCCTATGTACATGTAAGCTTTGGCATGGCCTTTGACATGTCTGTGTTGACTGCGCAGAAAGAAAAATTACCAACAAAAACCTAAAAATATCACACATGGGGATTGTCTGACTATTTCCAAGTAGAATTGGCAGTAGAGCTGCAATGAATATGTACATAGTTATCAACTTTTGAATTAATGATCAGTTGTTTTGATAGTAAATTTATTGGTTTTAGCTAGTAGTATGAAAAAAAAAAAAACCCAAGGTCTACATTTTTTTTTTTTTTTTTTTTTATTCTGGCTTCCTAAAATTTAATATTTTTCATTACCCCCCAGTGATGGTAAACTTGCCAAAAAACAATTGAGAATATTGCCTTGAGCTTTGGAAAGCACAGATGGACATTTTTCACCATTTTCTGACATTTTATAAACCAAGCAGCTGCAAACTGTTGAATCGACAATGACAATAATTTCTCATATCTACACTGAACAAAAATATAAACGCACCACTTTTGTTTTTGCTCCCAGTTTTCATGAGCTGAACTCAAAGATCTAAAACTTTTTCTGTGTACACACAAGGTTTATTTCTCTCAAATATTGTTCACAAATCTGTCTAAATTTGTGTTAGTGAACACTTCTTCTTTGCTGAGATAATCCATCCACCTCACAGGTGTGGCATATCAAGATGCTGATTAGACAGCATGATTTTTGCACAGGTGTGCCTTAGGCTGGCCACAATAAAAAGCCACTCCAAAATGTGCAGTTTTATCACACAGCACAATACCACAGATGTCACAAGTTTTGAGGGAATATGAAATCGCCATGCTGACTTCAGGAATCTCCACCAGAGCTTTTGCCTGTGAATTGAATGTTCATTTCTCTACCATAAGCCATCTCCAAAGCTGTTTCAGAGAATTCATGAAGAAGACTGTGCGAGGAAAATGGTGGTCACACCAAATACTGACTGGTTTTCTGACCCCCCTGGACCACCCAATACAGTAAAAGTGCACATTTTAGAGTGGCCTTTTATTGTGGCCAGCCTAAATCACACCTGTGCAATAATCATGCTGTCTAATTAGCTTCTTGATATGCCACACCTGTGAGGTGGATGGATTATCTCAGCAAAGGACAAAGGAGAAGTGCTCACTAACACAGATTTAGACAAATTTATGAACAATATTTGAGAGAAATAGGCCTTTTGTGTACATAGAAAAAGTTTTAGATCTTTGAGTTCAGCTCATGAAAAATGGGAGCAAAAACAAAACTGGTGCGTTTATATTTTTGTTGAGTGTACTTGGATAATGTTTTATGCAAAATTCTAAATAATCTTTGCTAGATTTCCCTCAAAATATCAATTTAAGTCAAAACTCAATTTGCTACCTGACTTTAAACGCCTATAACCGACATCATCTTGAGCTTTGAGATGCGCCGATGGACATTTTTCACCATTTTCTGACATTTCCTGAACCAAACAGCTGCCAAGTGTTGAATTAACAATGAAAATAACATCTGGTATGCATCCATCATGACATATTACGCAAAATTTTAAATAAGCTTTGTTAAGTTTCCCCTAAAATATCTATTTAAGTCAAACCTCAATTTCCTACATGACTTAAAACGTCTATAATTGACATCATCTTGAGCTTTGGGAACCACTGATGAACATTTATTTTATTTTATTTTTTTTACCATTTTCTTACATTTTATAAACCAAGCAGCTGCTAACAGTTGAATCGACAATGAAAACAGTTCCTCATATCTACCTGGATGATGTTTTATGCAATATTCTGAGTAATTTTTGCTAGATTTCCCTCAAAATATCAATTTAAGTGAAAACTCATTTTCTGACATTTTATGAACCAAACCGTTGTCAAGTGAGGAATTAACAATGAAAATAACGTCTCGTATGCATCCCTCATGACATATTATGCAACATTTTGAGTAAGTTTTGTTAAATTTCCCTCAAAATATCAATTTAAGTCAAAACCCAGTTTCCTACATGACTTAAAATGTCTTTATAACCGACATCATCTTGAGCTTTGGGAACCACCGATGGACGTTTTTCACCATTTTCTGACATTTTATGAACCAAACAGCTGCCAACTGTTGAATTTACAATGAAAATAATGTCTTGTATGCATCCATTATGACATATTATGCAACATCTTCAGTAAGCTTTGTTAAATTTCCCTCGAAATACCAATTTAAGTTAAAACCCAATTTCCTTCGTGACTTAAAGTGTCTATAACTGACATCATCTCAAGCTCTGGGAAACACTGATGAACTTTTTTTCTTTTTTTTTTTTTACCATTTACTTACATTTTATAAACCAAGCAACTACCAGCTGTTGAATCGACAAAGACAATAATTCCTCATATCTACCTGGATGATATTTTATGCAATATTCTGAGTAATCTTTGCTAAGATTTCCCTCAAAATATCAATTTAAGTCAAAACTCAATTTGCTATGTGACTTGAAATGTCTTTACAACTGACATCATCTTGAGCTTTGAGATGTACTGATGGACGTTTTTCACCATTTTCTGACATTTTATGAATGAACCCGCTGCCAGGTGTCGAATTAACAATGAAAATAATGTCTCGTACGCATCCCTCATTACATATTTTGAGTAAGCTTTGTTAAATTTCCCCCAAAATTTCAATTAAAGTCAAAACTCATTTTTCTGCGTGACTTAAAATGTCTTACTAACCAACATTAAGCACGAACAGACATTTTTCATCATTTCCTGACATTTTACGAACCAAATAGCTGTCAAGTGTTAAATCAGCAATGAAATCAGTGCCTTGTATCCGTTACTCATGATGTACTATGCAAAAGTTTGAGTAAATTTTAATACATTTCTCTCAAAAACACGCTTTGCTACGTGACTTAAAACGTCTTAATAACCAACAAAGCCCCACATCCCCAAGCAGTTCTAAAGGACTACCATCACTACAAAAGCCATACCAATAGCACAAGTTTCATTAATACCGTAGTTCCCACAAGATGAGAGGCACAGGGTAACTTTCTGATGAATTTCAACTTTAAATGGAAAGCTTCTGTGGAGTGCACTACAAAGCGCCATGTGTAAATATTGAATAATGAGGCGCTTTCAAGTCCTCTGCTTTGTATCTGCCCGGAGAAAACGCCATTAATGACAGCTTTTGGTGTGGTTTACATCACACGGTACCATGAAATGCAATCACCAGAGATAAATTTGTTATTATTAGTCTCTAAAGGCACGAGATTTACAAGCCCATATGCATTTGCGCTCAAGATGTGCTGACACAACTTATTTGAGACACATGCAACAAATATGAATGAGGTGCTCGTGTGCTGCTGGTGCATGACGTTTACAATTAGTCACCATTTGGCATTTGTGCAAAATTCTTCTACAACACAGGCCTGTATACTGTCCTGCCTGCATGCTGTGCATAGTGTACGTATCCATATTAAGTGTGTTTATGGGGTCATGTTTACATCGCAGGCAGTTATCTCCAGTGATTCAGCAGAAAAAGAGATAAGCTCTACTTCCTGATGCTGGGGGCAAAGTACCTGAGCATTACTTTAACCTGGAACAAATAGATTTAACCCTTTTATAGGGCACTCAAAGAAATACAGTCATGGAAAAAATTATTACACCACCCTTGTTTTCTTCAATTTCTTGTTCATTTTAATGCCTGGTACAACTAAAGGTACATTTGTTTGGACAAATACAGAATACTGATACTGAGGATATGACTTGGATTTTACAGATTTGATGAAAAATTGGTGAGGAAAGTCATACACAGCTTTAAAGTCACTGAAGTTTAAAGCCCTATCAGGCCGTGGGCGGGCCGATAGGGCTAAAAATTATATTAGGGCTAAAAAAAATTATATTAACATTCATCTACTATAAAAATGTAATAAATCAGGACAATGGATGTTTTTTTCAACTTTTGCTCAAAGTTTCGGCCTAATGTTAATAAAAGTACATCGAAAGTGTATTTTAGTGCAAACTTTAATGTTCAAACATGATTTTCAATCTTTGTGGGGTGAAATACAGGGTGGGGAAGCAAAATTTACAATATTTTGAGGCAGGGATTGAAAGACAGTGTATGACCAATTAGTTTATTGAAAGTCATGAGAATTTATTTGCCACAAGAAAATGTACATAATAGAAAATGTTTTTATTCTATGTGTCCTCCTTCTTTCTCAATAACTGCCTTCACACGCTTCCTGAAACTTGCGCAAGTGTTCCTCAAATATTCGGGTGACAACTTCTCCTATTCTTCTTTAATGGTATCTTTAAGAAAGTCAACATTGCTGTGTGATGTTCTATTGGTAGCATGTTCTAAAACACCCCAAATAGCAGAATCCAGAGGGTTTAGATCTGGGCTAGAAGGCGGCCATAAACACGATTTCCAAAAATTGCTAAAGTTGGATTTGTTGCTGTTGTCAACAAGTGTTTTGGTGTTCTTGTGTAAGATTTTAACTTCAAATCATATTTTACTGCATTTCTAACGGTCTTGTCGTCTACCTCAAGTTAAATTGCCATTTTTCTCATGGATTGGTTGGATCCTTTAGGATTTTGGATTTGAGAGCTTTAATAAAAGCGTTGGTACATTTTTTGTTGCTTCCTCCACTTCCAGACTTTCTCGTAATAGTTTGGCTCATAGTCATTCTCTTCTTTCCATTATAAACAGTCTTTATGGACACTCCAACTATGTTTGAAATCTCCTTTGGTGTGACGAGTGCATTCAGCAAATCACACATTCTTTGACGTTTGCTTTCCTGATTACTCATATGGGCAAAAGTTTCTGAAAAGGTATGGATAATAGTGTTAGGTATGGTTATGACATCAATATATGTTTGGTTTCAAAACAATTGACGTAGTACCTGCTGAGAAAAAACAACTAAATGTTCATTGTAAATTTTGCTTCCCCACCCTGTATATGCAATTAAAAATTTCCAACACGAACAGTTAATTTATGCATATCATCGTCAATCCAGCCGAAAAAAAAAAAGGCAAGGATAAAAAATTCTATTTTCTCTTTTAGTTTGTTCCAGTTTACTCAGGCACAGTAATAGATACAATATTTTAGACAATGGGAATAGATTCTGTGCGGTCTCTTAATGTCCATAGACACCAAGAACATCCATATGAACCTTATTATTGTGAAGTAATTCTTCATTTACTTTGGGTATGTCTTTTTAGGCGGTTTTCCCCTGAAAATATGGTCAGGGTTAAACAGGTTTTAACTGAACTGGTTGCTACTTCCCCTTCATGACAGATTAAAGCCTCTGCATCTATTATCTACAATGTCCACAATATGAAGCCCAACACTAACTATGGTTTGTCTGAAGGTTTTCACTAGTTTTCTGTATTTGTTCTTCCATTACCATTTAGTATTAACTTCGTATCTTTTTACCTGTCTGATGTATGTTTGTCCCTTGGCTGTTTATTGTAAAGTGTCTTTGAGTACTTAGAAAAGTGCTATATAAAACCAATGTGTAATTATTATTATTATTATTATTATTATTATTATTATTATTATTAGTTTGTAATCTGTTTTGTTTTTGCATTTTCATGTGGAAAGATTTTTTCTAAAGAAATATAGGAAAATATCTGTTTTAAAAAAATCAGGATCAGGATAAACTTTATTGTTCCATACAGGAAATTTGTTTTGGATGACAGTGCTACATGTTGCTGCATTCACATCTGGACGCATACAAAAAAAACCCCAAAAAAACAAAAAACTCACTTAGTTACAAAATTTTGGAATCTGCATAGTCATATTCAAGATTTTTTGCTTAATTTAAGATTTTTTTGCTTAATTCAACATTTTTTCCTTAATTCAAGCTAAAAAATTTTTTTTTTTTCAAGACTGTGGAATTTTTGCACTTTACAAATTCATCCCACAGGCTGGATTGGAACCTTTGGTGGGCCACATTTGGCCCCCGGGCCACATGTTTGACACCCCTGGGTTAAAAGGGCTGGAAATAAAGATCCTAGGTATTAAAGCTAGAACAACTGGTTTTTGATGGACACATTATAAAGCACACCCTTCTCTTCCCACTTTAGTCACTTGCAAACGATTTGTGTTTCATGTAACTTGAGGTCACAGTTTCTCATGAGTAAAAGAAAACGCTCATGTAAACAAGTGATACTTTTACACACTCATTTTGGAGGCTGTGTACGTTGCCAGGGAAGTTGACTCAGCATGGTTTGGCACAAGCGTTACTCACCAGATCCCTTGTAAATACGCGGTTAAAATTTTGTGTAACTTTTTTTTTTTTTTTTTTTTTTTTTTACTAAGCCTTTAAATTGATTATTTATCTGTCTCAATGGTCAAATGAATGCAGATGAGTCATGAACCAACCACTGAAGCACACGTTTGATGTGTAGCACAAACACTGAGCCCTGACGTCTCCATGTGTCTAAATGAGGCAGACTCCGAATGTGGAGGAAAAGTTTTGCCAAATCAAACATAATGTTGATGCGGTTGGAGAAAAGTTTTAATAGGCTGTGTATTACACCCCATAACTATTTGACTGAACTTGTTAATATCTATGTTTTTTCTCAGTTGTGTATTTTCACTGACTTTGTATGCAAAGCGTTTCATCTAAAATTTGCTTGAAGTTTAAGTGTATGAACACCAGTAGAGGAAGCACATTACAAAATGAGTGGAAGTAGCAAAACCACCTTGTAAAAGTACTAAAAATACGAGTCCAAGCCATGCATTCAAAACCTTACTCAAGTGCAATAATAACAACATTAAAATAAACCA
Source organism: Sphaeramia orbicularis (assembly GCF_902148855.1). Taxonomy (NCBI): domain Eukaryota; kingdom Metazoa; phylum Chordata; class Actinopteri; order Kurtiformes; family Apogonidae; genus Sphaeramia; species Sphaeramia orbicularis. Next base: position 15,255,029 of record NC_043966.1, read on the forward strand.
AAAGTAACTGAATGGTCCCATTTAGAAAAGTACTGCAGATGCAAATGAGCATTTTCCACAATAATCCACTGTATTTACATCTGATGTTAAATACAGATGTTCATTAATGTACATTGTCCCGACCTGGTAAAAACAAAAAAAAAAAAGGGGGGGGGGGGGCATGACAAATTCATGGGGCCCAGCATTTGTGGGGGCCCATAGACCAGTGGAGGGGGTCCAGTGGATACAGGCTAGAAGTTGTTAAAATTACATGCAAGATCCACTGTATAAGAGAGAAATAGAAGTCAGGAGTGGGACATTGAAAGCAACAACCCTCCCCCCCCCCCCCCCCCCCCCCACACACACACACACACACACACACTCCAACAGATTGACAAGATAGTGAAATTTATGAAGGGTCCACAATGTTTTCCTTTCATGGGGCCCTCAAGTGGTAGCGGCACCCCAGGCCCCGACCAAAAGGTCATGTGGTCTGAGTCCAGACTGACCCTGTTCCCATCATGCCTGTGTCCTCTAGCATTGGCTTTGTTGACATTAATCATCAGACAGTAAAATGACATACACAGTTTCATTAAAAGTCATGTTCACTCAAAAATATGATGAAGGCTTTTTTTTTTTTTTTTTTTTGAAATTCAAGTTTTTATTGAACTTTTTTTAAGACCTTGGTACATGGCACACAAGAATATGTAGTATACAATCAACATTTAGCTCTAGCTAGAGACAGACTCGACATAGGCTTCATCTCACAAACACAAAAGATCAAAAGTAAAAAAAAAAAAAAAAAAATTATAAAAATTATAATAATATAAAAAAAATAAATAGACAGGCAGCAAACACAAAAGAAAGCGGCTACATAAAAACATCAACCAGCAAATATCTGTACAGACACATACACCTGCGCATGCACTCATATATTCATACATACTGACCTATCTACTTTTACGGAATCCCAAAACGTGTCCCAGAGGGTCTCCCCCTTCCCTCTGTCATCACTTAATCTACTAAGCATAGATTCATAGGATGCAGTTTCAGTCAGATGAAGGCTTTTAATATTTTGAAATAGGTGAGTTTTTTTTATAAGAATCATTTTTTCCTTGGCACAGTGGGGGATAAATATCTACAAAAACAATATATACAAACAAAATCTCACCACATAAAAATTGAATGAATCAGTAGGCGTGGAAAATATGCTTTTTAATTCATCATTTCTGATTCATATCTCTTCTTTTTCTTCACCTATCTACATGTTAATCTATTCTAGCGTTACAGCATGTGCACTCAGTCACCCAGGCTACCTGTGCAACCCAAGAGGCTGACAGATATGAATCACCCTCTGACATATGAAACACTATGAAGTACCTACAACGGGTGATTTCACCTCTACTGAATGCTTCAACACTTTACCTGCACAGCGCTGAGAGAGCCTGCCAGAGACGATACAATAGCCCTTAATCTGCAGTATGCGCACACACACATGCACACACACACACACAAACCACCAGAGCAGTAAGACAGGTGAACAGTTATTCATGAGTGAGTTCCATGTATGATTAACGCAGCTAAATGACCTGCACAAAAGGTGTGGTTGTTTGCTTTGATACTTTAAGCAGCACTGTATGTTGGGCTATACAATACACCTGCCTCCATTTACCACAAAGGCCGCCTTCAGAGGAAATGAGCAAGATAAATATTTCAAGTCAGCTTAAGTAAATTTTGACTGCAGTAGTTTACAGTTTGGCAGTTATTTAAACTGTGTTTACCGCAGATTTTCTCTTTTTGTATTAGCATTTAGCACGCTCAGCTTACACTCATGCCTAAACAAGTCATTCAGAGTCACTTCTGTCTTTGCTTTCTCAGAGGTGTACGTATTCCTTTGAATCGATATCTCATTTCACAAACAGGCCTCTGGTTCCAGTACTTCTGACAAATGCCTCACGGCTAGTGCCGATTCCAAGAAAAAAAAAGGGAAGCGGCTATTAACTTTGGCCATGGTACAGCAATAACTGGAGGGCAGCGGTTACACAATCAGCTCCCTCACTAGATAAGGTCATTGTGTTAGCTCAGGTTCGGAAGTAAACCCGAAAGCCCTGTATGACAAGCAAACAACAGGAAGGAAATAATCAATTTGGTGCTTTTAATGAACAACTCCCTATCTGGCCTCTTTGTCTGTGCAAATTGCCACACGCTAGTTAAACATTACTCCTGTAATAGTTGGGTTTTAAGGTAGTCATGAGCAGCCAGACGACTCAGCACACAGGAACTTAATATGTGCAGGTCTTATTGTTTGTGCTGGTAACTCATAGTGAAGGCTGTGAGTTCAGCTGGGTAAAGTAAAAGCAAACGTGACCCAGTAAAAAAAAAAAAAAAAAAAAAAAAAAAGATGCAGAGTTCAATACACGTAACAGCCGTCGGCACGGGTTCCTTTAAAAAAACGCTCCTTGTACTTGGGTTCATTTGGTCATGGTCAGGGTTATTTTTGTTCAGGAAGTGTTTGCACAACACAGACCCATTCTAAACCTGTGATGACACTGGCCTGCCACCGCCAGAAAAGCAATGTCTGCAATAACTGGATTAGTTAGCATTAAAAAGATGCATGATGGAAAAGTTTGTGTAGGAGTGATCAAGAGTCTGACAAAACTAGAGTTGGATCATTTACTTTATTGCTCACTTTTGCATTTAAAGTGCACTTAAGCTGTCCAATTCTTTGATTTAATGTCAGTTTAGGAGATATATACTGTAAACTGAATGTACAAGTTCTCCAACATACACAGTATTTAATTAGACTAGACCTGAGTGTTTCCTCTGTTTCATAGTAATGGAAGCTGAAAAAATCTGGTTTGAGTTTCCAGTTTTGCCTTTTTTCTTAAATGACTCACCTTTTTTTTTTTCTTTTTTTTTTTCCCCAATAGATGAGCTGTCTCCAAATACTACATCTGGGTGTATATATGTATTTTTATAGGCATATGGTTATTTAACCCTTTCATGCATAGTGGTCACTCTAGTGGACAGTTATTCTACAGCTGTTCTCTTGTATATTCATGGGTTTTGTTGTTTTAGTTCCATATCAGCCAACACAGAGGACACTTTTGCACCATCCCATAATAATACACTGACATTCATACCATTATTGTAACTTTGATGTCCTTGATAAACCTGATCTGCACTAACATGTTTAGTGTAAATCAGTTGCTAATTGTTATTAGACTGCAATTAACAGGGTTGTTTTGGGTTTTTTTGGGGGAATACAAAGGTTTTTCATACATACATACATACATATATATACATACTTATATATATATATATATATATATATATATATATATATTTGTTTATTTTTTTTTATTTTTTATTTTTTCTCCATGAAGTGAGTAATAACTAGTATTAAAATATGTTAAAATGTGAGAAAACATCAGATTAGCATCATTAAAAATGTCTTCATATCACTTTCTGATATTGGGTTTTAAACACATGTTTCTTTGCTTCAAAAATTAAATCCATGGTGTAGCTGAGTGGACATTTTTGTAGCTCTATGAAAAAAAAAAAGTCAATCGCATTGTTTTTTCATGCCTAAGGAGGAAAAAAACACTCAAGAAAAAATCTTGATTTAGGTCCTCATAATTCATGCATGAAAGGGTTAAAACTTTGATTTAATGCAGTCGTTCTCAAACGTTTTCCCCCCTGAAATATACTTGTTTTAACCAAGTACCCCTAACTCACACTTCAGCATTTTTAATTGAAAAAAATTAGGCAAAATTTATTCCTGTCCTGTGTGTCTGTTTATATTTTCAAAACTTTGTAAACAAACAACATATATTTAACTGTATTATATAAAAAATAACAAACTATTTAAAGTAAATTTAAATAAAACAAAATAAATAGAGAAATAAATTGGTCATTAATTAATAAATGAACCTTTCATCAACAAAAAATAATTACTTAGCTACTCAAATAAACTCATTTTGAATAATATAAAATAGAATTGTTCTTAAAATGTTACCAAAGCTTAAACAAGACGATTGACAATAAAACTATTATATGAATGTATTTATTGAGTTTTATATTTCAGCGCTAATTCTCATTATTCATTTGGTATTCAGTACACGATGACTTATTTAATGTATTTTTCCACAAAAATTTCAAGTACCCCCTTTGCTTCTTCCACATACCCCTTGTAGCACACGTACCCCACTTTGGGAACTCCTGATTTAATGTAATGATACTCTTTAGACGTGTAAGTCAAATAATTGTATAGTATGAAGATTTATGACAACTCTATCTATCTATCTATCTATCTATCTATCTATCTATCTATCTATCTATCTATCTATCTATCTATCTATCTATCTATCTATCTATCTATCTATCTATCTATCTATCTATCTATCTATCTATCTATCTATCTATCTATCTTCCTCACTTAAAATAACGGTTGCATGAGATTGAATATTTGTGTATAGGTGAGCGTAATTGATTACTTTTTTATTTATTGCTCCTTTAAAAGTAATAGTATAATAAATAATTATGCTGTTTTTTGACTTCCACCACTACTTTCATTATTTTCCTGTAATTAAATTGCACTTTTATGTGTCTCCAATAGAAATTATTCTTTGCATAATTGACTAAACAACTTCAAAATCATAAATACTCCAGCTGTTGAACATAAAAGTCTCTTTAACACGTCCTCCTTCAAATCAGTAGTATCTATAACTAAATGTAGCCTAGTTGTGATAATACTGTTTCTTGTATTAGCAACTGTAATTACTTAATCACTTGTCCTGTTTATTACTTTGTAAAGTAATAAGAGTAGTATTAAGTAATAAGACTGCGGATGAATCAGTGAATGAAGAAATTTAAAGAGATTTACTGTAAATAAGTCTTTTTTCTTCTACTAAACTCATGAGTTGTGATGCCATGATGTTTGCAAACCTGCTCCTAACAACTTCAGCTGCGATATTTGAATGCCCATATACAGTGTTTTTATCTGGGTGCTGTTGAAAAGGACTGATTGATGCAGAGGTAGGTGTGGCAGTGTGCAGACCAGTTGACACACCAGAAAAGTGAATTACAGCACCGCATCCTGGAATGTGCGGAACATCATAAATTCATGTCTCACAGTGTAAGAGAAGCTGAGGAGTGGAATGAGTTTGTAGATGATTAGCCAACGACTGAATGACTACTTTATAACTTCATATAACATTTGCCTTGTACTTGGTCTCAGTCACTGAGGTGGAGTGATACAGTCATGAACCTATACCTTAAAAATACAAAAAAAAAACACTGAGGTGAACAGGATTTATTTTCGAATGAGTGGGGATTTAATTAAATTTTCAACGCCTCTTATCTGCTGTCAGTATTTTAACACTATCACTGCACATACTCTAAAATGGACAAAATATGCTGACATGTGACAAATTACAGCAAAAAGTATATGTTATCAGATAAGATACAGGGTGGGGAAGTAAAATTTACAATATTTTGAGGCAGGGATTGAAAGACAGTGTATGACCAATTAGTTTATTGAAAGTCATGAGAATTTATTTGCCACAAGAAAATTGACATAATAGAAAATGTTTTTCTTCTATGTGTCCTCCTTCTTTCTCAGTAACTGCCTTCACACGCTTCCTGAAACTTGCGCAAGTGTTCCTCAAATATTCGGGTGACAACTTCTCCCATTCTTCTTTAATAGTATCTTCCAGACTTTCTCGTAATAGTTTTGCTCATAGTCATTCTCTTCTTTCCATTATAAACAGTCTTTATGGACACTCCAACTATTTTTGAAATCTCCTTTGGTGTGACGAGTGCATTCAGCAAATCACACACTCTTTGATGTTTGCTTTCCTGATTACTCATATGGGCAAAAGTTTCTGAAAAGGTATGGATAATAGTGTTAGGTATGATTATGACATCAATATATGTTTGGTTTCAAAACAATTGACGTAGTGCCTGCTGAGAAAAAACTAAATGTTCATTGTAAATTTTGCTTCCCCACCCTGTATGTTTATTTGTCACATGCACAGTTATATAAAGTACAGTGCACATCGAAATGTACTTTAGTACCTGCAGCCAGTAGTAAAATAGAAAATAGACACACAGCACACAAGATAAAAAAGTGTAAAAATATTTAACTTAGCGCTGCCAAACAATTACAATTTGTAATCAGATTAAGGGCTAATCACAGGGTTGCTGTGGATTAATTTCGATTAATCATGATTAAATATCATTCATTTTTAATCAGTATTAATTGCATGCGCAAACAGACTCAAGCAAAAAGGGAATTCACATGCACTTAACGGGTTTATTCAACACCTTCAACAGTTTCAACAAAACAATTTGAAAAAACTGTTCCATCTTGGGTTTTTTTTTCTGCTCATATTTCCATCCAGTGGGCCAACGTGCTGTTTAGTGTCTTTCATCTTTATGGGTTGGTTCTGTTCCCTGTCACTACTGGATCAACTGCCCTTCTGTTCATGTGTGTCGTTAACTCTATTTGGACAAACTGACCCAAATGCTTCAGCAGAGACGTTCAGAGTCATTCTGTGCTGTAGATCAGTTAATTGCATTAAAATTTTTAATCAGATTAATCATGATGATGGATTAATCTGCATTAATGTGTTAATTCTGACAGCCCTAGTTGTAGGATAAGATATGTTTATTTGTTACTTGCACAGTTATACGTAGTACAATGCACACTGAAAAGTACTTTAGTACCTGCAGCCAGTAGTAAAACAGAAAAAAGGCACGCAGCACACAAGATTAAAAAAAAGTGTATACATATATAAATGTATACATAAAAAGAGTAGCGCTATTATGTACAAACATTTTAGCATAAAGTAACATAAAGTTTAACCCTTTAAGTGCCAAAGTTCCAATATTGTAACAGGCAACATAACTGAATTAAACAGACAGCTTTTTGAAATCATTATCAAAACTCAATAAAAAAACCCCCCAAAACCTCCAGTGCTTAAAGGATTAATATGATGTTGTGCCACCATGTTGATGTTAGTGTTCAATTGTCAAAAATCTCCTCTAAACCACAGCTGTTGAATTAGTTTGAAATAACCATATAGTATAAATAGAAGTACATGAGTCATCACTTTATTCAGTGGGTTGTTGTGTTCTATGGATGGAAACATTATCATTGTAGAAGAAACATCGCCAGTTGTTTCATTAATTTGTCATATTTCCATGAACTGGCAATAAATCTGTGTAATATTGACATAAAATAAAACCATATCTATAATTTAGCCATCACATGGTTAAAGCTTTACAGTCAATTGGTAGAATAAAATATTACTACTATACTTTTTGCAAACAACATAAAAAGTGAAATAATTGGCTAACAATTGGCTAAAATGCAAAATCATGTTCAAATACATTGCAATAAACACATTTTCAGTTCCAAACATTGAGATTATACAATTGGATATTGCAAAAACATTTACTTTTGCAATTGTTACTTTTAACAAAGTAACAGTTGCTTCTTGGATTATGTCCACATTTTAGGTTAAAAAAAAAAGTTAGCTGACTTAAAAAAAAAAGGAACTTTATTATTATTATTATTATTATTATTATTATTATTATTATTATTATTATTATTATTATTATTATTATTATATTTTACAATTTATTGGAAATATTTGACTTTCCCATTATGATTCATATAATTCCTTCTTACTTTTGCAGCCTGAATTCCTGTAGTATGTGTTGCACTCCCCTGTGGTTTTACTTGGTGCATCAGTAACGCACTAAATCTGCACCAGCAACTGAACATTTAAGTCTAAACATGGTGAAGACGGAGCTTTACCATGAGTTAAATGCAGCAGCCAGGAAGCGTGTTAGAACATTTTCCAAAAAAAGCACACTCTGACACCCCGGATCATTTGAAGTAGTGGAGAAGGAGCCTCATTACCGCCAGGGCCCACATGGGGGGTTCACTCCCAGACACAGTTTAATGGCAGTAAAAGCGAATAAGGCCTCAAGGTTACGAGACGCTGAATAGCTTTGGAGGAGACGGCCTGCTCTCCCTTTGCCCCGTATCCCACGTCACTGGAGCCAGTGGAGTCATAAATGGCTGCTAACACTAACAGTAAACGGATATAAAAAGAGTCCCGGTTTCCTTTATATGACCCGTTCCCCATTGCTCATGGGAACTGTTGATAGGAGCCTGGAGTGTTGTGAATAAGAGGGGATGGATGGAGCCTGTGAGGAGGAAGAGCTGTGTACTTAGTGCGTAAAGGATGTGAAATGTGGAGGACAGTGAGGAACGTAAGAACTAACAAGACTCCCAGTGGTGAAGCAGGATGTGTCGTTCATTCAGGGTGGAACGTTCAGAACAGAACAGCCCCCATCCCTGTGTCCGGCTGCAGAAAATACTTTAGGACATACGACCTGTGGGACAAAACCAAAAGAGAATTATTTTTTAGGGGTGGTGCAGTATCCAAGTCAGTTTTCACCACTAGGATACACCAAAGGACATGCACTACTGTTTTAAGATATTCATTTAAATTCAAATAAAAATACATAGTATGTGTTTTCAGTCATGTATTCTATGTATGTGTCTGTGTGTGTGTGTGTGTGTGGGGGGGGGGGGTCTGACTGTGGAACAGTTTGGGGGCTCAACTAAAGCAATGCTCCAATAATATACAGCAGTTTAAATCCAAATATAAGGAAAAGGGCTTACAACAATATAGAGATGAAGAGTTTTGACGGTCATTTGGTGTTTGCTGCTTCTGCTTCTTCGTCGTCGTCTTCTTTGTCTTCATCTTCTTTGTCTTCATCATCTTCTTCATCCTCTGTCTTCTTTGTCTTCTTCATCTTCTTCTTTGTCTTCTTCATCTTCTTCGTCGTCTTCTTTGTCTTCTTCTTCATCATCTTCTGTCTTCTTCTTTGTCTTCTCCGTCCACTTTGTCGTCTTCTTCATCTTCTTTGTCTTCATCTTTGTCTTCTTCATCTTCTTTGTCTTCATCCTCTTCTTTGTCTTCTTCTTTGTCTTCATCCTCTTTGTCTTCTTCTTTGTCTTCATCATCTTCTTTGTCTTCTTCTTTGTCTTCATCCTCTTTGTCTTCTTCTTTGTCTTCTTCTTCTTCTTTGTCTTGTTTGTCTCCTTTGTCTTCTTCTTCCTCTTCTTCTTCTTCTTATGTATGCATGTTTACAACTAATTTTTCTGATATAGCCGCAACCATACAATGTAAAAGTGAAACTGGGGGTGGGAGTAAATAAGTTTGACTTCTTATCACTCCCTATTGGGCCACTAAGGATGTATATTAATAGTGAATTATTGTATATATTTATGTTTATTGTGTACACATAATGATATGTATATAATATGTGGATGTATATTATTTCTGTCTTACTGTGAAATTGAAACAACACTGTACATAGTGTACAAGCTCGAAATAAACCAATCAATCTGTATGTAAACTTCACCCCTCTATCCTTCAAACATACACATTTTTCTTTGACTTTATTGTTAAAGTCACTCATGTCCCTGGTAAGTGTCTTTTCCACTGATCGTATGGACAATGCATCTTGACCAGGGGTGAAAGTAGTACAGGTAGATCACATGGTATTAAACCATAAAGACCCACAGAGCCACCTGTGACCAAAAGCATCTACTCATGTCTAATGTTTAATACCTGTTGATCCACTAATCCTATCAATACATGGAAATAATTGATGTTTTTCATCTTTTCATGGTCATCAGATATGACCCATTTGGACGTTCAGAGGCTCCTTAGTTACCGTGGAAACACTATCATCTTCTACAACATTAATTCACCAGTAAAACCCATGGAGTTTGACAAAAGTAATGTACGTGTGTAAATAATAAACTGAGGCATAATATTGTTAAAATTGCACTTATTTTTTTTAAAGAAATTTCAGGTTGTTCATTTTGTTCACATTTTTTACAGTATAGTTTGTAGATGTAAACATTTTTTACATGTAATTTTACTTTTTTCACTCTAAAATATAGAAAAAAGTTTGGAGTTGACACTATTTATAGGTTATTATGTTATCATTTTACTGGTCCGACTTGAGATCATATAGGGCTGAATGTGACCCTGAACGTCTGAGATAAATGGAGTGATTTGCCTTTTCTAAACAGCATAACTCATCCCATATGCAGATTTCTTTAAGATGTGTTTTAATAAAGTTTTTAAGACTGAATAAAAGATCAAAGTACTTGTAAAGATGGAAGTTTCATACGTTAACGTGGGGAGAGGAGAAGCTTTCACCATCGCATTAACAATCACAAAGAAATATGTGAGCATGAAAGCAAAGCTGAATATATTATGTGAGGAAATTAGCACAAGTTTAAATGCAATTAATCTGAGCATGAGTAGCATTATGTTCTCAGAGACAGATACTTTTTATTTGGTTGATTGTAGCTCCATTTCTGCATAGGTTGGTGTCTGGATTTACTGTTTGTTACTTGCCTCAACACTGCTAACATATGTGCAGTATTGAAGATGCTGAGATGAGTTACCCTGCATCCCAAGACTAAAGTGCCATCACAACAACATTTATACTCCTATCTTCTCAAATTATTAGCTGTCCTTCAATTAATTCCATTTTCTAAAACAGATTGTTATATTCCTGGAAAACTGCAGTTGAATTCCACTCCCCAGCCAACTGTATATTTAACTAATCAAATATATCCTGATCTTTCCAGTGGATAATTATAGCAGTGATTAATTGGCTTAATTATGCAGTCAGTAGCTTCTCATTTCTTAAAAAACCATCAGTTTAAATATAGAGCATTGGACAAAAGGCTAAAGCTAAATATTAAAATGTTGGAGTTATTTGACTCTTTCTATATGGAGCATTTTCTTCCCATTTCACAGTTTCTATTAGGGATGCAACGGTACAGGTTATTCACAGTCCGTATTGCTGTTCTTGAGTCACGCTTCACAGTAGGGTACAGTTCAGACGCAGAGGCCGGCTGGAGCCCAGCTGTGTGATGAAATGTAGCTGGGAGCTGATGAAGAGCCTTAAGGCTCATTTATGTCCGCTTTACGTACGTAAATAAGTACGTCCATTTTTAATGTTGTCATGTGTCGCTGTCTTCAAACTTCCATGCATCATGTATGTTGGAATGAGCATTTCTCAATCAGTCCACCTGAGGGCGTCACTCTTAATTACCATATTGGCCGAACACCAGGAAGAAGAGTAAAGTTTTTTGAGAACAAGAAGAAAGTCAATAATAACAAACATGGTGACGACAGATGAGGTTTTACTAATGTGGATACCACTAGGACTCCTGCGATGGGGCGGGTGTCCCGTCCTGGTGCATTGAGCCGACCAGGTGAACCAGTGTTTTCCATCACTGGCAGTCTTGTGCCAGCTGCTCTGCGTCCTCCATGGTAACTCCATGTTGTTGGAGGTCGCCCGCAATGACGTCGAGCCATCGGGTACGGGGCTTGCCTTGTGGTCGTTTCCAGCCTGCAGCCTTTGGGTCAAATTGAAGGATGGCCCTTGTTGGATGGTCAGGAGGGAGGCGGGAGACATGACCAAACCAGCGGGTGCGACGTTGCGCGGCCAGGCTGGATGCTTTGGGCTGGCATGTGCGGGCTCGAAGCACCTCGTTGGAAACCCGCTGGGGCCACCTGATGTTTTCGATGGTTCTGAGAGCCCTGCTATCAAAGCCATCTATTCTGGCAGCCAGAGTCTTGTTTAAGGGTCATGTTTCTGAGCCATAGAGCAGGATGGAGAGGATGGTAGAGTTGTAAATCCGGAGCTTCAGAGCTCTCTTGGGTCTGGCCTTTACGTGGCGAGGGGGCTTGTGCCCTGGATGACCCTGGAGAGCGATACCGTCAGGAGCTTGCTCCTGGTAGGGTCACCCTAGGCAGGCCGGTTTCCAGGGTAGGTTCCAGACAAACAAAGGCCCCAGCGCATCAGTATGCTGTGAGGTGGCAGCCCCACCAACCGACTATCCTGCGGAGGGCTAACAACCCACCCAGGAGAAACCCCTTTTGTTACGAAACTGACTAATGTGGATACTAATGTTAATGTTCAGAAGGGTAGTGAGAAGTACAGGGTGTCCCATAAGTCTCCATACATAGGAAAAATAAACATTTCTTGACATAAAACATTTTTATTTATATAATATGCTCTATATGACTGCCATTTTGTCGGGAACACATTTCAATGCGTGTCCTCCACTGCTGAAGAACTATAAAGAAGAAATATCAAGAAATGCATGTTAGAACCATATGTATTATGTCTCCTATGTATGGAGACTTATGGGACAACCTGTAGAAGGGCTGTGGTCCTTGTCCTGCTCTAGCTGGGCTCCGCCTCCAGCTCCAACCAATGACAATAGAATTCCATAAATCAGTCATCTTGCAAAGCTCAAATATAAACACCAGTAGTCTGGAAATGTCATTTGAAAATGACAAATGAGCCGATCCGCGGTACATGCTCGTACCAAACTGTGAGGGGCGAACCGTTTGGTACAACAGTACGACATTTACCGTTGCACCCCTATTTTCCACCAGGTCCCGCACTTTCCCTTATCTTCAGTAGCATGTATGCTAGGTTTATTCTCCTGTCAGTGACTGCTTTAGATCTAGGTTTGGTCCATTGGCGTCTTCAGTGAAAGCTCCTTGTGTACTAACATGGCTTAAATGAAGAGGTTGGATTTCATTACGGAGGCATTAAAATCATCTTAACTTACTGATAAATTTGAAATCCAGTGAGAGAGATTTATAATGTAGTATAGTGCTGAATACAATGTACTGTCAACACTCAATGTCAACAATATGAACCACAGATACAGTATATTCCTGTTAATTTATTCAAAGGCAAAGCTGAAACGTGTTAAAGGTGTCACAATCTCCTGAGCTGTTACAGCTGAAATAATCAGTAAAAACGAAGACAAAATAAAACTTCTTAAATCAGTGTAAATCACATTTTCCCATTATTTGTGGTATAAAACTGTGATCACACAATTTCAACATTTGGTTGTTAATAAATTCATAGCTCTAACCAGGAGTGAACTCGTTTATTTGAAGACTTAACCATCAGACATTGTTGTTTTTAAGTTCTACATTTACCAAACCAGTCTCTTACAATAAAAGCACCAACAATGTGCTGAACAACAAACAATAAGTAACAGAATAAAACCATTGAAACGTATAAAAACACCACTACATTGCACCAAATACAGCTATGTAAGTGAAACGTGTGCTGTATAGCCACCAGAAACTCTGAATATCATGTTTTCAGTCTCTACTATTGTCTGTGATGGAAAGTTTTGAGCAGAGTTTGTCACATGATCACAAACAAAAAGACTCTTTCCTTATCTCAAAGGGAACACACCCAGAACTTTAAGCCCATGTTCGCTCTGTCACTGCTAAAGATTAGCTTGCCTTTAGGTGGTACTTAGCGTAGCTCTGAAAATTGATATGCATCAGCTCCATAATTTAAAGGTAGTTTTCTAGAAGGGGGACTGCTGCTCCTTGTCTGCTAGTAAAGACCATAATGCCTTGTTAACCTCTTCCCCAGAGGTTACATACCCTTATGACGTTGGCCTTAAGTCATCCAAGTGGTTGAGCGTGAGGACGATGATGTTTTTTTTTGTCTTATCTGGCTTTTTCTGTCTTGTTTCTTCTCTGTATAATGTCTGTAAGTAAACAATATTTCACAAGATAATTTAAAAGTACTGAATAATACACATGCAGAAGGATTATGGAGGTGAAAGTAGAACTATTTTTAGTGCATATGTACGTAAAGTATGAAAAGTAAAAGAACCGTTAGTATTATAATAGATGGTTTTGATTAATTTTAATGTTGCATTAATGTATATGTTGCATTTTACTGTTATTGATGTTTAACCCATAAAATCCCAGCATTACTTTTCTGTGAAATTTTAAAAGAAATTTTCTCTATATCTAACCTTTCTTAAGTGATTTATCACAATTTATTATAATGTTATCTTCTGTATTTTGCATTTGTCAGTATAAATAATGTATTTTCCTATATTTAACTCACTACTCACGAAGATGTTTACAAAAGCTCAGATTAAAGTGAGGGCTATTTTGTCAAAAACGGAGAAAACTGTGGAAAAAGTGACTTTTTCAGTAAAATATATCATTAACTGAACAAAAAACAAGTGTGTACCTCTAGTATTGATCCAATTCCATGGGGTTTACTGGTGAATCAATGTTGTAGAAGATGACTGTTTCTATGGTAACTACGGAGCCTCTGAACGTCCAAATGGGTCAAATCTGATGACCATGAAAAGATTAAAAACTGCATTTTACACCAATTATTTACATATATTGATAGGATTAGTGGATCAACAGGTATTAAATGGTTTAGATCAGTAGATGGTTTGGGTCGATGTTGGATGTTTGGGTCTTTAATGGGTTAGGTGATTTATCGCCACTTGTTATTATTATATTATCCTCTATATTTTTTGTGTTTTTCAGTGAAAATCAGGTATTTTCCAATATTTAATTCACTGATCATGGATATGTCCATAAAAGCTCAGATTAAAGTGGGAGTTATTATATCAAAAACAGAGAGAACTGCTGAAGAAGTCCCATTTTCAGTAAAATATATCAACTGAACATAAAACAAATGTGCCCCTCCACTGTCATTAATCCAACTCCATGGGTTTTACTGGTGAATCAATGTGTAGAAGGTTACAGTGTTACTATGGTAACTACGGAGCCTCTGAACGTCCAAATGGGTCATATCAGACGACCATGAAAAGATGACAAACTGTATTTTACACCAATTATTTACATGTATTGATAGGATTAGTGGATCAACAGGTATTAAATGGTTTAGATCAGTAGATGCTTTTGGTTGATGTTAGATGTTTGGGCCTTTAAGGGTTAAGTGATTTATTGCCATTTATTAATATATTATCCTCTATATTTTTTGTTTTTCAGTGAAAATCAGGTATTTTCTTATATTTAATTCACTGATCATGTAGATGCTCACAAAACTCAGATTAGAGTTGAAAGTTATTCCATCAGAAACAGAGAAAACTGAAGAAAAAGTTACTTTTTTCAGTAAAATATATCATTAACTGAACATAAACGAAGTGTGTCCATCCAAATGTACTGATAGGATTAGTGGATCAACAGGTATTAAACATTTTAAATCAGTAGATGCTTTTGGTCGATGTTAGATGTTTGAGTCTTTAATGGTTAAGGTTGAGCTCATTTTGTAGTTTGAAGTACATTTTCCAGCTAATCCAGTAGAATTTTTAATGAGTTTATTTATCTTCAAGCTTCTGTGTGTAATATATAATAATTTCAAGCCATAAAGTTGCAGATTAACACTAACTGAACCCTTCCAAATAATGGCCACAAAAATGCAGATGGCCCCAGATGGAATCAGTACCTGTTTCTGTTCTGGATTATTTACTTAAAGTCACATCCACTCTGGTCCACACAGGCATAGCATTCATCAGTGATGCACCATAGCATTAGATCCTACTCTGTATAAATTGGGGAAAAAGCATCTGAGGTGCTGTAGAAACATGGAGGTGCATGTTGCATGATGGAAATGAGTGTTTTTGTTTTTTTTTTTATAAGAAACCATCTCTAAACCTAAGTAATGCCGGTTATAAATCGAAAGGATGCTGAAAAACTGGTCCATGCTTTTATCTCCAGCAGACTGGACTACTGTAATGCACTCCTTACAGGTCTCCCAAAAAGCAGCACAGACAGACTTCAGCTGATTCAGAACTCTGCAGCTAGGTTATTAACCAAAACCAAGAAGAGAGAGCACATTACTCCAGTGTTGGTTTCCCTGCACTGGCTACCGGTAACCTACAGAATTGATTTTAAGATACTACTCCTCACGTATAAAGCTCTAAATGGAACCGGACCAAGTTACATTGCAAACTCACTGATCAATTATGTACAAACTAGAACACTGAGGTCATCAAACGCAGGTTTACTAGCGACTCCCAGAAATATTACAAAGAAAATGGGGGACGCAGCCTTTACTAACTATGCACCAAAGTTATGGAATACAATTCCAAAAGACATTAGAGAAGCCAGTTCACTGAATATATTTAAAACCAAATTAAAAACATTTTTATTCTCATTAGCCTTTGAAAGGAGATAAAAATGGGGTCACAATTCAGGAACCAGGAATGTGCAGTTTTTCATTTTTATTTTATTTTATTGTATTTCTGTTTTTATTTTTTATTTTACTGTTTTTCAAATTTCATCTCATTTCTTGCACTTCAAAAATTCTATGTATAATCAAACATTTTAATGTACGCTGCTTTTATTTTCATTTTATTGTATTTCTCTCACATTTCATCTCATTTCTTGCACTTCAAAAATTCTATGCATAATCAAATATTTTAATGTGCGCTGTTTTTATATTTATTTTTATTTTATTGTATTTCTAGTCAAATCTAAATGTATTTTAATATTGTATTTTTTTTCAATCAATGTGAAGCACTTTGGGCTACAATTTCTGTATGAAAGGTGCTATACAAATAAAGTTTATTATTATTACTAAGTTCCTTTGAGGTGTAGAGTTTTCGCACACCACATGGAGACAAATCATCCCTCAGTTTATTACATACAGAATCAACAAACCCATTTGGAGATATCCATTTTAAATTGCAAAGAAAAAAGAATGAAAATTGTAATCTGAAAAGCAGCTTAAGCACTGAGGTGCAGAGGAGAAAAAAAAATCATAAATTGGAAACAGTTAAGGTAATTCTAAGTTATATACTTCAGTTATATTCTGTCATAGTTTAACATCCTATCCACACCAAAACATCAATTTAATTAAGATAAATTAGTTTGTTGTATCAGTTAATTATATTTATTCTTTTTATTTAATCTTGGAGGGGAAGGTACAATATATAGATTACTAATTATACTACTAATTATACTAATTGTGATTATGCTGACTTCAAAATTTTGTGACTGAGCGTGTTTTGTTATTGTATGTGTCCAAATGTGAATGCAACAACGTGTCGCACTGTTGTCCAAAACAAATTTTCCATATGAAACAATAAAGTTTTTCCTGATCCTGATTTTTTTTTAAACGGATATTTTCCTACATTTCCTTAAAAAAATCTGCCCCATGAAAATACTAGACTAAAATAGAGACTACAAACTAGTGAAAACCTTCAGACAAACTATAGTGTTTAACTTCATACTGTGAATAATAGATACAATAGATGCAGAGGCTTTAGTCTCTCATGAAGGTGAAGCAGCAGCAAGTTTTGTCAAACTTCAGTTACTTTAAGTGTTGGAGTGTATTCTTTACATGATGTGCATTCGTCCGTAACACTGACCTGGTTCGTCTCCCTATGGTATCAGCGCTGAACTCGATCTACTGCAGGTCATACACTGATTTATTCACTTGGATTTGATGTTTCAGGTGCAAATTCATACACAAAACGCATGAGTAAAATGGGATGCAACGCCATCATTTTCTATCTCTGTTTACCCTGTCTACACTTTTAAAGACAAATATTAGTTTTTGTGACATACAATGACATTTACACATGGACAAGAGGCCCAAACATAGAGAAAAATATCTATTTTGCAAAATATTTGTATTTGTGTGGATGGGGCATTCGTCTTCAGTCTCTATTCACAGTCTGTATGTCCTCTTAAGACCCATGAATGCATTTATAACTCTGTAGGAGACAGGTTTCACAGCTTTACTTTCCACTGCAAAGGTCATTCCATTTAAAATAAATAAATAAGCAAATAAACAAGTGGTTCCAGGCACAACAAACCCCGCCCCTCGCACGTATTCTAGCTTATTTTGGCATCGATCCAGCTGATGTCATCATGTCTGTGTGTGGTGATGTCAGCATATCAGTTGCCTCTGTACATGTGCCAAGTCTGAAGTAAATTGAAATAAAATTGATGTTTTTACAGACATTTGAAATGTCGCCCATAATAAGTAAATGGGAGAAGAAAAAATATTTTTAAGAAATTCATTTAAAAAATTTGAACTTTGTCCTACCTCTCCCAAAATGTAATGACATCTATTCTGGGTCGATGGCAATCTGTAAACCTAATTTGGTATGAATTCAACAAATAGTTTTGCTGCTACAGGCATGTGAAATTTGCCCACTATAAGTAAAAGTAAAGAATTTAAAAAATTCTGAAAAAATGAAACTTTGATCTATTTTTCCCAAATTGTAATGAGATCTACACTGAACAAAAATATAAACGCACCACTTTTGTTTTTGCTCCCATTTTTCATGAGCTGAGCTCAAAGATCTAAAACTTTTTCTTCGTACACAAAAGGCCTATTTCTCTCAAATATTGTTCATAAATTTGTCTAAATCTGTGTTAGTGAGCACTCCTCCTTTGTCCTTTGCTGAGATAATCCATCCACCTCACAGGTGTGGCAGATCAAGATGCTAATTAGACAGCATGATTATTGCACAGGTGTGATTTAGGCTGGCCACAATAAAAGGCCACTCTAAAATGTGCAGTTTTACTGTATTGGGTGGTCTAGGGGGGGTCAGAAAACCAGTCAGTATTTGGTGTGACCACCATTTTCCTCGCACAGTCTTCTTCATGAATTCTCTGAAACAGCTTTGAAGATGGCTTATGGTAGAGAAATGAACATTCAATTCACAGGCAAAAGCTCTGGTGGAGATTCCTGAAGTCAGCATGGCGATTGCATATTCCCTCAAAACTTGTGACATCTGTGGTATTGTGCTGTGTGATAAAACAGCACATTTTGGAGTGGCCTTTTATTGTGGCCAGCCTAAGGCACACCTGTGCAAAAATCCTGCTGTCTAATCAGCATCTTGATATGCCACACCTGTGAGGTGGATGGATTATCTCAGCAAAGAAGAAGTGTTCACTAACACAAATTTAGACAGATTTGTGAACAATATTTGAGAGAAATAAACCTTGTGTGTACACAAAAAAGTTGTAGATCTTTGAGTTCAGCTCATGAAAAATGGGAGCAAAAACAAAAGTGGTGCGTTTATATTTTTGTTCAGTGTATTTTGGGTCACTGGCAGTCTGTAAACCTAATTTGGTATGAATTCAGCCAATAGTTTTGCTGCTAGAGTCTTAACAAACAAACAAACAAACAAACAAACCGAACCAAAAACAACACCTCCTGCCTCTCCTTTGGGGGGTGGGGTAATAAATAAATGAAATAAAATATGTATCTGAAATATCAAGCATCATGCTGTTTCCAATCGAGGCAATATTGCAGTGCTTTTACTTGGTAGGTCTCACAATGAATCCTGAAGCTACTTCATACATCTAAGGTGCACGAGTTTCGAAATCTCATTTATTATCCGCTAACTGCTTCGGTTTAAGTTTCCATTAACCATTCAAATTAAACTCTAAACAAATGAGTAGTTCTGAAAGGGTAAGTTATTGCACTCCTCTTCCTTTGTGACCTTTGGGTGCACTTTCGGCTCGGCCCGTCCCCCTCACCTTTCTCCATCCAGCTCATTTCGGAGGCCCGGGGCCTGTTGTCTGACCTCTGACCCTGAACTGGAAAATGAGAGGCTTACGCTAGCGAGCACGGCTGATGAGAAACCCAACACCGGCATCCTTCGATACAATTTTAAAACTTCACATTCACATCCCCTCCATAACCCTCTCCCTTCATCCTCACTAATAAAGAAACTCAATAAACACCCCCATTGTTAAGACCCTCAGAGTCACAGAGGGGTCACTTCTACGTCTGAAATATCTACAGTACAAATATTATTTCAGTTTAAGTACATGTGTATTTGTACTTCCTGTCGGCCTTTTGTCGGATGGTTTTAGGTGTTATATGCGTGTCATCTAAAAAGGATGTCAACTATCAGGGAACAGTAACACTTTAAAGCATTTCTCTCCAGGCGTCTTTACAAAGCACTTCCAAATATCTGTGTTGAGTCTCATTGAGTTTAAGCCAATTGTTTCAGGTCACTTCCTTAAGAGGCTACGTAAACAAAAAGAAAGTACGGCCATAACAGTGTCAAGTATGTCTGTGTCCGCAACAAAGTGGAGTAAAAATATGAGGGTGATGACAAGAACGGAACCTTCAGCATTAGTTAGAAGTACACTACAGGGTGGGGAAGCAAAATTTACAATATTTTGGGGCAGGGATTGAAAGACAGTGTATGACCAATTAGTTTGTTGAAAGTCATGAGAATTTATTTGCCACAACAAAACTGACATAATAGAAAATGTTTTTATTCTATGTGTCCTCCTCCTTTCTCAATAACTGCCTTCACACGCTTCCTGAAACTTGTGCAAGTGTTCCTCAAATATTCGGGTGACAACTTCTCCCATTCTTCTTTAATAGTATCTTCCAGACTTTCTCATAATATACTAGTCAACATTTGCTAGGGATCAGTTTTATATTTGCACAGTAATTGATGTTGTATAATATTTTGGGTGACTTCATATATTGTGTGTGTACTTTGGCTAGTCATGTAAAGAAAAATGGACTAAAAGGTAAAAAACCATAAATTTTTATTGCACTTTCAGGCAAAAGGGTGATACAACCCTAGAAATTAGAGTTCACAACAATTACTCTTCCAATTTTGTTTTCACTGAAACCACTCAGAATGTTCTGAAACACATACGGTGTGATGTCAATAATGTGTGTGGCCACCATCCGCATTCGCAGGCTGTACTCCACTGGGAAAGTAAATTTTCAAGTTTCCAGAATTACACCCCCGAATATAGCAAAGTTATAGTCCTGATCCCTAGCAAATGTTGACTAGTGTAGTTTTGCTCATTGTCATTCTCTTCTTTCCATTATAAACAGTCTTTATGGACACTCCAACTATTTTTGAAATCTCCTTTGGTGTGACGAGTGCATTCAGCAAATCACACACTCTTTGACGTTTGCTTTCCTGATTACTCATATGGGCAAAAGTTTCTGAAAAGGTATGGATAATAGTGTTAGGTATGATTATGACATCAATATATGTTTGGTTTCAAAACAATTGACGTAGTGCCTGCTGAGAAAAAACAACTAAATGTTCATTGTAAATTTTACTTCCCCACCCTGTATATGGACAAAAGTATTGGGACATGTTGAATTCAGGTGTTTGTTTTCTAACAGGGGTCTGGAACACAAAACAATATGATAAATGTCATAATATAGTTTTATACAGGGGTCGTACAGGTGCTTGATATCCTTGAAAATGCTTGAATTTCAATGTTGTGTTTTCAAGATCTGAAAAGTGCTTGAATTTTAGTTCAAGTGCTTGCAAGTATAATTCTGTGATGTGATTTATTTATTTATATTTAATATTAACTCTGCCAGGTTAGATGCCAAGCCAAAGCTACTTACAGAGATGATACATTGTGAAAAATAAAGCTTTAAGTCAAAAGGAAAATTAGCAGGTGCTCTCAGGTCGACTCACTGAAAAAAGCAAAACATTGAATCAATTTTTTAAAAAAAAAGTTCTTCAATTGGTCACATCTAATAAAATTAAGTTGAGTGAAATAAGAAATTTGAACTGACTGAAAACTGAATGAACTGAATTCAGTTTTATTTAGTTCATCGACTGAATTTTCTCCAGGTAAATTTTTATCTTAATTTTTGTCTCTGTGTGCATGGCTTCCCCCTTTTTTTTTTTTTTTGATAAAAGTTTGTGTTCTCCTTTAATTTCCAAACTTTTTTTGGATTACGAAACATTATTTTAGATGTTTATAGCATAATACAATGTACATCACTGTGATAAAAACTGACAAAAAATAATCATGAGTATATGTATCCCTGTAAATATGTATTTTAGCCCAGTGATCAGGTGATGTGATGGAAAATTTTGAAAAAGACCCTTAAAAGTGCTTGAATTTGACCTTGAAAATTGTGTATGAACCCTGTTTATATTCTGATAAATGTCATTGCATTGGTTAGCTTGGTTTAAATTGTTATCTTTGCTTCCAAAATGGCTCAGACATGGTTTTTACTTAATTTCTGTCAACAATGACTGTGACATGACTGATTTTAAATGTTCTAACTCTAAATTTGTAAAATAGATTTTTAGATTTAATAATATTAATGTTTATGTCTCAAATCAGAATGAACAGGACCTGTAGCCATGATGTGTCCCAATATTTCTGCCCATATAGCTTATAATCGTCAATATTTCCTTAACCCATAAAGAACCAGTGCTATTTTTGTGGCAGTTCTTAAATGGATTTTTCTCTATATTTAACCTTTTTTAAGTGATTTTTCACCATTTATTCTAATATTATGCTCTGTATTTTGCCTTTGAATGTGCTGATTATGTAGATGTTCATTAAAGCTCAGACTAAACTTGAAGGTTATTATATCCGAATCAGAGAAAACTGAGGAAATTTTTTTTTTTTTCTGCAAAATATATTAACCGAACATAAAATAAGTGTCTCCATCCACTGTTTTTGATCCAACTCCATGGGTTTTACTGTTGAATCAATGTTGTAGAAGATGACGGTGTTTCCATGTTTGCTACGGAGCCTCTGAACGTCCAAATGGGTCATATCTGATGACCATGAAAAGATGACAAACTGCATTTTACACCAATTATTTACATGTATTAATAAATTAGATTGTACTGGGGAAAATAGTAGAGTCAAGACCATATTGACTCACTAATCCCTCCAGTGGTCACAAACATTCACAATGATGTGACATGCAATTAGCTGTGAATATACGAGGGCTGTACAATAAGTTCATGGCCTCACCCAGAAATACTGGTTGTTATAATACAGGATGTTACATTCTTTTGTGATGGGATAGTGATGCTTGAACATCGATGGACCAAGTGCATTGCTGTAAATGGAGATTATGTTGAAAAATAAAATATAAATTATCAGTCTGTGTTGTTCTGTTCTGGGTGAGGCCATGAACTTATTGAACGGCCCTCGTATTCAGTTCATTTTTCTGTAATTCAGTCCATTCATTGACATCTTTGGCTTCATATCTCTTTATTCTAAATGCTGATATGATAATTTTAGGTAATTTTGGATATTTTAAAGTAGAAATACTACATATAGCTTCCTTAAGTAAGGTCTTGAATGCAGAACTACTTGAAGTGGAGTGTATTTAGTATGATATTTGCACTTCTGCTTTAAAAAAGACCTGAATATTTCTTTTTCTGCTACTTATTAGACAGAATTATGGTAATTTATTGTGCTGTAATCATAAAATGCGGCTCAAATTGATTAATGGAATGAGAACATTTATGAAAAGACCAGCCTCACAGTACTATTTTTTATTTTTTTTGGCTACTTCTTTTAACCAACTATTGCTAAAACTAATTTCATGGCTGATATGAAACTATGTTGCTGCACACTTAAACCTGTAGAAGGTGGTAATGGGACTTCATTGTGAGGTCAGAGGACACTGCATCATGGTTGACTTCACATTTGTACTCTGTAGTGACTAAGGGAAAGAGAACACCTGCGATATTGCATGGGAATAACCCTCCTATGGCCGAGGCATCAGTGTTATTAAAAGGCTACAGAGCATGTCTCCGTTACCAAGTGTATCCACAAAATTACTTTTTTTAATGACAAAGAAAGGACGCCTTATTTTCTTAGTAGCAGACACAGTATGCTTGAAAGAGCTTTGTTAGAAGTTTTAATGAGCCGTGGGTTATAAAACTTCACAAAAATGATGAAGCAAAGTCTCATGAAAGAAAGATTTGGCCTTTTCTCAGCAGCAGCGAGCTATTCATGTAACTAACCTGATGAACTGCTGCAGTACTGGATCTATTATACCTATTAAAACACCAAATATATGCATTAAAAACATACCTAATGTGCAGTGCTTCCCATTTCTTTCTTGTTCTCGATGACACATGGCACACGCTACCAGACATTTAACTTTTTTTTTTCTATTTCGGTTTCCTTTTAGGGCACCTTTTCATGCTTTGCCTCACATGCACTGAGGTTTGACAGACTTTATGGGCCGTATATTTCCAGCGCAATTTGTCTTTAAAGCAAAAGTGACACTGCAGTAACAATCATAAGCTGAAACTCTCATAAAGTGCTCTCCTTCTCGTTCTAACCATAACCATGTCCTGACTCCCATTAACCCCCACCTCTGCACCCAATTACCTAATATTCCTCTGGTCTGAACTGCAATCATGATCATTTACATTTTACCAATTTACGCAACACTTTTATCCAGTGTGACTTAGTGTTAGCATAAAGGTGTGTGCTACTTATTTTGGTAGCGGTGTGGGTCAGTGACATTAAACAATAACAATAAATGGCATTTTTGAGAAATTATCCTTTGGCCCGTGTTTTAACGACGACTAAAAGGGAGCAGAGAACAAACAAATAAAGGCAGTTTTTAAATAATAATGTAACTACGATCATCAATTGTTGATGTGGATATATATTATTCTTACAATTTTCAATATTTGCTCAATAATCGGGTAAACCCCCTAGTGATAACCTCCAAGAAAATAAAAAGAAACCAAAGCTTGACAGTTGCAGCCTCCAAATACAAGAAAATGCAGACAAATCCATATTTGGCTTAGGTAAATACATCCATACCACCTCTGATTGGCTTCATATTTTGAGAAAATAAAATGTGTCAACATTGTAAACACCAGCAATATTTCTTCCTTATTTCTTCTTTAGTGTTTGAGATACTGGGGCTTTAAAAATGAGCTGTGAAGCTGATTTTACTGTAAAAATCAATGAATGTCACAAGTCACTTTTCCATTGGACATCTGCGCAAAACTTTACCAGTATTTACGAAATGTTGAAAAAACAGAAGTGCGTAATGTCGGTTTTGCCATTAAATCACAAATGCGATGATTTGTTTATTTATTATCGCGAGATGACACGAGAAGTCATTCCATAAACATGGTGACGAACGTAAATATGGTGTTGATTTACAGATATATTCATTATTATTATATATTATCCTTCTATCTCGTACTAAATTAAAAAATGATCGGGTTTCCTGGTGTGTTCACACATACCACAACATGTTTCTTCTTCTTCTTCGCTTGTTGTAACGTCCGTCAACATCCATTTTTTTAATTAACCTGACTCTAGTCGCGAAAAAAAGTCTTTCCATTGCAGTTTTGTGTGATATACCATTTGCACTACGCCCGAAAAACCACCTCTTGGCAGCGCAAAAACTTTTAATCGAAAAATTAGACTTTGGGCGAAATTGTTGTTTTTCCATTAGGTAAATTTTTATGTGCAAGTTATATTTGCGCAATTTGAGGGTCAATAGAAAAGCAACTACAGACAAATTCAATAACAGCCTGAAAGTTGATGTAACTAAGAGATCAATAGCCTTCAGTATTTGTACAATTAATTGATGCCTTAATAAATATAGTTGGTTAAAGATATAAACTTCATATTTTATGTTAATGTTTTTGTTGTTGTATTTTTTAACAGATGCTAGCAAACTGTAATTTGGCAAATATGCAATTTTGTATATTCTTTTATAGTAGTCAATCACATCTTATTTTAGAACAACTGAAAATTTCATGCATCATGAATATTTTAAAGGGGTCATATTTTGCTAAACCCACTTTTATTAGTCTTTGGTTCATTTATTTGTGTATTTGGACCCTAATAGTTCATAAAGTTTGAATTTGAACCCTCCAGGTGCTGCAAAGTTATCTTTATATGAGTTCCGGCAAAAATCGAGTGGATTTCTACAACCTGTTCTAATTCCTTCTTAATTTGTTATGCTTTATAACTAGTTACATTATGACATTTGCACATGTAGAGTCAAGACTTCGAATGAACATTTCTCCGAGTACGACATAATTGTTTGTCAGCAGCAGCGGAGTAGCAAGAGTAGGGATCTGAGCAACTGCTAAAAGGGAGAATTTAGATATAGACTCAGTGCTATTTAGATAAAAAAAAAATTACCAGTAACAACCTCACTAAACAACCTCAACCGACCAAGAACAAAATACTCCATTATCTACTTTATATATTTAAGCAGAAGAGTGTAAAAGGAACAGGCTGTTAACTTTTGTAACTGAGCGAACATACACTATATTGCCAAAAGTATTGGCTCACCCATCCAAATAATTAGAATCAGGTGTTCCAGTTACTTCCATGGCCACAGGTGTATAAAATCAAGCACCTAGGCATGCAGACTGCTTTTACAAACATTTGGGAAAGAATGGATCGCTCTCAGGAGCTCAGTGAATTCCAGCGTGGAACTGTGACAGGATGCCACTTGTGCAACAAATCCAGTCGTGAAATTTCCTCGCTCCTAAATATTCCACAGTCAACTGTCAGCTGTATTATAAGAAAGTGGAAGTGTTTGGGAACGACAGCAACTCAGCCATGAAGTGGTAGGCCACGTAAACTGACGGAGCGGGGTCAGCGGATGCTGAGGCGCATAGTGCGAAGAGGTCGCCAACTTTCTGCAGAGTCAGTGGCTACAGACCTCCAAACTTCATGTGGCCTTCAGATTAGCTCAAGAACAGTGTGCAGAGAGCTTCATGGAATGGGTTTCCGTGGCCGAGCAGCTGCATCCAAGCCATACATCACCAAGTGCAATGCAAAGCGCTGGATGCAGTGGTGTAAAGCACGCCGCCACTGGACTCTAGAGCAGTGGAGGCACCTTCTCTG
The DNA here is from genome assembly GCF_902148855.1 of Sphaeramia orbicularis. Taxonomy (NCBI): domain Eukaryota; kingdom Metazoa; phylum Chordata; class Actinopteri; order Kurtiformes; family Apogonidae; genus Sphaeramia; species Sphaeramia orbicularis. The sequence continues at coordinate 15,281,560 of NC_043966.1, forward strand.
GAGTGACCAATCGCACTTCTCCATCTGGCAATCTGATGGACGGGTCTGGGTTTGGCGGTCGCCAGGAGAACGATACTTGTCAGACTGCATTGTGCCAAGTGTAAAGTTTGGTGGAGGGGGGATTATGGTGTGGGGTTGTTTTTCAGGAGCTGGGCTTGGCCCCTTAGTTCCAGTGAAAGGAACTGTGAATGCTTCAGCAGACCAAGACATTTTGGACAATTCCATGCTCCCAACTTTGTGGGAACAGTTTGGAGCTGGCCCCTTCCTCTTCCAACATGAAAGTGCACCAGTGCACAAAGCAAGGTCCATAAAGACATGGATGACAGAGTCTGGTGTGGATGAACTGGACTGGCCTGCACACAGTCCTGACCTCAACCCCATAGAACACCTTTGGGATGAATTAGAGCGGAGACTGAGAGCCAGGCCTTCTCGTCTAACATCAGTGTGTGACCTCACAAATGCGCTTCTGGAAGAATGGTCCAAAATTCCCATGAACACACTCCTAAACCTTGTGGACAGCCTTCCCAGAAGAGTTGAAGCTGTTATAGCTGCAAAGGGTGGACCCACGTCAGACTGAACCCCATAGACTAGGAATGGGATGACACTGAAATTCATATGCGAGTCAAGGCAGGTGAGCAAATACTTTTGGCAATATCGTGTATATATTCTTTAACACAGAAAACATTTTATATTATAGCAAATTTCAACCACTTTCTATTACGTGCTCCAAATATAACGATCTCATCCCAGTCCTCAACACCTGACATCACATGACAGGAAGGTACTATATCCTATTAGCATGTGAAATAAAGCCCTGGAACATTATGGGAGTGAAAGGTATGTTGGGAGGAGTGAGACGAGATGGGAAGTGATGGCGGACGGTGGAGCAGGAATGTCGGGAGAAGAACCTGCTTGTCATTGTCAGGAAGTGGGAGTAGAGGGTTAGAAGGAGAGCAGCGGGAGTCGAGGAGGAGGAGGAGGGGGTGGGAAACGTGAAAGCTTGGACAAAAAATGGCACTGATTTAGGAGTTTGGGCTTTTTTTTTATCTTAATGCTTTTCAGATTGTTTGACTGACACTGAGCTTGTTTACTATAAAAATCCAGTAACTGGGTTAATCATTTAATTGTAATAATCAGTTCTGATGTGTTAAGTTGCACTTCGGAAATGCGATAATTGAATTAGACATTTCGGTCCATACATATGTGGTGACGAAAGACTCAAACTTCCTACTATCGTCTTCCACTCATGTTGTGACTATATTACTTCTGTTTTCTATGAGTGTTTCTTTTTTTCTTTTTTTTTTTACACATTCACAGATGTAAAAGAATTAAATCAATCAGATTAACCTGCATAGATGCATTGAAACATTGGCGTATTGGGGAGAAATCTAGGTGTGTTAATCTGATTTCTCATAATCAGATTACTGCTGTTATCTGATAAAGTATATTAGATTATTCAAGTGGTCAAACAAACAGCATAATTTGATAACTCCAGAAATTGGATAGTAATCAGATTTTTTAGCAGCATATAAACGGGCTCACTGAAACTTTGAACCAATAAGTATAAGAATCACAGTTTCATCATGTTAAGGTAGATACAATTTAAGATGTGAGTACTTTTTCTTTCCCTCGTCTATTATCACTGAATACCTGGTTGTTTGGGCTCAGGCCTCTTCCATAGGTAGCACTGTGTCAAATAGTCCCATAGTCAATTGAGGTCCCTTTGGTTTTACCCCTTGTTAGCCCATAGAGACCCAAACAGCCACTGGCGACATAAACCATCTACCGATATAAACTGTTTAATACCTGTTGATCAATACATGTGAATAATTGGTTTAAAATACAGTGTGTCATCTTGTCATGGTCATCAGATATGACCCATTTGGACGTTCAGAGGCTCTGTAGTGAAAGTGGAAACATCTTCTACAACACTGATTCACCAGTGAAACCCATAGAGTTTGATAAGGGGTTTGAGATCGTTGGGTGACCATTCAGTGATCAAAAATTGGCCCGATCTCTCAACGATCTCCTAAACCTTGAAAAATCCATTTTTGTGTAAACGTTTGGGAGATCCTTGTGTCCTCGTTGTGCCTTTGGCCCCCTACTTTAAACTCGCTGGTCAGTCGGATCAGGTGGTGGTGGGGGGGGGGGGTCCATTGAGATAGTTGTACCTATTCCCTCATCAATCTCTCAACCATCTTTATCTTCGGGGTGGAAAAATTTGGCGCTCATTGAAAGATTGCTGAGAGATCATTGGGAGATCGATGAGATCGTTGAGGGCTCGTTGAGAGATTGTTTTGAACCAAGTCAAAACTTTGAGGGGAACATGGTGACTGTGGAGGGTTGAGGCGGCCATACACTGTGCGATTTTAGACACGATTTCTCACCCATGCGACTCTTTCTGGGATCGGGCCAGATGTGCCTCTAATCGTGTGTCGTGCTTGGTGCGGTGTACATGGGGTAAGGAGAAGCGATTAACACCTCACGACCACCTCACGATCAGCAATCGTGTGTTCACAAGGAAAACGGAGCTGTTTGAAATCCTGCTCGCTCCTCGTGAGGGTATCGCACTGTCAAAGCAGTGCCACGAGCCGATGTGCCTCAAATTCTTACACTGTGCATGCGTGACCACAGAAGCGTACAGTAGCGTACAAGCTAACAGTAGCTGGCTATTAGCCTAGTGCAGTTTAGCTTTTGCAGCTTACCTCTAGTTCCCGCTGTAGGATTGACAGCCTATACTGTCCACGTTTGGCAAACCAATTCCTGCACCAAACACATCGTCGTCTTTTCTTCTTTTTTGATTCCTCACAGATAATGGCACATACAGTATTGCCAAAGCGGCTCGTTGGTTTTTGTTTAGCACTACCATTTCGTGACTCATGCCAATACACAACCGTCTATGCACTTCGGATTGCTTGATATTTTAACGTTGTATTTCCGGATACAACACTCGAACATGTCGTGCGTCCTCTGGTGTATGGTCCTACAGTGTGAGCAGTCAGGTCGCGTACGAGCATCGGTCCGTACAGTGTGAGAACATGAATCATAAGCCTGACTTTACGATTGATTCGCACAGTTTGAGATGGAGCTGCGTGCAACGATCGAAATAATCGCACAGTGTATGGCCGCCTTTTGGGTAAGGGTTACAGGATCACTGGAAGATCATGGAGAGATCTTGGTGATCATTGGGTGCTCATTGAAAGATCATTGAGAGATCTGGCCATTTTTTCATCGTTCAGTGATCTCTCAACGATCACCACCCCTGTGTGAAGGGGCTTTAAAGGACAGTCGATGGACACCATTGTTTTTACATTCAGTTAGCAATATCTTATCTATGTGACCTGTATCCGAACTGTTAATGACAGTTTGAACAGCACAAATCCGATTTTTTTCAATTCTGACCCAGGCCACTTTCATTTGTGGTCCTAAATCTGATACGTATCTGATATTTTGCAATACGGCTTCAGTCTGAACGGCCAGGTCGCATTTATCTGACCTTCATGTCATTGAAATGCTACAAACATCACAATTCTGCATCCCAGGAGGAGGAACAGTGGGAAAACATACTTACTTCCACAAACATAGTGCATGCCTGCATGGTCATGTATTTCATCAGGACCTCTTTTGCGCTTGCGGGTCACTTCAGGGTCATATTTAGTTCATACTCAAAACTGATAGAAGTCGCATTTAATGTGTAAAATGAATGTGCGTAGAAAAAAAATAGGATTTCACCAAAAATATCTGAATTGTGTATTAAGACCTGCTGTCTGAATGTAGCCTTCGTGACACTGTTACGTATTTTTTCATGACAGGAGCTAAGAAAGTTATCCTGCCAGACAACAAAGTTCATGTTAGAATTGTAACACGTCATACTTTCAGCATAGTGTCAAAACACTGAAGCAAGTGAATTATAACCCAGGGCTTAGAGAATATGAACTAAAAAGATAGATAGAGGAAAATGTAAAAGAATAATGAGAGGAAGGCTGACTGTACTCTTCAGTAGAGGTTTTCAAAAGAGAGACTTGCTGCTTTTTAATGCAAAACATCTGTCTGAGTTCAGAGAGCGCTCCGGCTTTTGTGTGTCTGTGTGTTGGTGTGTGTGCACATGCATGGTGTGTGATCTAGGAAAAAAAAAAAGAAGCAAAGAGGGAAAGATAGTGGTAGTAAATGTCAGGGATAAAGCGTGTGTGTGTGTGTGTGTGTGTGTGTGTGTGTGTGTCTTGAGGGCCTCGTCATGAATCAGGAACTGAGAGCACTCCTGGAAGGCTTCCCTCTCACTCTGTCAAGAGAAAACATTCCACATGGTGGCTAATTTCTCTAATTATCTTCATGTGAAATGGCTGCCAGATGACAACAACAGGAAATCAACACTCACCCGACAGTATTATCACTTGGACGTATACAGTTTCACAACCTAAGTAGTATCCCTGTGAGAGTGGAACTTAATGATAGCTGGGTTCTGTACAGCTCCATGTGAGCAGTGGGACTGACCCTGTGGTTCTCCGTTTACTATAAGAGTGGAGCTAACACTCATTTTCACCATCGATTAGTCTGTTGATTATTGATTTACACTATTAGTTGTTTATACGTTAAATCAAATGTATGTCAGTGAATCCCAAAACAGATGATGTCTTCAACTGTCTATTTAGTTGACAAGATGAAGATATTCTGCTTAATTGTACATGAATAAAGAAATGAGGGGGTATTTAAATATAAGAAGTACTGAATAACAGCAACATAGTTCAGTGTAATCTGTAATGACTTCATTAATTAACTGTTTCAGCTACAGTTTATCAGAAAAAACAGCTTAAGAGAATTTCCTCCAAACCACAGTACAACTACTACTGCCACTATTACTATTACTACAACTACTATTAACTACTACAACTACTACTACAATTACTACTATTACTATTACTACAACAACTACTACTAACTACTACTGCAAATACTACCACGACGACAACTGCTAACTACTACTACTATCACTACTAATATGACTACTACTACCACTAACACAACTACTTCTACTACTACTAACTACTACTACCACCACTACTACTTTGACTACTACAACAACTAATAGTAACTACGACTACTGCTACTAACTACTACTACTATTACTAACTACTACTACCACCACTACTACTATGACTACTACAACAACTACTACTAACTACGACTACTGCTACTAACTACTACTACCACCACTACTACTTTGACTACTACAACAACTAATACTAACTACGACTACTGCTACTAACTACTACTACTATTACTAACTACTACTACCACCACTACTACTATGACTACTACAACAACTACTACTAACTACGACTACTGCTACTAACTACTACTACTATTACTAACTACTACTACCACCACTACTACTATGACTACTACAACAACTACTACTAACTACGACTACTGCTACTAACTACTACTATTACTACTACTAACTACTACTACCACCACTACTACTATGACTACTACAACAACTATTACTAACTAGTACTTCTGCTACTAACTGCGACTACTACTATTACTACTACTAACTACAACTACTACCACCACTACTACTATGACTACTACTACAACAACAACTACAACCAACTACTAGTACTGCTTGTACTACTGCTATTACTACTATTACGACTACTGCTACTACTACCAACAACAACTACTACTACTACCCACTACTACCAAGTACTAGCACTGCCAACACTACTACTACTACAAATAATAATAATAATAATAATAATAATAATAATAATAAAGTAATAGTAGTAGTAGTAGTAGTAGTTGTATCCATGAATGTTGAGCTGTGGTCTGTTGCAAACACAGGAATGCCTGTTTGTTGAAAATAACTCTGCTTCAGAACACTCGTGGAAAAGACAGGTGCTTCTCCCAACCAAATATGCCAAACTACATTTACTGCAGGGTCAAGACCTCGCCAGGGTCAGAACAATGTTTTTCAGAAGTGGCTGCCTGTGCTGGAGCTGGGCCTGACACTGGGCATTCTCAGTTGCAGGCCCTGTCTGCTAAGCAGCTGTTTGGGATCAGATGCGAGCCCCGTGTGTCCATGCGAAGCTCAGCAAACCCCACCGATTAGTCCCAGTAGAACCGAGACCGCTTGTGCATTCCAGCAACTTGATCTCATGCGATTTCATCACCAACGGGGGTAGATGAACGTCAGAGGGGTCTCATCTGGAAAAATATAATTGTTTATCCGCCTTAGCATTCGCCTTAACATTCGAGCTTATATAATGTGTTATTCAAAGTCATTTTCTGAACTGCCAGGCTTTTCTATTCAGGCCTATTCAAGCCAGGCTTGAATAGGCCTCAAAAGACTCACTGTACTGAATTAGACCTATAAATGATGATATGAAATAAATACTGTCACAATGCTCTTATAAATCCTTGAGAACCAGCAATGCATTTTTGCACTCTGTCAGGAACAAGAGTTTCAGAGCTTTACTTAAAAAACAAAAAAACTAGAAGCACTCGGAGAGCACAGACCTCCGCCAAGGCTGATCAGTGCCCCCCCCCCCCCCCCCCCCCCGTGGGCCCCCCCACCCCCGATCACCGCCCAAATTTAATCATTTCTTCCTTATCCCATTTCCAACAAACCCTGAAAATTTCATCCAAATCTGTCCATAACTTTTTGAGTTATGTTGCACACTAACAGACAGACAGACAGACAGACAGACAAACAAACCCTGGCAAAAACATAACCTCCTTGGCGGAGGTAAAAAACCCATAAATGTATCTGAGCTGTTGCATCATGTGGTTTTCAATCAAGACAGGTATTATTTTTATTATTATTTTTTAACTATTTATCGAGCAAGCGTCTATTTTTGGTCACATTCACAGTGAGGCCACAATGTCAGATCAAATGTGGTCAGCATTCAGACCCAAGCATAGTATTTACAGTTTATGTAGACCACAAGGAAATGTTTTGAAATGCATAATTCTATTTTTTTTTTTAAAAATCAAAATATCACTTCTTTAAATATTTTGGTCCTAAATGACCTCAATAAGATATTACAGCTTGTTACTGAGATTTTATGACCTATTCTGACTAATGCACGCTTCAGACTAGAATGTCCGCAGTTACAAAGCTGTTTCAACAACACCCACAAATATAAAAAGGCTTTTTCAAAGTAAAAAAAAAAATCTTATTTAAAGCATGAAATAATAAATCATGACTTTGACATAATTTTGTCTTTTCGCATAATGAAGCCTTTATAGCGCAAGTGACTATTTTTGGTCATTTCCGCATATATTACAAGACAGTGACAGTACCAGTTCCAGTGAGGACAATGAGGCAACAATCTCAGGTCCAATGTGGTCTACAGGGTCTGTAAGGTCCACCTGTGCATGAACAGTGAGTGTACCTGCTTTGTTAGGTACCATGAAGTAATGGTACTAATGTAAGGAATGATGTTCAAAGGGAGAATGTGGATGTGGACAGGGGTCTAAATCAGCACTTTCATTATGTATCAGCATGTTGTTGTAATGTTCTCAAAGTGATGTTTTAATGTTCTAAAATATGTTTCTTTCACATCACATATGTTTTTTCTTGTATTTTTTTTTTTTTTTTTGCCACATATAGGCAAGGAACTAAATACGGTAACTTCATTGTCCTTGATTTTCTACATAACAATAACAAATTTTGAAAAAAATCACAAATCTACTAAAGTCTTATGTCCTCTAATAACACACTAAGGTTGAAATTTTGAATGTCAGAGTATTTCTATGAGTGCTCTATAAAGGGTTAAACTTTTATTTAACTCCCATTGAGATCCAAATCTCTTTTATAAGGACGACCCAGCTAAGAGGTCAGCAGCACACGCCATGAAAGAATACAGGTTTTAAAAGACAAGTAATAATCAAAACAAACAATAATTTAGTAATAACAGAAAAGAGAATGTAAAAGTGCCCAAAGTTTTATTTCCCTGGGTATTACGAGGCTAAAGTAAATGTAATTTTTAGTCGACAACACTGATGTTGCTTTTATGTCACATAACATTCAAGAAGAACAAAAAAAGTTTTATGGCATTAATAATCTTTTACCTTCATCTCTGTTGTACATATTGTGCAAACACCAGCTAATATTAAATATAGAGCTCTTCCGATCTGACTTTTTGCAGATTCAAGGTTGCAAATTCCTTCGCGCGTGTCTATAAAAGAAATGTACAAAGTGCAATTGTGTCTGACTCCATGAGGCAGCCAAATCCCTTCACTTAAAATCTCTGTAAAGCTACTTGTCATTTTAAACAAGTTGGGTAAGAAGTTAATTTAGCATTTTTTGACTTTGTGTTTATTCTCCCTTGTAGCGGCATGCATGATGCAAGTGGAGCATAAAAGATTTATGGCTCCAAACATTTGGAGCAGGTGGTGCCTAAACCCCACTTCACTTCTCCTTTTCCCTCCTTGTTTTCCACCAAACTATTTTTTTCACTTTTATGATGTTTACCAATAACCTACCAAAGGAAAAGTAAAACGTAGAGATGACTGAACTCAAGCAAAATGACCTTAGAGGCGCATTTGCAGTAGAAGTCGAGACAAGAGAGTAAAGAAAAGAGTAAGGAAAGGAGACGAGATAGGAAAAGTCGAAGTGGAGTGGAAAGAGGAAGGTCAGGAGAGGAAGGAGAAGAGGAGAAACAGGAATCCAAAAGCACTTGAATGCCGAGCGCAGCTGCAGAATGGCATTTCATTGGGATCTGTCAGCTCAACTCTGATTGGCCTGACATTGCTAATCCCTCCAGATGTTCAGCATTAACTGATGAGTGCGTGACTGTGTCGTGCGGGAGAAAACAGGGAGGGGGTCTGAGGCTGCCGTGGCCCGCGGGCCCTGGGTAAACAGGGCCTCTCAGGGACCACTGTCCATGGGATTTGGGGAGATTTGGAGGACAGGATCATCCGGCATCCGGGAATTAGGTGGCACAGAGCGTAGATTGTGTCAACAATTTGGGAAAGAGGCTGTACACGTGACTTCCCATTCCCCCAGCGTCTGCGTTAGTGAGATGTTTGTTTGTTCATGTAAAGAAACATTAGGCTTTGGTTACTACAACAGGAAGCGTCGGAAAATGGACGGATCAAAGGTTGAAGTTCTGAACAGTGAAATTCCTGATAAGAGAATACGACAACATAAGAAAAATGAAAACATTACAATACAAATTTCCTTTTGGTATTTTTTCACACCTCTCAGAAGTGGTGGACGGTGTTGTATATTACTGAATAGTGTTGGGAGTAACGTGTTGCAAAAGTAATGCATTACAGTAACAGATTACTTTTTGCTGTAACGCACTAGTGTAAGGCATTACTAATCCATTTTCGGTAATATTTTACTCAGTACATGTTCAATAGCTCTTGCGTTACAACAGATTTTTTGCCCATAATTTAATTGCGCAAATAAAAACAAACAAACAAACAAACAAAAGAAACAGCAAGACTGTACATGATTTTGAGGCCTTAAGGAATCAAAATTGCAGCAGGAAAGTTCTATTTCCTGTTGGTGTTCAGCCAATGGGTGAAGATGGCAGAAGACAGTCCATTGACCACGTGGCCATATGCTCATTACTAACCCTAACCCTGCTTTAAGAAGCAAGTTAGCATGATCCCTGTGATCAGCAATGACAAGGTAAGCTAACGTTTCTATGACTAGTAATAAAGTAATACAGTCTTGATATGTCCTAACACACTAAGGTTGAAATTTTGAATTTCAGAATATTTCTATGAGTGTCCTATTGAGGTTTTGCACATACGTCACATGATCACGTGGTTTTCTGTTTACGACGCCATATTGGAAGGCAAGCTTTCCTTGGATCATACAATGTGTCAAACGATGGACCTGCTAAACTCCTGCGTGCCGTTTATTACTTAGCTTTCACCAATTATAAGTTAGGCAGAAAGACCGCTCAGTTCCATTGGTGGCAGTGGTGGTTGTGTTCTGCCGACCGCTGTTTATGGTTATTACCACGGTTAGCGTAGCTTCTCAGTATAGTTAGCCTGCGTGAGTGTTGCACTTAGCGGCGTGGAAATAAGGAATTGTCATCATGTGGTACGGTGATGAAGACCCCTTTAAACCTACCAGGAGGGCTTCCCCTGGCCTATCACCCTAGAGAGAGAGAGTGATTGTGGATCTACCTGCTCCCTTTGCCGCCAATGGCAGCCAGAGTTTCCTCAGCTGGGTGAAGCAGCTGGAAGTGGCAGTTGGAGCTACGGCGGGCAACACCGGTGAGTTCAGCGGGGAGCTGGTGACAATACTCCCCACCTGTCTGTGCAAGTCTGCTTTTCTACTATGGGACAGCCTTCCCGATGTGGTCAAGTCAAATTATGTGGCCATGAAAGAGAAGATGGGATCGGCTTTTGGACAGAGACAGTTAATGGACCGTTTTAGAGCTAACGTATCAGTTTGTTCACGAGTTCCGGGGCAGAGCCTGGAGGTGTACGCAGCTGATGTGAGCCGGCTGGAGCTGGTATTCGTGTTTTTGCCTCAGAGTTCCCTGCGCATCACTGTTGTTAGTAAACATTGAAACTCATCTATGGTGCCTTTATCACAAGCAGACATACTCGCAAATAACAAAACACACAAACATGAGTCCAAAGAAAAACACGATATAAAGCAACAGTTCTGACTTTCTGGATCCAGATGGCGTGCCTACTAATATGGCGATGTAAACAACAATCACATGATCAGTGACGTCAGCTGCAAGTCCTCAATAAAGGGTTAAATGGAGTTGTTCCCCATGATGAGTACTTGTACTTATCCTACAGATAAGTGTCCTTATCTTTAAGATCTACTGATCATGAATTCAAATCCACATGTGCAAACAGTATAATAGTCTGATAATAATATGCACAGATCAAGTGGAAATCATTTCCATAGCAGCTGTGAATACAGCTGCCCTAAACACATAGTTTCTGTCAATGCTGTACAAATATTTTAGAATTTCATCACTCTGTCAAGATCGTGGAGAATTTGGAGAAAACTGTGGGATCAAACTGTACTATGTTCATGTTAAACTCGGGGTGAAATGAGGAGGTCAGCAGAAAGTGGTCATGCTCATTGTTCTGGAGACGTAACCCTAAGACCCCTGCTTGTTTTTAAGCAACAGACTTCATATGGATGCCGTGACAGGCATGCCTGCCTACTTTTCTCTCTCCAAAATAGACGAGCAGAATGGAAGCAGCTGCACTCGGGCCCCTCTGGGATCCATGCCGAAATGAAACTATCAAATGCCTCCGGACCGAGGACAGATTTCTTAATGTGTGAAAGCTGTGCTGTGTTCACAGACATGTTTTGTCTGCACTTTTGGACTTTCTTTTTCTTCTCATTGGTGCGGAGCTATTAAGCAAAGGGGAGATGGAGGGGCTGTCGTCGTCCTGTTGGGAAATCAACTGGTTAAAATAACTCTGCAAGTCCTTGGCAAACGGGGCAGGCCGGTTGGTGTAGGGGAAGGTCGGGTGATGAGGGGGTTAGGAGGTGGGCATGGAGCGCCGTGGTGAGCTGCAAAGACTTTCCCGAAAGAGCTGGCGGGCTTCCGGCCCCCGTCTGAAATCCCGCCACAATTACTCTATTAGCATGCTCAGCTGTGCCTCTGTTTTTCTTTATTCAAGCAACTTATCACAACCGACAAGGCACATGAGGCCATCAGAAAAGGAGCCTGTCAGAGCCCCATTGTGTCCTTCACCCTCAGCCTCCCTGCCTTCACTCAGCTATTGACTCCTACTGAAGCTGTGGATGGGAGCCAGGGAAAAGCCAGAGGGATCATGGGAGCTGCAAGTCCACTTGTGGCACTGGTTGTGATTGATAAAACTCTGGCAAAAGAATAAATCACTAGTGAAGAATAAAAACTTCACTTCTGCTAAAAGTCAGCTTTTCACAAAGGAAGACATGAATATTTTATATCTAAAATACAACAGGACACTCCTGAAGGTCAAGAGCTGGAAAAAAAACATTCAGAACCTGAATCACTTTTTTAAGGACAAAAAATATAGTCACAAATTTAATCATAATATTTATTTAGACATTTTTAACCATATTCATCATGTTTTGATGGGAACCTAAGGGCGGATCACTCAGATGACAGAGAGTGATTATAAACAGTCACTGCTGATATTCTTCTTATTGCTCTGTACTTTCAGAATGTCTTCTGTCTTATAATGTTCAAGAATATAATGAAAAAGACCATATGCACACTTGAAAACATGAATATGCATTTCATACAATGAAGTGGCAGACTACTTCCTGGTAACCCTAACCTCTAACAGTCCGTCTAATACTTAAAATATTCAGTGCAAAGTGCAGAGTTCTTAAAATCTGTAAAGTCTATAATACTTCTTTTTATTATACTATTTACATTGTAGTGACTTTTAAAACTGAATCACTTGGTTACAGAGGTGCTGTGAGTGCTTCTAATATCCACTGTTGTTGTGTATGGTGATAAATAAGTGTGAGCTTTTGCATGAGAACAGTTCAATAGTGGATTTGCGTTTCCTGCTGAACCACAGAGAAGCTGTTTTGTTTATTACATATTTACACCTGCTTATAGGTTTGTCGCTTTCGACACCTTTCTCAGGTGCAAAGATGGTGTGAAAAAGTGTGATGAGGAAGTGATAAGTGGGCTGATGGTTTATTGCTGTTTTGCTCTTTGCTGAGGTGAAGAGCTTTAAGTGGATCCAACCTTAGTGAAGCTGAAAGTCTGACTCTTATCAGTGTTAGTTCAGTGAATTTATTATTAATTTTACGGGGTTTACCTGTTCTCTCCATGTCATGTGATTTTCTTCCAGCTGTTCCAGTGTCCCCCAGTATTAAAAACAGGTAAATATAGGTTAATTTTCCGGTCAGTGTCCCTGAACACCTCCAATGGTAGTTCACTGCTCCTAATGTGCGCTACATGCTAATGCTAATGCTAGGCACTGTGTGTGTATTAGGATGGGTAACATCCTATCTCGCTTATCCCCATAGGGATAATAAAGCAAGATAACCTTTAACCTTTAACAAGAGGGTGCTGATCATCAGGTACACTTGCAGAGTGCCAGGACACTCTTAAAAAAGAGATTTTTATTCTCAATGAGCTTTTTTCCCCCTGGTTAAATAAAGGTTATAAATAAGTAAATAAACTAAACTTCATACATTATGTCTCACTGGATCAGTCTTACATAGGACTGGTCATTTTGTTATGATTTATGGAAATTGGAATTATTTTTTAATAAAATCCTGCTATATTTGTGTTAATTATAAGCACAGAAGACACTGAAAATCCCAGTTTTTAAAAGAGTAACAACAGATAGCATGTTGAAAACTTTGTTGTACAATATAAACACTTTTTATATTATGATATCTCAAGTCAAGATTAACACAACATACAGATCACAGTGTATCTACTAATGCACAAAACATGTCGTAACAGGCACTTATTTAAGTCAGGTTGTTCATATTTGTTCAGGTTATTCACATTTAATTGTAAAATGATAGTTATGTATTTTCTTAATATAAGTTTACTTTTTCACATTAAACCAAGAAAATTATCTGGAGTTTTCATTATTTATAGGTTATTGTGCTATTATTTTACTTGAGATCCAGTTGGGCTATGCGGGGATATGACTTGACTATTATTGTGTAATCTTTACACTTCACAAATTCATAACACAGGTTGGATTGGACCCTGTGGTGGTCCAGTTTTGGCCCACAGATCATATGTTTGAGACCCCTCAGTAGTTAATCCATCTCCTCTTGATTCTTCTCATCTAAAGCATCTTGTCACCACCTACCAAACCTACAAATTACATTTATATTATTTATTTTTTAAACTGCTGTCAAGGATGTAAACTCATAATAAATACACGTGTTTGATTTCAGTAGCAAAACCCGTAACGAAGAAAAACAACCCACTGGCTTTCTCTTTGCTTTGGATTTTAACAAACAAATCCCAGACTTGTAGAGGTTGTTGTAACCATCTCCTCTTCTCTGCTCTGTTTTGGTTTTGTACCTTTTGTGTCCTGCTTGGCTGCATGAATAGGTGTGGGTGTGGTGTGTGTAGCTAATGTGTTTGAGTATTGTACCTTGGCAAACTGTCAGTTATAATAGAATGTGTCTGTGTGTACATTTTGTGTGTAACGATGGAGGCGTGTGATCGTGACAAAGTGTGAAAATCCATATCTCAGAGCTGCCTGTTTGTGAGTGTGTGTGTGTGTGTGTGTGTGTATGGTTAAAAACACATCCCATGTTGTATTTCCATGGCGATGCGAGCAGGTAAAAGCAGCTGATGGGACATGTTGAAATGAGTCTTTTTGTTGCTGCTGCTGCTGCTGCTGTTGTTGTTGTTATGGGGAGGAGTGCAGTCTTCGTGTTATTCTCTGTAAAATCCTTCATCTGTGCACAGTAGGAAATGCCTTTGACAACTGCAGAGCCCCGAGGAAGAAACATTACACTGAACAACGCCGCAGAGGCAATCCACGATACGCGTCTTTATTTAGGAGTAATAATGGTTGGAGTGGCATGATGTGACTTGTAAATGTTCAGAACTGAGAGGGAGACGAGGCAGGCAGATAAATACAGGCTTTAGTTCGGATCAAACATTACAGGTCAGGGAAGAAAAAAGCAGATTGCACACTGTTACACTTTGTAATTCTGTTGTGAGTATAATTGTCATTATTATAGTTATCGCCTCAGTTTGGCTGTTTTTTTGTTGCCTGTGATTCTCTTTAGAATCCAACAGATACATTTAATGAATAAAAGTAACCTGACTTTATTTTGTGTTCAGTACTACAGCTGTTTACCATTGTGTGTAGACTAGGGACGCACAGATACTGATACAAGTATCGGCGTCGGCTCTGATACTCAGTGTGTGTACTTGTACTCGTAAAAGATATCCGATACAAATGCACCGATACCACTTACGGCCGTTTGACATTCACAGTTCAGTGCAGCAGGTACGCGGCGGTGGAATAATGTGTGTGGAGTATGAAGAGTGTGGAGATTTTTCAAAATAAATGATAAAAGTAAAGCTGACTGCAAGTAACGTTACAGACACAGACAGATACGGACGCAGCGTTCTGTCCGTCCTATGCGTACATTCCATCTGTTTTCCAGGTGCTGGCGGATGTGTTCCCAGAATGAGAATACCAGTGGGTGTATGGAGCGGTGCGGACCGCCGCCAACAGAAGTGAAAACGAAACTTATCGCTCATTTCTCTTTTCTCTTCCTGCTGAAGCTAAGCTGTTAAACCTTACCAGTGAAAACGCTGCAATATTAGTATCACATTAGTGTTACCTCTGTCATCTCGATGTTTGTTTTTACTGACTTTCTTCTTCTTCTTCTCAAAAAACTTTACTCTTCTTCGTGGTATTTGTCCAGTATGGTTAATTCAGAGCAGCGCCCCCTGGTGGATTAACTGAGAAACGCTCATTCCAACACATTAAATGTCAGTAGCAGCACTTTTTTCCAATCAGACTAATGACAACAACAATAAAGCACATTTACAAAAGGAACTAAGAACTGGAATGGGATTATTAAGTACTCGTATCGGTACTCGGTATCGGCAAGTACTCAAATGTAAGTACTCGTACTCGGTCTGGAAAAAAGTGGTATCGGTGCATCCCTAGTGTAGACTTTTATTAGTTTACTTCCTTGTGTAAAAAAAGAGTGATTAGTAATAATTAATCAGGGTGAGATTGAGTAGGGGTTAAAATTCACTGTATCTGCATTCCTTAATATAAATAAAGTATGAATCACTGAAGAATTACAAGAAAACACTTAGAAAATGACATTTCCAATCCACTGTCCCCAGTTTGCACATTTCCTTTCTCCGTTTTCAACAGTTAACATGTAAACATCACTTTACTAAATTTCTTTGGTTTGTCATTAAGTGCCGTTTATAAAGATTATCTGAACCTAAACAACTGTGACTTCACAGCTTTATAATACCATCAGACAATTAAAGGAGTCATATTTTGCTTTTTTAAATGGAATTATGCATTTTAAGACATGTCCCTGTGGTCTACATAAACTGTAAATGGTATGCTTGGGTCTGAATTCTTCATTAATTCAACTCCACAGGTCCATCTTCAACCCTATTTCTGAGTAATGACACCAGAAAGGTTGTTTTGAGCGCTGGCCCTTTAAATGCAAATTAACCACTTCATACCCCACCCCCTCCAGGTTGATGGCTGTGCTGCTCTGTCCTGTTCAACCAACAACTGAACATTTTATGTAATCTGTTCGGAGTTTGGGCATATTTTCAGTTTTTACTACAACCACTGCTGCTGACAAACAATTATGTCGAACTCGGAGAAATGTTCGTCGGAAGTCTTGACCTTAAATGTGCAAATGTCTTGATGTAAGTAGTCACAGACGTAACAAATTAAGCAGGAATTAAAACAGGCTGTAGAAATCCACTCGATTGAATATAGCAGCACCTGGAGGGTTCAAATTCAAACTTTATGAACTATTAGCATCCAAATACACAAATAAATGAACCAAAGACTAATAAAAGTGGGTTTAGCAAAATATGACCCCTTTAACTGACATCTCTGTTGGTTTTTAATTTGTTAAAAGTTTGTGTATCAGTACGACAGCAGCTTGTATCCCATGTGTTTTTTGGCTGTTTTGAACTGTGTTTACTCCTAAAGCATGACTTCCTCTAAAAAGATTATCACAGGCTTCAAGGTTCGATGGCAAAATATCCACACAATCTCAACAGTCAGAGATTTTATATGACAAATACAGTGTTAGTCTGTGCCTTGTGAGTAATCGCAGCCCTTAACCTTATATGTTCATGCATTCACAGAACTTCAAAACAGCGTTTGAGTGGGTAGGTGAATTTTTTTTTTTTTTTTTTTCTTTTTTGTTGCAGCCTCTCTGTGACTTTAATGCTCGATTTAACTCTTACATCATTAGCTGGAGCCAGACAAAGTTTAAAAGTTGAAATGGAAATTGAGCAATCTCAACATGAACCGTATTTCATTAATGTGACAAGCTGATAAAATGCCAGCGGGCATGCTCTTGGCTGACAAGCAACACTTGTTACATTCCAACTGCATTAATTAACCCTGCCCGCAACAGAGACTGTTAACAGTGCACAACAGTGGAGCCAGTCGCTGTAGAAAAGCCACAATGTGGCATGTGAAGCACTACCAACACCTCCCTAAGTACAACCTCTAGCTAAGATATAAATAACATGGCTGTCTTTCCTAATGGCAGGGCCAAACATGCTGGTTTTGGACAAGTTTCAATAAGGCTTTGATTCTTAGGGAAGTAAAATAAAATCACCATTTACAGCCTCTGACAGCCGGGAGCTGTTTTTTTTCTGTTTTTTGTTTTTTTTTCTTTTTCGTGTTTTTGCTCCCCATGCCAGTAAAAAGCTCTCATTGGGAAACTGTCATCTTGATCCTCAAAGTGTCGAGGCCCATCAAACTGGCTCCCACTGATGACATGTGTTACCTCAGAGCGATGTAACAAGTTGAGCAAAATGAGGGAAGCGGAGGCCAGAGGGGAGATACCTGCTGAGATATCACGGGTTGAATAGATTCAAGAACTCCTTTGTCCCAGTTTCAATACAAATGTGAAATAGTGGTGGATGAATTAAGGACAGAATCCATACATAACTGACACAGCTTTATTTCTATATCCATGCCTAAGGGTTATGTTCTGTATGTGTGTGTAATTATTTAATGTACTGAAGGGAGTTCATCTGAGAGCAGCTGGAAGGGTTATATGAAGGTTATATGTAGGACAGATTTTCCAAATGATCAACAACTGAGGGGAGTCACATATGAATGTATCCACAGCTACTGAAACCACTAACACTTCGTCTTCTAATCTCCGCGTGCTGCGTCAGCTGATAGTTTACATTATAGCTCTGTTATCTTAACTCTGTTTTTAGACAGAAAACAGACACAATAAAACCACCCATTACTTCTGTTTTCTGTGTGGTTTGTATTGTCAGTAGCTGCATTAAAGACCTTTTATAAGTATCTAAACAAAGTCAGAAGTGTTACGGTTTAGTCTGAATCATGGATTATCAAACGGCTAATTTCGCAAAAATAATATCACATAATAACTTCATAAACATCATAATCAAACTCACCTGTTAAGAAGAAACGTTGTGATTTCAGCATCAGACTCTTTCTTTTCTTTTTTTTCTGTGTCCAGTGGTGAAAACAACAGTGCTTCTAATTTTTATCACATTCTTTGAGTTATTATTATTTCTTTCCAGTTGTCATTATCAGCTTGGATTTAGTGTTAGTTTTCTTCACCGTGGGAGACTGGCAGAGTGACTCACTACTCCCTCTAGTGGCCAAATACAGTAACTGCTATGAATGAATTCAGGTCGTATCTCTACAGTATAATGCATACACATCTTTGGCATCAGGACTCTACTTTCTAAACACTTCTGTGATAGTTTTAAACTCCATATGTTCGACACATCCTCGTGAGATCCAGTAAATACACATTTTCGCCATTTTATATTAAATAATTGCCTTAACTGGAAACGGCATGATACAACAGTTTTTTCAGATAAATTTTATTGAAAATAAATAAATAAATATATAATGTGCTTTTCAGTGGACTTTTTTTTTTTTTTTTAAAGTAAAGCCATGAAACTCTTGTCCACTACAAAGGACAACTGCATTGCTGGGTCTCAGGAGGATATAGCTCCTTACAAGTATGATAGGATTATTTTTATCCATGTATTAAGTAGGTCGGTTTTTCTGTGCATGTTTATTGTCTTTCATGTATGTTCTCCTGTGTTCCTTGTAGATGTCTTACTATGTGTTTTTATGACTTTGTAATAGTTTTTATGGCGGCATCACTCGTACAGACCCAAGGCAGATTTAGACAATGTTGGATAATAAAGTGAATCTTGAATCCCTTATCACATTACACATACAGTACATGTCTTAACAGTGTGCAGTTAATCCTTAATTTGCATAATTTTGCATTAGTTGGATCCAGGTATAAACCTAATATTTCATCTGGCTCTTCTAAAGTCCACATTTGACATTTTCTTTGTCATTTTAGTGAAATTTCTTTCAAAAATATAGATATTTTACTGTGTAATCAGAACTTTAATATCTTTGTCAGCGTCATTGTTTTCAGCTTCCAAATGATTTTTTAAAATCCGGTTTAAAGGACCTTTAAACCTTTGATTCTAATATCATAGTTCTTTTTTATGATTTTCATATTATATTCATTAAGTGACCAGGTACATATGCCTAAAATAAGCCTTTTTTTTTTTTTTTTTTGCAAACAGAAAGTTCACAGATTCCTTGTTTTTCTATTTATTTTCAGAAGATATACTTTAGACAAACATCTCTGCATAAAAAAAACTAATCTCAGTCACGATGAAGTGTTTACGCTCATGCATTCTTTACTTCAAGGATCATTGTAATCGATGATGATAATTGTGTGAAACCCTGATGTTATCATACTGTGAAAATCTCATACCGCTGCAACTCTAGTAGAGATGTGTGGATAGGATATCTGCCTGCTGGCCAGACGCCTCATTCATTTCCTCTTGCAAGTCTGACATAGTTTTGACAGCAATTGGCCATTACGGCTGTCGATCACCTATTTTTATATAATCGTGTAACTTGCCAAAAATAAAAATGATCCTAAAGTTGAAAACATAGGCACATATTTCCCTAATAAATGCTGATAACTTTACCTGTAAAGACAGCTCATGTTCCATTAATTAACACTAAAGGGGTGGGTTTTATGATCCTATACTGAGGCCGACCACCAGGAGGCATGTTTACTGATGTGATGGTTCAACTTTTGGAAGCTTTTTCGCTTCCCTTCACCCTTGTCATGCTTTCTCTGTATTACTGTTTGAAAAGTATTGATTTATTGATTGATATCTGTCCTATTTATCTGTGTTTTTCCAACCTCTGATTATTCTAGATACTTACCATGCTCAAGTTCTTACCCTGATTGTTTTTAGTAGTGTAGTCATAGTGTGACCTTTTATCAAAACGGAACCCTATAGACTTTAATCAGACTGTATCATTTTAAAAAAACAAGTGGTACCAGGCACAACAAACCCCACCCCTCACACACATTGTAGCTTATTTTGGCATTGATCCAGGTGATGTCATCATGTCTATGCATGTGCTGATGTCAGCATATCAGTTGCCTCTATATATGTGCCAAGTTTGAAGTAAATTGAAACAAAATTTATGTTTTTACAGACGTGAAATTGTGCCCATTATAAGTAAATGGAAGAAGAAAAAAGGATTTTAAAAATTCATAAAAAATGTGAAATTTGACCTACTTATCCCAAAATGTAATGGCATCTATTCTGCATCACTGGCAATCTACAGGGGTTGGACAAAATAATGGAAACACCTTAAAAAATCAACAAAATATAATTTAATATGGTGTAGGTCCGCCTTTTGCGGCAATTACAGCCTCAACTCTCCGAGGTATTGATTCATACAACTTGTGAATTGTTTCCAAAGGAATTTTAAGCCATTCTTCAGTTAGAATACCCTCCAACTCTTTTAGAGACGATGGCGGTGGAAATCGACGTCTTACTTGAATCTCTAAAACTGACCATAAATGCTCAATAATGCCTTGACATCAACCAATCTGGCTTCAAAATCAGCCACTCCACTGAAACGGCTCTGTTGTCTGTGACAGAAGCCTTGAAAGAGGCTAGAGCAGCAGCCAAGTCTTCAGCACTCATTCTACTGGACTTATCAGCAGCATTTGACACTGTCAATCATGATATCCTGTTATCCATACTCTGGAACATGGGCATCACAGGCCACGCACACTCCTGGTTTCAATCTTACCTTACTGGTCGGTCCTTCAGTGTGTCCTGGCCAGGGCACACATCAGCAGTTCACTGCCTCACCACGGGGGTCCCCCAAGGCTCTGTGTTGGGCCCCCTCCTTTTTGCCATATACACCACCTCACTCGGTCAGATCATCCACTCACACGGCTTCTCATATCATTGCTATGCTGATGATACCCAGCTCTATCTGTCATTCCCACCTGATGACTCCACAGTCTCAGTGCGGATCTCAGATTGTCTCTCTGACATATCTGCATGGATGAAAGCCCATCACCTTCAGCTGAACCTGTCCAAAACTGAACTGCTGGTCTTCCCAGCTAAGCCAACCATACAGCAGGACATCTCCATCACTATTGACTCCATACCTCTGGCTCTGGCTGTAGTACGTAACTTGGGAGTCATGATTGATAATCAGTTGACCTTCACGGATCACGTTGCTTCTGTCACCCGATCATGCCGTTTCACTCTGTTCAACCTAAGAAAGATCAGGCCATACCTAACCGAACAGGCCACCCAGCTCCTGGTGCAGACTATGGTTATCTCCCGTCTTGACTACTCCAATGCTCTTCTAACGGGCCTCCCAGCTTGTGTTGTCAGACCACTACAGATGGTCCAGAATGCAGCAGCGCGTCTGGTCTTCAATCAGCCTAAAAGGGCACATGTCACCCCCTTACTCATTGAGTTACACTGGCTACCCATAGCTGCCCGCATCAAATTCAAATCTTTAATCCTAGCCTACAAAATTCTCCGTGGGTCTGCTCCTGTCTACTTAGGTGCACTGATAAAAGCTTATGTCGCCCCACGACCACTCTGCTCGTCTGGGGAACGTAGTCTGGTGGTCCCCAGACCTTGTACAAGACAATCCAGGCTCTTTTCATGGGTCGTTCCACGTTGGTGGAACGCTCTACCAAGTGCTACAAGAACAGAGTCATCCCTGCCTATCTTCAAGAAGCTCCTGAAGACCCAGCTCTTCCGAGAGCACCTCCTGTCCTAGCACTTTCAAACATTCCATTTTAAATATTCTAATAAGGTTTTTCCCAGGACAACCACAGATTCTTTCACGATTATCTCTGGACCTGCTGCGGTGGTCCGGCCTCTTCCCTGCCCTCATCATCACCACTCACTTATCCTCAACCGCCTCCATGTGTCTCCCCCTACTCCCCCCTTCTCCCCCTCTCCCCCAGTCCCTATCTCTATCGCTCTCTCTTTTTCCCCTTCTCTACTCTCTCTCTTTAACCCCAACTGGTCAAGGCAGACGGCCATCCTCCAGGAGTCTGGGTCTGCTCGAGGTTTCTGCTGTTAAAGGGAAGTTTTTCCTCGCCACTGTCACCAGTCACAAGTGTTTGCTCCAGGAGGATTCTGTTGGGTTTCTGTAGAATTGACTTAGAGTCTGGTTTTGACCAACTCTATATATAAAATGTCAAGAGATAACTTTTTTGTGATCTGGCGCTATATAAATAAAATTTGATTGATTGAGTGATTTAATTGGTTTTCCCCTGTAAGTCGCTTTGGAAAAAAGCGTCTGCCAAATGCGTAAACATAAACATAAACATAAACAATAATGTTGAGGTCTGGGGACTGTGCCGGCCGTACGAGATGCTCAACTTCATTAGAATGTTCCTCATGCCATTCTTTAACAATTGTAGCTGTATGGATTGGTGCATTATCATCTTGAGGTGAAGGTGTTTCCATTATTTTGTCCAACCCCTGTATAAACCCAATTTGGTATGAATTCAACCAAGAGTTTTGCTGCTACAGACATTTGAAATTTCACCCATTATAAGTAAATGGAGAAAAAAAAAAGATTTAAAAATTCAAAAAAAATTTGAACTTTGACCGACTTTTCCCAAAGTGTACTGACATCTATTCTGGGTCACAGGGCAATTTATAAACCAAATTCAGTATGAACCCATTAAATAGTTTACCTGCTACAGACATTTGAAATTTCACCCATTATAAGTAAATGGAGAAAAAAAAAATTAAAAATTCATAAAAAATTTGAACTTTGACCGACTTTTCCCAAAATGTAATGACATCTATTCTGGGTCACTCACAACGTATAAACCAAATTTAGTATGAATTCAACAAATAGTTTAGCTGCTACAGACATTTGAAATTTCGCCCATTATAAGAAAATGGGGAAAGGAACAAAGAAATAAACCGAACCAAAAACAACACCCCTTGCCTCCTCTTTGGGGGATGATGTGCAAATACAACAAAGCCTCAATGACACAGTCAAATGGGTCTGTATCACAGCAGAAATCAGTTTTATCTCCATTTTTATATTGTAATGGATCAGTGAAATGTGTCTTACATGGAGACATTTTGATGCCAGTATCTTTCGGGAAGGAAGTCGTTTTCATTCTTGTCCTTCCTTTTGCTTAAGTGATTTTTATATTTCCAGTTAACATAAAGTGCATTGATATTTTTCCCTTAACTATAACATTTTTTTAATGTGTGTAAAAGCCAACTGATCTTGAGTGTGGAGTTGAGATAGGTCTATTGCAGAGTTAATGTACATGGAAAATGAGTAATAATCACATCTATGGTCTGTAATCTGAAGTACCAGGAGAAAAGCTGTAGATGAGTCAAAAACATAACAAATCTAAAGGAGCTACATTATTGTATAATGCAAAACATGCTTTCAGCGCACACAGCAAACACCAAAGTGAAGAAACTGTAATTAAACTGCAGCATCAGTACATTTAGTTTATGAAGAAGAGTGAAAAGAGCAGGTCAACAGCTCTGGTAACTAACTGCTGTTGACAGTTCAGTAAAACACAGAACAGCAGCTTTCAATAGCCTGTCGACAGTGTCCCAACAGCCTGCACCACTGACGCCCTCAGTGACACCGAGGAACACACACTAGAAACATACAATCAATACACACACACAAGCCCACCGTCAAATCCAAAATCACCCTTTTTTCTTCCTTAAAATTCAAACATTTTCTTAGTTTAAACATTTTCTCTGTTTTCTATGTTCTATTGTGAATAAAACATGGTCATTGAATCCATTTTTATCTACATTTTACACATGCATCCTGAGTTTTTGGGACATTGAGTTGTCAAAAGTACTTTACTAGACCAGCTATATTAAATTTGTTTAGTGAATTTTGGATTTGCACACTGTGCCGTTGTCTTTCTTACATTAAAAGTGATGCATCTGAGATAAAAGGTGTTCATAGTACATATTTTTAAAAGTGTTATTTTTGGACAAAAATCTACCTCAAACCTCCAGAATTCAGAAAAATTCTGAACTGACCATCTGCAATTTGCATGATATTTTCAGAAAATAATGTTTGCAGTTATGGGAAACATCATCGATAATTTCAGTTTTATATCAGCATTGATGGTTTTCTGACACTGGGGCCTTAAAAATGGGGTGTAAAAGCTAAATTTTCCATAAATAAAATAGTCGAGAAATTTTGAAATATTCATTGCAGACGCATGGAATTTTCAGGAGTTATTCTAAGGTGAAGATTTGAAAAATAAAATGTGATTTGTGCTTCACATGACATATGGTTTGGCTTAGTGTGTGTATATATATATATATATATATATATATATATATATGTATATGGTGGGCTATATTATAAAAGGGAAGTGGACTCTGTGTGTGTTTCTCAGGTATCACACAACATCTCCAAAGACCTAACTACTGCAGTTTGACTTATTTTTGTGTTTTTGGTCAAGGAAGAGACTTGTGAAAACGGCAAGTTAATAGGACCAATATTTTGGGAGATATTA
Source organism: Sphaeramia orbicularis (assembly GCF_902148855.1). Lineage (NCBI taxonomy): Eukaryota > Metazoa > Chordata > Actinopteri > Kurtiformes > Apogonidae > Sphaeramia > Sphaeramia orbicularis. The sequence goes on from NC_043966.1 coordinate 15,306,119, forward strand.
GTAATTTTGGAATACAATAGCCTTAGAATCATGTTGCTATGCCCAGAATCACATGAACACTTTAGCAGTGACTGCTGGACAAATGTGGTATAGCATGCATGAATACACAACAAATATCCATGCTGGTGGACCAGGATGTTGCCCCTCATGTGGATGTTACCCCCCCTTCGCATCCCACCCTCGGTACTGACAATGATGCAACTAACTTCCCTGGTTGAATAAAGGTTAAAGTAATAAAGAAATAAATGAAGTCAGGATCTAGAGCCCATGGTTCCCCATGGGTCAACACGCTAGTGTCTACATAAAGCACATCAGATATTTTAAATGAGTATTTATTTCTCATGGCGTCGTACTATTGTGAAGTTTAAGTTTTCCAACAGAAGTCAAATGTTCTGACTTACAGTGCATTAAACATATCACTTCATACTTACATTTCAAGTGCCTTTTGCTGATGTCTACCATAACAACAATGAAATCAGTGGAAAGAGCATGCATTAACCCTTTAGGCCTATAGAGGGTTTTTTGTTTGTTTGTTTTTTATATTTAATTTTGATATCAAGATTTTAAAAAGCTGTCTTAGTCACTTTTCCATTGACCCTCAAATTGTGCAAATATAAGTTGTGAATAAAAAATTGCCAACTGGAAAAATTACAATTTTGCCAAAACTCATTTTTCGATTAAAAGTTAATGCGGTGGCGAGAGGTGGTTTTTCAGGTGTATTGCAATTGATATATCGCACAAAATTGCAATGGAAAGACTTTTTTCTGCAACTAGAGTCGTGAATAAAAAAACAAACAGATGTTGACAGATGTTACAACAAGCGAAGAAGAAGAGTTTTCAAAGAAACATGGCGGGGTATGTGTAGACACCAGGAAACCAAATCATTTTTTAATTTAGTACGGGATAGAGGGGTAATATCTAATAATAATGAATATATCTGTAAATCAACACAATATTTACGTTCAACACCATGTTAATGGAGTGACTTCTCATGTCATCTTGCAATAATAAATAAACGTATCATCACATTTGTGATTTAAAGGAAAAACCAACATTACCCACTTCTGTTTTTTCAACATTTAGTAAATATTAGTAAAGTTTTGCGCAGATGTCCAATGGAAAAGCCACTACTGCTTCATTCAGTTTTGTTGCTTGTTGCAATATTGTGACGTTGGAGCTTATGGAAGATGCACATATGGAGTTGGTATCTTTAACTAAACTATATTTGTTGGAGTATCAGCTGATTACATTAATTTTAGATGTATATTTTACTGATTTTAAATTAGCTTTAGTTTTAGTCGTTTTTAATGTATTCATTTATTTATTAGTTATTTATTTTATTAATATGGCAAATACGGGTCCTCAGAAACCAGTTTCGTTCTCTTCTTTGTGATGGAATGACAAATAAAACTCCTTTGAATCCTACATACCAATAAATGATCATGTATTTTAAAGCTGATTATTTTCATGCTAATATTGGATCAGTGGGTTTTCCAGTGTTTCTTATGCTCAAAACAAGGCAGGACAGGTTCAGATTTGGACATAGTGAATGTGCAGTAATATGTTTATGTGCGGTGTGTTCACTGACCACACTGTGTATCCAGTAGTGTAGTTATTCTGTCGGTAAATGTTGTGATCATGATCGTCTTATGACTTATTGAAGTGTTGAAATGTGGTGAATGACTCTAAGGCCAAGCCCGTCTTCCAGAAATCATGTTCATATATGTATATATATATATATATATATATATATATATATATATATATATATATATATATAAACAAATTGGAAATCCAGTTGTGATTTAAGCAACATATAATCAGTTGCTTGATTGTGTTACAACAAAATGTAATTGAATCTTCCACTTATTTTGTCATTTTACAACCACAAAGAGGAGGAGGAGGAGGGTGATGAAGAAAAAGCATAAAAGTGCAGCACTTGCATCACATCTTTGTACGATTTTTAGTTTAGGACTCAACACACTATGGTTTAAAAAATATCTTTTGGTTTAAACATGAATCAATCCATCATGAGTCATTTTTATTGCAGCTTGGTGGTCTTTAAACCAAGCCCTGATATCTTTCCTAACAATAACCAATGCTGAAATTTAACGATAAAAAGTTTAACAACGCTGATGTCACAAGCAGCAGATGTTGTAAATCAAACGACTCATTCTGTTGTTGGAAAACAAATGGAATAGACTTTCCCTGAGCAAATTAAATTTACATGTTTACAAGATCAACATTTTGCCACTTGGAAATTACATTAAATCATGTGGAGGAAGCAGGTTTTAAACATAATGCAACAGTTAGAATGTAGGTTCATATGAACATCATTTCTAAAAGACGAGTGATAATGCAGACCTGAAATGGGAACAGTACATCAAATATAACAAAATGTAATACTTTAAAGCAGATGTGTACGTCTGTGATTGATGTCCAACGGGGGAATCGACAACAGATTTAAAGATTTACACAAAGGTATAAATATATAGAGTTTGTGTGAAGAGGAAAGGTTTGAGTTGTTGTGTATGGATCTGACATAGTCTAATTTTTAACATAAATATAAGTGTTAGCTGGTCAGTATGTGGGACTGAGAGCATCCATGTGTGTTGTTTATGAATGTACAGAGAAAAGGGAAGGAAAAAGAAGCACTGGAATGTGCAGAAAGGAGTTGTGGTTATCATTCACTTTATTTACTTATTGTATTCTGACCTGTGTGATAGGAAGAGAAGAAAGAAAGAAAGAACCCTAACCCTTAAGAAAGAAAGAAGGAAAGAAAGAAAAAAGAACCCTCACCCTTAAGAAAGAAAGAAGGAAAGAAAGAAAAAAAGAAAGAACCCTAACCCCTAAGAAAGAAGAAAGAACCCTAACCCTTAAGAAAGAAAGAAGGAAAGAAAGAAAAAAAGAAAGAACCCTAACCCTAAAGAAAGAAAGAAGGAAAGAAAGAAAAAAAGAACCCTAACCCCTAAGAAAGAAAGAAGAAAGAAAGAACCCTGACCCTTAAGAAAGAAAGAAGGAAAGAAAGAAAAAAGAAAGAACCCTAACCCTTAAGAAAGAAAGAAGGAAAGAAAGAAAAAAGAACCCTCACCCTTAAGAAAGAAAGAAGGAAAGAAAGAAAGAAAAAAAGAAAGAACCCTAACCCCTAAGAAAGAAGAAAGAACCCTAACCCTTAAGAAAGAAAGAAGGAAAGAAAGAAAAAAAGAAAGAACCCTAAAGAAAGAAAGAAGGAAAGAAAGAAAGAACCCTAACCCCTAAGAAAGAAAGAAGAAAGAACCCTAACCCTTAAGAAAGAAGGAAAGAAAGAAAGAAAGAAAAAAAGAAAGAACCCTAACCCCTAAGAAAGAAAGAACCCTAACCCTTGAGAAAGAAAGAAGGAAAGAAAGAAAAAAAGAAAGAACCTGAACCCCTGAGGAAGAAAGAAGGAACCTGAACCCCTAAGAAAGAAAGAAGGAAAAAAAGAAAGAGCCCTAACCCTTAAGGAAGAAGGAAAGAAAGAAAGAAAGAAAAAAAGAAAGAACCCTAACCCCTAAGAAAGAAAGAACCCTAACCCTTGAGAAAGAAAGAAGGAAAGAAAGAAAAAAAGAAAGAACCTGAACCCCTGAGGAAGAAAGAAGGAACCTGAACCCCTAAGAAAGAAAGAAGGAAAAAAAGAAAGAGCCCTAACCCTTAAGGAAGAAAGAAGGAAAGAAAGAACCCTAATCTCTAAGAAAGAATGAAAGAAAGATAGAAAGAACCCTAACCCCTAAGAAGGAAGGAAGGAAGGAACCCAAACCCCAAAGAAAGAAAGAAGGAAAGAAATAACCCTAATCCCTAAGAAAGAAAGAAGGAAAGACAGAAAGAAAGAACCCCAACCTCTAAGGATAACGGAAGGAAGGAAGGAAGGAAAGAACTTGAGCCCCAAAGAAAGAAAGAAGGAAATAAAGAACCCAAACCCCTAAGAAAGAAAGAAAGAAAGAAAAAGAAAGAAAGAAAGAAAGAAAAAGAAAGACCCTAACCCCAAAGAGTGAAAGAAGGAAAGAAAGAACCCTAAACCCAAAGAAAGAAAGAAGGAAAGAAAGAACCCTAACCCCCAAGAAGGAATGAAAGAGAAAGAAACCTAACTCCAAAGAAAGATAGAAAGGAAGAACACACTGCACCTAATAAATTAGAAATAAGTGAAAACAGAACTGGGTCAAAAATCTGGATAATTAAACATGATGTGCAACAATAAACTGTAATGTGTCAGTAAAATGAACTTTCCAGTCGGATGAAAGTGCATAAATCCATGTAAATAGTAAAATACAGTTTGTCATCTTTTCATGGTCATCAGATATGACCCATTTGGACGTTCAGAGGCTCCATAGTTACCATGGAAACACTGTCACCTTCTACAACATTGATTCACCAGCAAAACTCATGTGGTTTAATAAATGACAGTAGTTGTACACACTTATTTTCATGCTCAGTCAATGATATATTTTAGTGAAAAAGTCAGTTTTGCTTCAGTTTCCTGTGTTTCTGATAAAACAACCTTTGAATTTACTTGGTTTACTTATTGTATTATGACCTGAGGGATGGATGGATGGATAGATAGATGAGCAAACACAATATACATAATAAATAAGTAAAAACAGAACTGGGTAAAAAAAAAAAAAAAAAAAAAATCTTGATAATTAAACAGTTAACTGCAACAATAAAGTGTAAAGTCCAAACTAAAATGGAATTTTCCAGTTGGATGACGGTGCATAAATAACAGTAAACCATGGATGGAACACAGTAGTGAAATAAAATGCTCGTCTCTAGGACCCAAACATCTCCCAGCTGTGATAAAGTTACTTGTTCTTCTTTCATAGTGTGAGGTTTAAGCTGCCATTGCAGGTCATCTGTAGGAAGAGGAGTAAAAAATAATCTAAAGTTTCTATCCTCATAATATACAGAAACACCCAACACAACCTAAATCCTTGTCCAGGTGTTGGTTTACCAGCTGTACGCCACTGGAGCCCATTGACCCCAGGTACCTGACAGAGGCACTAAATATCAGATGTTCAGTACAGATCTTCCATTGAAGCTGGGTTAACACTATTTGTCAGACACTCCTACTCTGCTGCAGCCCTCACTGCTTCCCCGTAGGTGTAATATTTCCTACCTATACATGCGGTCTCCTTCCCTCTCCATCTGGGAACTTCTCATTTATCTTCAACGGTAGTGACACAATGAAAACAGCCTCATGTGGTGCAGCCTGCCACACACAGCAAGAGCGCCCAGCCAGTTTATTGGGAAAGGTGCTCTATTGAATTAAGCAGCCGCTTTTGTTCCTAAACCAATATTGCAAGACTATAAAGGGGGTCAAGGGACGGCAGGCACACAAAGCCTGCTGTGGAGGTAGAAGAGCCTGCAGGCAGCTCCTCATGAAAGCACAGTTTGGTTTGGGTCAAAAGAAAACTTCTGATCTGGAAATAACAGAACATTCCGGAAGAGCACAGCTGTCCCACCCAGCCTCCCAGCTGCTCTCACTGTCTGTCTGTCTCTGTCTGTCTGTCTGCCTGTATGTCTTTGTCTGTCTGTCTGTCTCTGTCTGTCTGTCTGCCTGTATGTCTTTGTCTGTCTGTCTGTCTATGTCAGTCTGTCTATCAGCCTTTCTGTTTGTCTATCAGCCTGTCTGTCTTTCTGTCTGTCTGTCTTTCTGTCCATCAGCCTGTCTGTCTGCCTGTCTATGTCTATCAGCCTGTCTGTCTGTCGGTCTATCAGCCTGTCGGTCTATCTATGTCTATCAGCCCCTCTGTCTGTCTGTCAGCCTGTCTGTCTATGTCAGCCTGTCTGTCTGTCTGTCTATGCCTGTCTGTGTATGTCAGTCTGTCTGTCTATGTCAGTCTGTCTATCAGCCTGTCTGTTTGTCTATCAGCCTGTCTGTCTGTCAGCCTGTCTGTCTATGTCTATCAGCCTGTCTGTCTGTCAGCCTGTCTGTCTATGTCTATCAGCCTGTCTGTCTTTCTATGTCTGTCTGTCAGCCTGTCTCTGTCTGTCTGTCTGCCTGTCTGTTTATGTCAGTCTGTCTGTCTGTCTGTCTGTCTGGCTGTTAGTCAGCCTATCAGTCTGTCTGTCTGCCTGTCTGTCTATGTCTATCAGCCTGTCTGTCTTTCTATGTCTGTCTGTCTGCCTGTCTGTTTGTCAGTCTGTCTGTCTGTCTGTCTGTTTATGTCAGTCTGTCTGTCTGTCTGTCTGTCTGTTAGTCAGCCTATCAGTCTGTCTGTCTGTCTGTCAGCCTGTCTGTCTATGTCTATCAGCCTGTCTGTCTTTCTATGTCTGTCTGTCAGCCTGTCTCTGTCTGTCTGTCTGCCTGTCTGTTTATGTCAGTCTGTCTGTCTGTCTGTCTGTCTGTCTGTTAGTCAGCCTATCAGTCTGTCTGTCTATCAGCCTGTCTGTCTTTCTATGTCTGTCTGTCAGCCTGTCTGTTTATGTCAGTCTGTCTCTCTGTCAGCCTGACTGTCTGTCTGTCTGTGAAGGCCTTTCCAACTCAACATGTTTATTTTCCCTCCTGCTGCTTCTGTCTGTCTGTCTGTCTGTCTGTCTGTCTGTCTGTCTCTGTCACTTACCTCAGACTGACTGACATGAAGCCACAAAAGGTCAATCAAAATATTATAGTTAAACATGTTCATGTAAATACAGCATAATGTTGCTGTCGGGTGGAAACCTCACAAGTCCATTTTTGTTTTTTGTTTTATTGTCATAAAGTTATTTTATTGGTCCATTGGCCTGATGGTTTTAGAAATATTAAACCAATGAAAAGTGTTAAAAAACAGCTTGTGACTATTTAACTCCATTCATTTACTTATATATATACTTATAGTATATTAAATAGTTACTTCCTGTCGCACTTAGAAGTTTCACTTGAAAAATAAAACACACCCACAGTGACCACTTTTGGAAAATAATACATAAAATGAGTAATTAAGCAACAGAAAGTGTTGTAAACAGTCAGATTATATTGTTGAGTGTTCTAAATTAAACTTGTACACTGTCTTCCTGTCAAACATACACATTTGTTCAAGTTATAATTTTGCTGAAACAGTTAACACAAACCTGCAGTGGCTTAAATTGGACAATAATATTTTAGGTGAGCGATTTAGATCCTCAAAGTGTTGGGAATCACTGGATTTTTTTGTTGCATGTTCTAAATTGTAAAAAAAAAAAAAAAAAAAAAAAAAAAAAAAACTTAAAAAGGAAAAATAAAAGGTTTTTTTGGGTAGTAAATCCCTCAGAATTCAAATGATTAAACTGGTATTTAAAGGGTTTGAGCAGAATGGAAGTTAAGAGATTTATTAAAAAAAAAAAAAAAAAAAGCAAGAAAAATGTTGATGTATGATGATTTTATGGTAGTTTTCGTGTACATTTTTACCACAAAGGTAACCAGAGTATAGTAAATTTGAGGAGGGTATAAGGGTTAACTGTAGTCACTGTGCTATAAAATGGTCCTGTTAGTGTTTTCCATTCTATATGATGTTTTTAGATTCAGGTTGATCTCATTTAAAAGCTTTATAGACTGTTGACGAGTCGAATCTACAGCGTTGCATCTATAAAATCATCATATGTTTATTGCGTCTCTGTCCGATGAGAATTATGCATCTATAAAAAGTCCACTCAGAAAAACAGGCTGGTTTTCATTGTTGCGTATGCATTTTTGAGCCAAACCAAGATGTTTTCAGAGTTTATGAAACCTAATAAGGAGAATCATTTTAACCTCAAACTATGAAGGAACACGCCGTCCTTTAAGATCAACACGTTTGGAGATACGTAATAAAGGGATGAAAGCTAATCTGAAAAGTAACTAAAGCTGTCAGACAAGTGTGATGGACGAAAAAGAACAATGTTTGAGGAAGTAAAATGGAAATACTCAACGAAAGTGTCTCAGACTTCAACCACTGACATGTATCGAACATCATCTCAATTAACCCTTTTAAAGAGGAATTATGTAAAATTCTTGAATTATACAAAAAAAAAAAAAAAATCTGCCAGTGGAACAAGTGAAAATTATCTTGGTAAAATTTCTTGAAATAAGATTTTTAACATCTATTGTCTTAAAATCAAGTCTTATATCTCACTGAAAAGTTACTCTTTAGGTGATTGTCGTATTTTAAGTGTGATGAGATATTTTAACTAGAAATGACAAAAATACTCTTGGTAAGATTTGGATTTTTTCCAGTGCAGTGCTCAAAACGACCTTTCTGGTGTCATTTCTCAGAAATAGGGTTGAAGATGGACCTGTGGAGTGAAATTAATGAAGAATTCAGACCCAAACATAGTATTTACAGTTTATGTAGACCACAGGGATATGTTTTAAAATGCAGAATTCCATTTTTTTAAAAAAAAAGCAAAATATCACTCCTTTAACCCTTTCATGCATGAATTATGAGAATCTGAGTTGAGATTTTTTTTTTCCTGGGTGTTTCTATTCATCTTTAGGCATGAAAAAAACAATGCGATTGATTTTTTTTTTTTTTTTTTTTTATGAACCTGTTTTTCATTTAGTTAGAAAAACATCCACTCAACCGGACACCATGCATTTCATTTTTGAAGCAAAGAAACATGTATTTAAAACCCATAATCAGAAAGTCATGTTCTGTGTGAAAACTATTCATTCATTCATTCATTTTTTGTTTATCCATCCATTTACAGAATACATGCAAATTCAAAATTCCAAAATCATTCATCTACACTCGAAAAGGAGTTGGACGAAGAAAAACTATGAAACAAAAACATTTTTCATGCAGCTAATCTGATGTTATCTCACATTTTAACATAGTCTAATACTAGTTATTACTAACTTCATGGAGATAAATGCAAAAAAAAAAAAAACATTTTGATTGAGAAAACTGTTAATTACAGTCTAATAACAATTAGCAATTGATTTAAAGCATGTTACTGCAGATCAGGTTTATCAAGAACAGCAAAGTTACAGTAATGGTATGACTTGCAGTGGATGGGATGATGCATAAGTGCCCACTGTGTTGGCTGACATGCAACTAAAACAACAAAACCCATGAATATACAAGAGAACAGTTGTAGAATATCTGTCCACTCCAGTGACCACTATGCATGAAAGGGTTAAAGTATGAAAATAAATATAAAGGGAAAAAAAATACCATTAGGACAAAAGCTTGGGCAGGGGCCTATAGTGCACTACCCCACCTCCACAAAAACATTTTCCTTTAGGCCATAATGACTGTAATGTTTTATTAAAATGTTAATGTTGAATAGTTTTGGATGCACTAGTCTACCTGTTTCAGCTGCATTGAAAATGGTTTTCCTGCATGTCTAAACCTCACTGGTGCTTGGTTCAGACATTTCTCTGCCACGGACATCTTCACACTAGACTACATACGTCTGCTATGTCCTCGCTGGATCGTGATGTGATTTGTGTCATGTGCTGGTGTGATGGATCGCGTACAAACCAATAGGGTGTTGGAATGGTATATGTTTATACTTGTCATCCAACTACGATCAAATTCACTCTATCTGGGTTGAGCAATTTAACCCTGTAAAGCCTGAACCAGTAAATCACTGACGGAAAATTCCAATTCTTTGAAACTGGAGCCTTTATTGGTCCTTCTGAACAACCAAAAAATGTTCTTTTCAAATATCAATTTTCATATGAGTTTCAATTTTGTATCATATTTGATACATCAGGTCTCAATGCTCAAATTAACTTTGAACAAACAAAAACATCATATAACAAACATTCATTCATTCATTTTCTGAACCCGCTTTATCCTCACTGGGGTCACGGGGGTCGCTGGAGCCTATTCCAGCTACTTTGGGTAAAGCGGGGTACACTCTGGACATGTCACCAGTTCATCACAGGGCTGACATATAGAGACAAACAATCACTCTCACATTCACACCTATGGGCAATTTACAGGGTGGGGAAGCAAAATTTACAATATTTTGAGGCAGGGATTGAAAGACAGTGTATGACCAGTTAGTTTATTGAAAGTCATGAGAATTTATTTGCCACAAGAAAATTGACATAATAGAAAATGTTTTTATTCTATGTGTCCTCCTTCTTTCTCAATAACTGCCTTCACACGCTTCCTGAAACTTGTGCAAGTGTTCCTCAAATATTCGGGTGACAACTTCTCCCATTCTTCTTTAATAGTATCTTCCAGACTTTCTCGTAAAAGTTTTGCTCATAGTCATTCTCTTCTTTCCATTATAAACAGTCTTTATGGACACTCCAACTATTTTTGAAATCTCCTTTGGTGTGACGAGTGCATTCAGCAAATCACACACTCTTTGACGTTTGCTTTTCCTGATTACTCATATGGGCAAAAGTTTCTGAAAAGGTATGGATAATAGTGTTAGGTATGATTATGACATCAATATATGTTTGGTTTCAAAACAATTGACGTAGTGCCTGCTGAGAAAAAACAACTAAATATTCATTGTAAATTTTGCTTCCCCACCCTGTAGATTAACCAATTCACCTATAAAACAACCCTGTCTAACAAATTGGTAATTCCTTTTCAAAATTGGTAAAGTTCTGCCTCCTTCCTCATTAATTTAATCTTGTAGTATTACTGGAAAGGTCTCTGGTGAACAAATTCCTCCCCCTGGTGGATTATCCGTGTATTGCATGTATCTAATTGTATACATCAGGTTTTTCAAGAACAAATAAATCACACTGGTCATGTAGACTGATTCAAAACTCATGTATCAAATATGATACGTTGGGTGTTATAGGGTTATCTGGATTATTATTTATTTTTATTTGAACGATGATAAGCTGGAATGAAATAGGAGTGATGAAGCTATTTTTAAAATGTAAGGAGTAGAAAGTACAGATAATTACATGAAAATATAAAGAGTAGAAGTAAGAAGTCGTCTAAAAAATAATTACTCCAGTAAAGTATAGGCCTAGATAATCAAAATTTCTACTTAAGTAAGGTAATGAAGTATTTGTACTTCATTCCTTGACACCTCTGAGGGTAACCATTCACAGAAAACTTTAATCATTTGCGTCATCCTTTCTGACAGCCAGATTAGCATTACAATATTTTCTTTTACTTCTGAGCTTTTTTTGGGGGGGAGAGGGCTTTAAGTCTGACACTTCATGGATATCCTCTTCTGACTGCGACACCTCTGCTTTGATGTTTTCTCATCCTTTAATTATAGGAAGGGATTACTTCATCTTTTTCAACTTATAGCAGGCACCACTCAGAGTGTTTTCCTCTAGGTGGCATTTTGGACATGAACTCAATAGCACTCCGAGTAAAAGCCCGCAGGCCTGGACACGCTTTGGCATGTATATGTGTCCCATGAACTTTCTATGTGCATTATGCAAGAGCCGAGTGATGAGATCCAAACAAAGTAAAGGATATTCACCTCACTTTACAGCTTTAGATACAGTCTGAATATGTGTGGTGATATCACATGATTGGTATTTGTTCATGTGTGTTTTCTGTGTTTCCCCTGGTGCATAATTGTTGAATTCTTATCAACACTATGGAGGCGTCTCTCTCTCTCTCTCTTTTTCTCTCTCTCGACCAAACCACTGTGTGTAAATTCTCCAGCAGTACACCCTGAACAAAAGGATGTTAATTAATGATTTGATCTCAGTGATGGTCCCACATCACACGGGTGAAGATAAGTTTTGAGACGGAAGGCTCTGGGGCACAACATGTGGGTTTCCCCCTTGTTTAGTGCTGTCAGAAGGGGAAAAAGCATCAAAGCTTTCGAGCCTGGCTGTTATCTCGACTTCACCAAGGAGCTGTCGCAGATAAAGGAGGAAGTGGTTAAAGTGGTCCGAGCCCGACCGCGTTCCTCCCTCGAAATCCGCCACACACAGTTACAGCAGGTTGCAGGTGCACGCGTACGTTGGTATGCACATATACACAAACACTTGCACACGTCTCTCCACATATGTCTGATCCGAATCTGTTTATCTTTAGAACATAGGGGTCTGCAAAGTGATAGTGAACAATATGCTGATTTGCTGCTCGGTTTCTTGTGCGTGCAAAGATATGCATCTGTGATTTCTTTTTTGGTTAAAACGGTCACCTGCTTCCGCCCTCATGATCTAAGACGTGGATATGGTGAAGGTGAATCTTCTTCTTAGGCATCGTAGAGCTGAACAATGTTGGCAACATTTTAAGTAATGATTTTTTTTTATTTTTTTTTTTATAATTTTATTTATGGATTTTCAACAGCATAACATGGATGCATCATACAGTGTCTCAGAATAGACTTTAATTGCCATTTGCACAGATAGATTGCAGTATAGGTAAACTGGAATTCTTGTGCATTTCCCTGAGTCACAGAGTTAGAAAGAGAACAGAAACAAAACATAAACACAGCTAAAACATATAAAAACACTTATTGCATAGACAAACACAAATACACATTTGTAAAATAGAGTACTGATCAGAAAAAGTAATAATAATAATAATAAGAGTACTGGAAAGTAAAAACAAGTTATTGCACATTTTAATTAACCCTTTCATGCATGAATTATGACAACCTTAGTCAAGATTTTTTTCTTGAATGTTTTTATTCCTCCTTAGGCATGAAAAAAACAATGTGATCAAGTTTTTTTTTCTTTTCATGGAGTTACATAATGCCCATGCATTTAATTTTTGAAGTAAAGAAACATTTGTTTAAAACCCAATATCAGAAAGTGAGATGAAAACAATGAAATAAAAACATTTTAATGCAGCTAATCTGATGTTTTCTCACATTTTAACATATTCTAATGTTAGTTATTACTCACTTCATGGGGATAATATGCAAAAATAAACCTTTTTTATCTAACAAATAACAATTGATTTACACTAAAACATGTTACTGCAGATCAGGTTTATCAAGAACAGCAAAGTTACAGTAATGGTCTGAATGTCAGTGTATGGGACGATGCATAAGCGTCCACTGTGTTGGCTGATATGGAACTAAAACAACAAAACCCATGAATACGCAAGAAAACAGCTGTAGAATAACTGTCCACTGTAGTGACCACTATGCATGAAATGGTTAAAAGTACTGGGAGGTAGAGTAGGTTATTTGTCCCCACGCCCAATTTAGATATAAACATAAACATGTAAATATATACATTGTTGTCTATCAAAAGTGATGATGAGTGGATGTTGAAGAAAGAACTCCGCTGATGCCTTCTTGATTATATAAAAAAGATTTTATTACAAAAATATCAGCATCAGAGCAGGTACCATGGAACACCTGGTGGACTCTTCAGCCAAATAATGCCCCCCCCCCCCATCTATCATGTCACTCTCTTATATAGGTTGGTGGTTTTCATGAAATGTCGAGCTAAAAGGGGTACATTCAAGTTCACCTAAAGTTAATGATTCTTCCCAGTGTGAGCAAACTCTATACCCTCGACCCCTTTAGCTCACAATATCCCAGATGTCATAGAATGCACTCAGACATCAGGAATATGAACAGGAGGCACATAGCATTCACACAAAGTCTAGATGTCGAAAAAATAGCATAAATAAATAAATAAAAATTAAAAAAAAAAAAAAGAAAGAAGAAATAACAATAAGAGAAATAAAATATGTACAATGCAGTTATCCAGGTGATGAGTGGTGATTTGGTATTATTCATTTATTTATTTATTTATTTATTTATTTATTTATTCACCAGCACAACTAAGAAGCACATAGGTAAAAGATTATATGTGTATTTGTATGCATGTATGTGTACTTGTATGTTGTGAGTATATGTATGTACGTATGTATGTGTATATAGATGAATGAGTGTGTGTGAATGGATATATACATATAAAAGAGTAATGTAAAAAGAAGAGGGACATATACAGGGTGGGGAAGCAAAATTTACAATGAACATTTAGTTATTTTTTCTCAGCAGGCACTACGTCAATTGTTTTGAAACCAAACATATATTGATGTCATAATCATACCTAACACTATTATCCATACCTTTTCAGAAACTTTTGCCCATATGAGTAATCAGGAAAACAAACGTCAAAGAGTGTGTGATTTGCTGAATGCACTCGTCACACCAAAGGAGATTTCAAAAATAGTTGGAGTGTCCATAAAGACTGTTTATAATGGAAAGAAGAGAATGACTATGAGCAAAACTATTACGAGAAAGTCTGGAAGATACTATTAAAGAAGAATGGGAGAAGTTGTCACCCGAATATTTGAGGAACACTTGCACAAGTTTCAGGAAGCGTGTGAAGGCAGTTACTGAGAAAGAAGGAGGACACATAGAATAAAAACATTTTCTATTATGTCAATTTTCTTGTGGCAAATAAATTCTCATGACTTTCAATAAACTAACTGGTCATACACTGTCTTTCAATCCCTGCCTCAAAATATTGTACATTTTGCTTCCCCACCCTGTATATTATAATATTTTAGGGAGGGGGGTGGGATTAAGTTGTCGTTTTTTCTTTATACAATGTTCTATTAATAATAGGTTTTTCACAGAAATTCACACAAATTGTCACACAAAACCAGATCTGAATACCGTTAAACAGAAATTTTTGTATGTGTTTTATCACTTTCCCAGAAATTCTTGTAACATTTCTGACAATAGGATGTACACCAGAAAAACATGTTGTCATTGTACATTTGTGAATGAAATTAAAAAAATATACATGTACAAAATATATCTTGTACTGCACATTAACCTGACCCCAGAGCTGATTTTTGCTTCTCTTAAAAGACAGGAAGTGCTTGTGCATTCACAAACTCCCAGACAATACTTGCTTACACGCTATAATTACTTATTTTTTATCATGTCTTTGCAGATTTTCCTTTATAAAGCCCTGGTATCTTTCCCAAACTCTAACCAAAAACTCTCAGCATGTAAACCCAACCATAAAAACTGTTGAGTGGTTAAAACACCATACCACAAATATACACAAAGAGATGAATATGAATATTTTTAGTTTAGAAATGTTGTATTTATATCTAAGAGTGGCTGAAGTTAAAACAGTCACATTTCATCCTGGTGACTGAACTGTATAAAGAGTAAAAAGGCTCATGGTACATTATGGGAGCAGATCTCAGTATTAAAACAATCAATAAAACCTTAACATCAACTCCAGAACAGTGTCTTCATATCTTTTTGGCTCATAATCTGGAACTGCCATCTACCTGTGAGCCTACAGTAAAGGTTTTAAAGACATTAGATGTAAATAAATTCAATTAAAAATGCATTTGGGTCGTTTAATTTGAAGGATTTTTAGGCCTGGATAGAAGTAAATACTTGAGTAACTGGAATTAATATGGAAACCAAAAAAGACAAAAGTCAGGTGAATTTTATTCTAAGTCTTTACATTATTTACATAATATCAGGTTTTCACCCTGTTAATGTCACACGCGCGCGCACACACACACACACACACACACACACACACACACACACACACACACACACACACACACACACACACACACACATATATATATGATTACTGAATAGATTTGCCTTTTTTCTGTCCTTAAATGTGTTTCCCCTTTTGCATAAAAAATGAAGCTTTCACCTGGTCATTACTTTAGTATCGACATGGTATTTTTTTATTTTTACCTCTTTCTTATCAAATTATTACCCTTGTATTAATATGTTATTGATGAGCTGCCATCCTAGTATTTTCTTTTTTCCCCCCATTTCTTCATTAGTGTTACTTTTCCTGGTGTGTTCGATTAAAAAATATATATATATTTTTTGAAATCCTTGTGCGTCATTTCTAAATGAAGTCCATTTCCTCTTAATTTGTGTCCATGTTTGTTGAAGTGGTGACTAATCCATGTTTGGCATCATTAATCATCCCTTCATCCCAAACAGAAATGTATATTAAAAAAAAGAAAACACTTATCATCTTTCAGAATCTCTTCAAGTTCAAGTAATTAGATTAAGCACATTGACAAATGATCATTGATTGGTAAAAGAGCCAAAGCTGTGAGCACGCACCATCAAAAGTAACTTGGAATTATGGTGAAGCAGCTCGGCATTATGGGTAAGCTGTCCGCCTGAGAAGCAGCATCCCTGAAGAGGGAGAATTAAATAAGGGGATTTATCCACAGACACTAATCATTCCCAACTCAGAGCATTGGCACAAAAAGGAAAGAATGTGTAAAGAGCCCAGGGACACAAAGGCTTCTGGGTGATCAAAAGGAGAATTAAGGGTGACTTCTTCTACTGAGCCATTGTCTGTGTGTTTCATGAAGTATCACTCTCTGCAAAGGGGAGGGTGGGGTGGAGTGGGGGGGGGGGGGGGGGGATCAAGGATTTCTTGAATTAAAGAGCCTCTGCGCTTTTCTCTCTCACCTTTTAATCCACCACCTCTCTCTCTCTTTCTCTCTCGACACTTTTTTTAATTTCTCCCTCCACAAACAGATCCCCTGTGCTACAAAGTTGGCATGATACATGCATTTGTGTGTGTTGGGGAGATTTCCAAATTCGACTTCAAAAAGCCCAGAGCATGGGGAGGACTGGGTGGGCTGGATGCAGATGTGTGTTTGTGTTTGAAGGGTTGGTTCATGTGTGTGTTTTGGGACGGGAAGGAGGGGAAGGGGGGGAAGGGGGGGAAGGGGGAAAAGGTGGGGGGGGGGGTTCAGAGCCACCAGGATAATGACCATGACAGCCGCCCAACAGACTCACCCCCCGCTGTCCTTTTAAGTCCTTGTTTAAGGTTTGGCTTCGGCACCCGCTTTGAACCGTGACAATGATTCCTGATCGCAGCGGAACTCCCAGGATTTTTCATCCAGGGGGTCGGGATTCACGGGACCAAGAGGCTTTTGGCTGCTCAAAGTCTTGTCCCTCTGACCAGCGGACAATAAAGATCATTCCCTCTCAACTTGATTAGCCATCCGCTACATTCAGAGATGCACATGGAGACCTCACACCTGACTTCAGGATCAGCCAACGGGAAAAGTTCCGATCAGTCGTCAAAGCGTAATGCAATTAAGTGTGACGCCTAATGGTTATTTATTATGTAGGTCATCAAATATTTAAGAACCACACTCACCACTTTTACATGCCGGTATTATTCTTTTTTAACATGCAGTCGATACTTGTTTTTCCATTGGACATCTGCGCAAAACTTTACTGATATTTATTACATGTCAAAAAAACAGAAGTGTGTAATGTGAGTTTTTCTGTAAAATCATTTATTATTGTGAGATATCATGAGAAGTCATTCCATAAACATGGCAACGAACATAAATATCACGTTGATTTACAGATATATTCATATTTCTCTCATAATATGCTCTAGGTCCTGGAAAATGCTTGCATTCTCTGATGATTACAAAAAATGAAGCGGTTTCTTGGTGTGTCCACACATTCATGCTTGTTTTAAAACTCTTCCTCTTCGCTTGTTGTAACATCCGTCAACATCCGTTTAATTCACGTGACTCTAGTTACCCAAAAGATCTTTCCATTGCAGTTTTGTGTGATATACCAATTTCACTACGCCCGAAAAACCACCTCTTGCAAGCGCAAAAACTTTTCATCAAAAAATGGGAGTTTTGGCAAAATTATCGTTTTTACATTAGAGAATCTCTTATGCAAGTGAAAATTATCTTGATAAGATTTCTTGAAATAAGATTTTCAAGATCTATTGTCTAAAAATAAGTTGTTATATCTCACTGAAAAGTTACTCTTTAGGTGATCATGTCTTATTTTAAGTGTGATGAGATATTTTGACTAGAAATGAGTAAAATACACTTGGTAAGATTTAGATTTTTGCAGTGTGTTCATCTGTTCTTCTATTTTTAATTTGTGTTTCGCATTTTTACTGAATGTAGAATTGATTTAAGGGTTCTTTTGATCACCGATATAACTTGAAATATTTCAGCTTCAGCCTTCATAGGGATCCTTTTCTTCATTTCATCTCTTTGGAATCACTGTAGGATTTTCTCAGTAGTCTCAGGAAAATATGTTAAAGCTGTTATGGTTTGAAAAACTGTTTTGGCAGCTCTCTGGTAATGTATTTGGCCATCACAATGGACCATCTGCAGAATTACAAACCCATATGAGATCGCTCTCCTCTCAAATCTTTGTCAGACATCCAGCATTCAACATATGGCTTTTGTAAGCACACTTAAGACTGCTTTGCCAAACTAAAATTGATCTGTAGACTTTCCAGTGTGCAGGATACACACTTGGTTTGTTTTATTTAACCTGTGTTTGACCAGAGATGTTGACAACTTTCTTATTGAAGGGAAGATTTCGCAGAGTTGGAAGAAAATCATGTACTGATACTGCAAACTATGCTAAAAAAAAACAAAAAAAACAAAACCTTTTTATTTGGTCCAAACACAAAACAGTGGGTTTGGCTGAAAATCACAACATTCTTGACCAGTAGCTGCAGATTTTTGAGGAACAAGTTCATAGTTTTATGGAAAAGGCGTATTGTTCTGCATTCAGTGGATGTGGTATAATTTACAATGGGATAGATATGGCCATTAAAATAAGTGAAAACAATAATTGTATAGTAGATATCTGAAAACCTTTGTCAAAACATCCATTCTTCTATTTTAATAATCTAATAATATTCTTTAATAACAGGAAGAGACGAAAGTTGGGCTGCAATGCTTTTGTAACAGGTTCATATAATAAAAAAATAGGACCAATGGCCCCGTAGCTTACTGGCCAAATTAAAAGCTTTGGGAAATGAATCCAGATGCCGTTTATTATAACCCAGTCATGTGTATTTATTATATTACAGAAATAGCCCATGTTTTGGTCATATTCCAATCAGATCTGTAAAAAATTCAAATTCCAACTTGATATCATTGATACTAATTTATTGGATCAATCCACTTCCTATCTCTTATTTTGGGAAAATTTGTCAAAGTCGCACCAAATCCAGAATCAGATCCAGATCCAAATAATTTCAATACCTTGTGTGGACATCATCATACAGAAGTTGTATACCAAGTTTGAAGTCAATCAGAACTGTAGTTTCGGAGAAAAAGACGATTGAAATGTTTTCCCTATAAGAGCCCATGTTAAATTTTCTGTAAGTTCCCGGATCCAGAAGAAGATCCTGATCAGCATGTGGACATTATGTTTTCGTCATCTCCCCATCAGGGCTGGACTGTAGAAATTTTAACTTGATATCATTTATATTTACTGAGTTATTGCATCAATCCACTTCCTATCACTTATAATGGGGTCATTTTTCAAAGTGGCACCAAATCCAGAATCAGATCCGAATCCAAATAATTTCACTAACTTTTGTTGACATCATCATAAAGAAGCTGTATACCAAGTTTGAAGTCAATTGGAATTGTAGTTTCGGAGAAGAAGACGGTTGAAATGTTGGGAACGGACAACAGACGACAACAACAGACGACGCATGATGACAATAGCTTACAATCTGTCGGCCAGTAAGCTAAAAATTGGCTAACCCACTTGATTTGACACTTAAACAAATTTTCTGAAAACTACAAAACAAATGTGACCAGGATAATGCAACCATGTGACTAGAACTCATAGCTCTGACCAGTGGTAATGTGCAACAAAGATGATGTTGTCACTAACACAACATCAAACCAAACCATCAGTACATTTACATGAAACTTAAAAAGCTGAATTAATGCATTAAAAACTGAAGTTTAACACATAAGGACCCAGTGTGAGTTTTGTGGCGGTTCCCTGATAGATTTGTCTCTCTATTTAACCTTTCCTAAGTGATTTATTACCATTTATTGCAGTGGTTCCCAACCTTTTTTGGTTCATGACCCCATTTTAACATCACAATTTTCTGGTGACCCCAGACATTCAAAACAAACTTTTTTCTTTTTTTTTTTTTTTTTTTGCTAAAATTAATTTGTTTTTGATCATGTAATAGTTTGCTATACAATGTTGCAAATAAACATAAATTTTAGACGACATTTAGTCTATATAATGTATATTATTATGGACAGAGGCAGAAAAGCCAGGCGTAGATTACTGCACTAAGTGAGAATTTTATTTTCCTTGGTCAGGATATGTACAGTCAGTCCAGCTTGGATTTACAAGGCTGACAATTAATACTGAACAAACAAGAACTCAAACTATGAATTATGAAAGAGCTGCAGCATCTGAAACTGACCACAGTGAACATTTGACAGATAAACAGAACCACAGTGCTTCAGTTTCAGCTTCACAGTTTGTCATGTCTTTTATGGATTGGGATTGTCTCTCTCAACTCATCATATATTTTTTATTAGTAAGTTTTACTCTTATTTTTATCGATTACTAGAAATTTCAGTTGACCCCATTTGAATTCCAGGTGACCCCACGTGTGGTCCCGACCCTAAGGTTGAAAAACACTGATTTGTTGTACTATTATCCCCCGAATTCTGCATATTTTCCAGTAAAAATCATTTATTTTCCTATGTTTAATTGACTGATCATGAAGATGTTAATATAGGCTAAGAGTAAAGTCAAAAGTTATTGTATCAAAACAGAAAAAAAATGAACAGGTGACTTTTTTCAGTAAACTATAACATCAACTAAACATAATCTAAGTGTGTCCATCCACTGTCATTGATCCAACTCCATGGGTTTTACTGGTGAATCAATGTTGTAGAAGATGACGGTGTTTCCACGTTCACTACGGAGACTCTGAACGTCCAAATGGGTCATATCTGATGACCATGAGAAGATGACAAACTGTATTTTACACCAATTATTTGCAAGTATTGATAGGATTAATGGATCAGCAGTTTAAATCAATAGATGCCTTTGGTCGACGGTGGATGTTTGGGTCTTTATGGGTTAAAAGTACATACAAACACGTTAGCTTGACTGAAATCGAAGTTCTACTAGTCGGACTAACACACCCAGATAATGCAATTGAAATAACTGTAATATCCAACAAGATATAATAATAATAATAATAATGGATTGGATTTATATAGCGCCTTTCTAGACACCCAAAGCGCTTTACATTATTGACCCATTATTCATTCGCTCTCACATTCTCCCTCTGGTGGTGGTAAACTACATCTGTAGCCACAGCTGCCCTGGGGCAGACTGACAGAAGCGTGGCTGCCATTTTGCGCCTACGGCCCCTCTGACCACCACCAAACATTCATACACCAGTGTGGGTGGCACTGGAGGCAACGAGGGTGAAGTGTCTTGCCCAAGGACACAACGGACTGACTAGGACAGAGCGGGATTCGAACCGCCAACCCTTCGGTTATTGGACAACCCGCTCTACCAACTGAGCCATGGCCGCCCCTGTAGAAATATATATAGATATAGAAACAGAGTGTGCTAAATGGTGTGTATACTGTCACAACAAACACCCAAACAATGGCAAAACAATGTCAGTAAATGTCATTTCCAAGACGAATCTGTGAAAGCATCTTTGCAGTCACTGTTTACATGAACCCTTGGATTACACTGTTATTCCAAATATGACAGAATTCTCAAATGTGATACAGGTAAATAATTTATTCAATGCCACAACCCTCTTAAGGATGAATGGTTCAGAAAATGAATGAATGAATGTCTTTGCTCATGTATACACATTGAGAATACGCCCAGTTTGGGATTTTACAGCAGTTTGTGACAGTTCTATGGAAGTAAATCGGTCTCATCAGATTTTGAATTATAAAAGCCACTGAATTTCTAGCACAGATTTTTTTTGCATTGAAATTAAGTATCTGAATTTTTTTTTTTTTTTGCACCTAAAATTAAGTATCTGAAATTTTTGTCTCTGAATTCAACTATGTACATACATTTAGAACAAGTGTTCAGAGAACGCAAACCTCCACCAAGCACCCCGAACATGTGTGGATCGACTATTTCTTTTTAAATTAAACAGTTTCAAGGTTGTTCCATATAGCAGAAAAAAATTGAAGCTTGGTACCAGTCATGTGTATGTCAAATTATATTCAATTCCAATCAATATTTGTTGAGTTATAATGAAAAATGTGTCGTAAATGGGATTTTCAGTGTTAAATTGAAATGTCCACAGAGTCCACATTCCACAGTGGATGTGGACAATTTTGTGCCAGATACAAGATATTGTTATAAGCTACGAACGTATCAAATTGGAGGCTAATTGGAGTTGTTTTGAATTTTTTATGAATTTTCGAAAATTGCTCAATGATGACAGATAGGAAAATTAGAGATTTTATGACCTTGCTGTGACCTTGAACTTTGGCCTACTTGGCCCAAAATTTAATGGGTTGGTCCCAGGGCCTAGGCCTATCTGTGGGTACAATGTGGTAAAGATGGTTGTAATAATTTTCCAGTAAAGTTGCAAACAACCAAACAAACAAACAAAGCAAAGTGATCACAATACCTCCTGGCAGAGGTAATAAAAAAATTCAGATGCAAAAAATTCAGCTACAAAAAATTCTTATCACACATCCGCGCTGACCGCCTTCCTGCAGCAGCATCACTTGACCAATCTAATGTAACTCGATTTACTGGCTGTTGGTTCGACTTGAGATAGAATCGATTACTTATCCTTGGTGTCCCAGATGTGTGATCTGAATTTTTTGCATTTGAATTTTTTGCATCTGAATTTGTTGCTTCTGAATTTTTAGCATCTGAATTTTTTTAATTCTAAATTTATGAACATAGTTAAAGGGACAAAAAATTCAGATATTTAATTTCAGTGCAAAAAAAAAAAATTCAACGCTAGAAATTCAATGGCTTTTATAATTCAGAATCTGATGAGACAGATCTACTTCCATACAGTTCCATTTTGTTGCACAAAGACATGAATGCACAAAAGAAAAACTCACATTTCAGAGGATCTGAAGTACATATAGAGCTATTTGTAATTGTTATAAAACACATGGATATCAGAGGGGGGTTTGGATATGCATGGATGTTGCAACTCAGACATTTGAAACAGTAGCTGAAAACTCCTATTTTAATACAAAGAAGAAAAATGCAAAAGTATCTCCAGTTACTTTTCCATATTTTGACATTATAAACAGCATGATAGGGGAACGTTAATCAGAGGATCATTAGTCATTTTTCCATTGACCTTCAAATTGTGCAAATTTAACCTGCGAGAGAGAAATACACTTGGTAAGATTTAGATTTTTGCAGTGTTGCTGGATGGTATTGAACTACTCAGCAGTCAGTCTGGTGTGTGTTGTTTGGTATTGTAGTGACTCAGTGTAATCATTTGTGAGCAAAGATGTAGGAAATCCCCTGCACTGCTGATTCTAGTCATGTAACAAATTGGGGTAATTGCTATTGTGGTTGAATAGAAATTGTGGTTAGGCAAACGACTTTTGTATTTTTCTTCTCCAGTGCCATACTGCCTCTAAAACAAACACTTGTCTCTGCGGTGAGTCGTCACAAACTACAAACGTCTGAGGAAGCGAAGAATAATTTCATCCCTAAAGAAAAATGCATGATTACCGACGGTGCTGCTTTCACCACAGTGTAATATTTTACCACTTATACACATATATATAATGAGTGTTAAAGCGTGGAAGTGAAAATAGCGACATGTACAAGCTTGCAAGCACTATGTTTAGTAAGTGTTGTGATTCCCTCTGCAGTGGATGTGATTTTTATCATTACAGGAATGTGCTCATGCAAACGAGGCCCTCCGACAAATCACTTCCAGCTTCGGTTGGAGACATTTCCTGCCTGTTTTGAATACAAACATGTACACAAGTTAATTGGGTTGCGAAGGGCGGTGGGAGAGAGAGACGCAGAGAAAGACGACGGAATGAAAGAGACGGTTGAGAGAGAACTGACAGTGATGGAGGGAGAAAAATGCAGTGGTATAATCAGAGCAGGATGCAGGTGGGGGTTTTCGTTTGCGTGGGGCTAAATATGGGGTTAGCGGTAGTCTGGCGGGGATCGACGGTGGATTAAAACTGTCACTATCAATCAAAGGCGACCGAAAAGCAGCTTTTCAGGTAAACACACTGATGTTGGGCTCGAATGTACGCCATTACACCCAGACGTTCAGGACTGAAACGTCCTCTCCTCTTGTCTTGTTTTACAGTTACCGATGTGAGGTGTTAAAGCGATGAATTTTATTACAAAGGGAAAAGAACGTGAGTTTCAATCACACACTGCAAAAATCTAAATCTTACCAAGTGTATTTTTCTCATTTCTAGTCAAAATATCTCATCACACTTAAAATATGACATAATCATCTAAAGAGTAACTTTTCAGTGACGCTTAGGAACTTATTTTTAGACAACAGATCTTGAAAGTCTTGTTTCAAGAAATCTTACCAAGATAATTTTCACTTGTTCCATTGGCAGATTTTTTTTTTTTTTTTGCTTAATTCAAGATTTTTTTTTTTTTTTTTTTTTGTGCCTAATTCAAGAATTCTTTGCTTCATTCAAGATTTTTTTTTTTTTTTTGCTTAATTCAAGATTATTTTTTTTTTTGTTTGATTCAAAAATGTTTTCTTTTTTTTTTTTGCCTAATTCAAGATTTTTTTCTTTAATTCAAGTAAAAAAAAAAATTGCCAATGGAACAAGTGAAAATCATCTTGGTCAGATTTCTTGAAATAAGATTTTCAAGATCTATTGTCGAAAAATAAGTTCTTATATCTCACTGAAAAGTTACTCTTTAGGTGATTTTGTCTTAATTTAAGTGTGATGAGATATTTGGACTAGAAATAAGAAAAACACACTTGGTAACATTTAGATTTTTGCAGTGCAGGGGTTAAATTACGGAACAATCTAACAGATGGTTTAACCCTTTAACAACAGCAATCTCTCCAGCACTGCATTTCACACTTTACAGCATTCAAATTATTGTAACTTCTGAACCGTTTGCATCGTCCACAAATTTAAACATCGGAAAGTTGAGGTCCTGAGCTTTCTGACACTATATCACTATATACACCAGGGGTGGGCAATTAATTTTCTTATGGGGCCACATTAGAAACTTTGACAGTTGTTAAAGTCCGGATCAATACACTCGCAGCTCTGCTCAATGTATATCTCTATAAAAACAGTTAATGAAACAATATCATGATGCTATGAAAGTGTGGAGCGAAGAACACAACTATTAAATGAATTAAATTAAAAGATTCCAATAGTTTAGCTACTTTCCACTGTGTTTCTGATGTACAGTACTTCAAATGACCGAAGTATCAAAAGTATCGATATTTTCAGGGTACGATTTGTTGGGGGGGGTGTCAAACTCCCCTCTGGTTTTTACATCGCTACTTCTGCTCAGTGAATTTCATCCTCAGGGGACAACGACAACCAGTTGAACCAACTGAAATAACAGGCAGATTGTGACTGAGTTTTGTTACACCTATATCCTACATTACTGGCACTAACGTTCACCTGAACCGAACTGCCGACAGTCTCGCCAACGTCCCCATGCACTGGTGTGCTGTAAGGGGGGGGGGGGGGGTAAACGTGACAAATTCATGGGGCCTGTGTATTTGTGATACAGAATAGAAGTTGTAAAAATTTTGTGTAAGATCCACTGTGTAATGGAGGAATAGAACCCTGAAGTTGAACATTGAAAGTATGTAAAGATTCACTTTTGTTTCACACCACCGTTAGTTACGTTAGTTATGCCCCCCCCCCCACTAAAAAAAAAACAAAAAACAAAAACAAAACATACCCCCCTCTTACAAATCGCACCCTGGGTATTTTGATATTTTGATCTGGTATCTGAGATATCAATATTTCGGTATCGATCTGCACGTCACTTCAAAACATGAAAACATACTGGGTGTCCCATAAGTCTCCATACATAGGAAAAATAAACGTTTCTTGACATAAACCATTTTTATTTATATAATATGCTCTATATGACTGCCATTTTGTCAGGAACACATTTCAATGCATGTCCTCCACTGCTGAAGAACTATAAAGAAGAAATATAAAGAAATACATGTTAGAACCATATATGTATGGAATGTATTATGTCTCCTATGTATGGAGACTTATGGGACACCCTGTATAAATGGACAACAGCACTAATGCATTTACACTGATGTTCAGAGACTACATAGAATAAATAGGATGAAATGAATCATCTGCCAGTGGAATGTTTTGACCTTTTGCTGAGTTTCTTGGTGTGTCTGAAATCCCCTGCTGTTCACCTCTCCTGCTTCCAGCTTCTTCTGTCAAATATAAAACCTCCTGCGCTTTCTTAGATGTCTATTAGATTACATTAGCAGTAGCTTTTCTTTTCCTCCCAGCCAGCCACTTCCTGCCCTCAGGAGAACTACAGATAAGGGCTGACTCACTCAAATACACTTCTGTAGATCCAAACTGAACAAATTTCCCCTCTAAGCACCGTCTAAAAACAAAATCCACCACCAACAAAAGATAGCGGTTCGAAAAACAAACAGTCCTTGCGGTAGGGGACGGCGGTTGCTCCAGGCGATGTGTGGAGGAGCTTTGTGACCAAACAGTGCAGGGAAGTGGAGATAAACAAAACAGAAAATTTTCAGTTAGTGACAAGAACTCCATGAAACAAAACAATCCTCTCCACCACCGTGTCCTTGAAAAGATCCGGAGAGATGTCCTGAGGAAAGGCCGTTTCCTTTGGTCTGGGAACAGCCTGGGAGCGTTTCAATAGGCAGCGGGAATTTCCAATGCGTGGAAAGGATACGCGATGGTGGAGATACTGAAGAGGGCACAGTGTGTATGGTCACATCAGTCCAAATCTAGGGCTGAGAAACTGATAAAAACAAAAACTACCAGTCCCTCCAATCAATATATGAACAGATAGTTGTTCATCAGGCTCACAGGATCATTAACCCTTTATTATAGGGCACGATACTCTGAAATACTCTGAGGCCCAGTTTACACGTTGACGCTCTCGGGTGAAAACGACAAAATATTTTATCTGATGTGCCTTTCGTTTAGACGACAACGGCATTTTTGGGGGTTGAAAGTGCACCTTCCAGAATGGAAATCTTAAAAAAAGGGTTGAAAACGCAAAACTGTGTTTTCTTGTCACGTAGAGTTTACATCACAGGCACACGCCAGTACAGGAAAACAACATGTCAGTCTTTCCCTGCAACAGACCTTGAATGAATGAATTTATTTTGGTGTGTACATCAATCATTGCACCCAGTACAATAATCACAATAAACATAAAAACCAAAAAAAGGAATAGGCAAGAAGCAAAAGCTTATTGTTTTGCCTATTCTTTTCACCTGATACACTGCTTACATTAAATTAAATGTATACACCATCAAGCATTCACACCATAAACAGAAAAAAAATCAACAACAAAAACATATCTACCATCTCAATTCAATATAAATAATTTTAAACTTAAGGCTTTTCTTTCTTTTTAAACTTTGCCAAAGGAGTGAATAACTTAAATTCATCATCAGGTCCATTCCATAATTTCACACCCACAACCCCAGTCCATCTAGACTTCACATTTCCTTCAGGTGGTGTTAAGCAATAACTCCACCTCCTCATCTGTCCAGACAAAATTGTCAGTTTTTGTGTGTTGCATCGCCATTTTCTGTTTCCAGTTTTGTGATTGTATTTTGCACTAGGAGAGAACAAGAAGAGAAGTAGAAGGGTACTATGCAGGCGCTTGGTCTTGGTGGTGGTGATGCCACCTACACGCTATGCATGTGTGCATGCTACATCAGTAAATAGGAAATTTCACACACTTTTGCGTACGTAACCTGAAATTTAAACTTTCAACCTTAGTGTTTTATTGGACATCGGCATCTACCTCTTCTTACCATAACACATCCAAGCTCCACTTGCTAAAAACTAAACACATGCAATAAAACAACTGCAAAAATCACTCATTTTCACTATGTGCAGTAACAAAATTTTTTTTATAAAAAAAACTTATGATTTCACTAACCGGCTGATTCTGGAATGATTCTAGTGCAATTTGTGTGATATTCATGCATTTTTGTGATTTTCATTTTTTTTTTTTTTAAAAATGCTTCTGTCAGTAAAACCTAATTTGCTGAGAATCATGCATTCATTCATTCATAAAGTCAAAGTCTTGGGGAAAAAAATAGCACTTTTGAAAAATTCTGGAATTTTTATTTAGATAAAGAGCAAACGCCTTGGAGGATATAGAATGGGTGTTTCAATAGATAGATTTTCTTCAATAATAATCTAAACACAAACAAACACATGATCTTCATTGAACATTTCTTCAACACTATCACATCTGCGTTGCCTCTGTCTCCTTCAGTACATCTCTCCTGGCTTCCATCTGCTGTGCACTTATTTTTAAATAGACAAAAATGTGGAGACGTTGTTCCACAGCAGCCACAGTCCACCAACGCCTGCACTGCACATGTGTCTGCGTTCATTTTTTTGATTACTGCTGTTGTGAAAGGATCGGCTGCTGATGGTGTGAAAAAATCAGCCAAGGCCAATAATGTCCACAGCAATTAATCAACCCTTCTATAACTAGAAAAATGCAACATATGCATTAATGTACCACTAGTACCTGAAAATCAGCATATGGGATCTCTGTTCGTTGTAACATCAATAATTATTTTTACATATATAATTGGAAAAAAAAGGAAGGAAACATTTACTCCATGGTGACTGGTTTTTCATTGCACACAGAATCTTTACTTCTGCATTTACTTTCAGTTTACTGTTGTACTTTTATACAAACTCAGTGAAGGGGATTAATGTAATTATTTTTTCCTATTTTATGCATGGAAATAAAAGCCCCATGGAACTTGTCATCCATGGCAACAGATCTCATATTAACCCTTAGACTTCCATGCACAAAAGACTTTCAAATTCAAATTAACATTTTTCACCGAAGCATGAAAACTGACCCAGGACACGGGTGGCAATCAAGGGAGAATTACATGATCAATAAACACATATGACCAGATTTTCAAAATGTCTTCGCATTTTGGTTTTATGTTGTTTTTTCTGAGTCTACTTTTTTCTGATACACCCTGTAGAGACAATTGATACGATGACATCAGCACACGCATAGACATGATGACATCAGCTGGATCGATGCCAAAATAAGATACAATAGAGGGTATGCACGTGACGTCACCGCTAGCGGAAGTCACCGCAGTTATGTCCACTGAGTGGCAGAAAGAGGGAGATGAGTAGCAGCTTTGGCTTGAATACTGCAAAAACTGTAGAACAATCTAAAAAATGGGGAAGAGCTGTTGTGCCATTGATCGCACAAATAGGTTTAAAAAGCACTCGGAGCTATCGTTTTAGCGGTTACCTAAAGCCAAAGACAGAAGACGCAGATGGATCGCTGCAATTTGTAGAAATAACTGGAATCCAGACAACGAAACCTGGATCTGTGGTTGCCATTTCGTGTCAGGTAGCGTTAATTTATGTTGTGTTCTTGCGTAAAATCATACCTTAAATTACATATTGTTTTGGCTAACGTTACTTCGTAGTAAAGCTCTTAATGTTAGCATCTGTCATTTAGTTCTATATTTCATAACTAAAACGTTTTTGTCTTCAGTTGTGTGATTCTGAACCTTGTGCTCTACATGATTTGTAAACTAGCCTAAACTGAGGCGAACCTAGTTTTCCAAATAAGGGGGTACTCTAGCACAAAGCTGTTGTAGCGGTGTTGTATTCAGTATTTGATGTTAACTCTACTTAAATATCAAAAGAATCAGTAGATCATCCACTCACTTGGGTCAATACTAAGGGTTCAACTCCAGTAAATCAGTAGTGAACTGTGAGCACTACTGCTGCGCCTTTACCTTGGAAATCAGCCCCAAGAAAATACGTCTGCACTGACAGAAAACCTCCAAAACAATAGTATGTTGAACTGAAAGCACTCACCAGCTGTAATCCTCTAATTAACGATGACGAGGATGTCAACAACTCTTTGTCTTTTGTATGCTTTCAGCCTTTGCATTGGGTATTTTCCCGGCGTTGAAATCAGGTTCATATAAATGTCAGGATACGTGATTTCCATCCACATATCAATGTTCATAGACCACTTGTTGTTTGGTAGTTTATATGGATCCATGTCCAGTCCAATTGTCTTTAATTTCATGTTATATTCCACATTTTTCCCGGTCTCGCTGTAGTTACTGCTATGCTCCGCCATGTAGAGCCAGTTTGTTTTTGCCACTCAGTCTGACTTAGAGGGGCGTGGCCCACGGGGGAAGTGACGTATGTGCATTCCCTCTATAGAGGGTATGCACGTGATGTCACTGCTAGCGGAAGTCACCGCGGTTACATCCACTGAGTGGCAGAAAGAGGGAGATGAGTAGCGGCTTTGGCTTGAATACTGAGAAAACTTTAGAACAATCTAAAAAATGGGGAAGAGCTGTTGTGTCATTGATCGCACAAATAGGTTTAAAAAGCACTCGGATCTATCGTTTTAGTGGCGACCTAAAGCCAAAGACAGAAGAAGCAGATGGATCGCTGCAATTCGCAGAAATAACTGGAATCCAGGCAATGAAACCTGGATTTGTGTCAGGTAACGTTAATTTATGCTGTATTCTTGTGTAAAATCATACCTTAAATTACATATCGTTTTGGCTAACATTACTTCTTAGTAAAGCTCTTAATGTTAGCATCTGTCATTTAGTTCTACAGGGGTTGGACAAAATAATGGAAACACCTTCACCTCAAGATGATAATGCCCCAATCCATACAGCTAGAACTGTTAAAGAACGGCATGAGGAACATTCTAATGAAGTTGAGCATCTCGTATGGCCGGCACAGTCCCCAGACCTCAACATTATTGAGCATTTATGGTCAGTTTTAGAGTTTCAAGTAAGACGTCGATTTCCACCGCCATCGTCTCTAAAAGAGTTGGAGGGTATTCTAACTGAAGAATGGCTTTAAAATTCCTTTGGAAACAATTCACAAGTTGTATGAATCAATACCTCGGAGAATTGAGGCTGTAATTGCCGCAAAAGGCGGACCTACACCATATTAAATTATATTTTGTTGATTTTTTAAGGTGTTTCCATTATTTTGTCCAACCCCTGTATATTTCAGAACTGAAACATTTTTGTCTTCAGTTGTGTGATTCTGAACCTTGTGCTCTACATGATTTGTAAACTAGCTTAAACTGAGGCTAACCTAGTTTTCCAAATAAGGGGGTACTGTAGCACAAAGCTGTTGTAGCTGTGTTGGATCCAGTATTTAATGTTAATTGTACTTAAATATCAAAAGAATCAGTAGATCATCCACTCACTTGGGTCAATACTAAGGTCAATACTTGTTTGGTAGCTTGTATGGATCCATGTCGAGTCCAATTGTCTTTAATTTCATGTTATATTCCACATTTTTCCTGGTTTCGCTGTAGTTACTGCTATGCTCCTCCATGTTTTTGACACTCAGTCTGACTTAGAGGGGCGTGGCCCAGGGGGGAAGTGACGTATGTGCATTCCTTCTTTATGTGTGAGGGGTGGGGTTTGTTGTGCCGGGTACCACTTGTTATGATAGTATTTTACTGATCTGACCCACCTGTGATCGAATTGGGCTGAACATGTCCCTTGAAATAAAATTATTGTTAATATATTAAGTGTAATTTTTGCATTTCACAAATTCATCCCTTTGGTAGGCCGGTTTTGGCCCATGGGCCGTATGTTTAACACCTGTGCCTGATAGTCTTGTACAGTCAGACTTATCTTACATAGGTCTACACCATCCACTATCATGAGTTGCGGTTTGCTTGGACTGCACTTTTGCATTTTATATAATTTGACTGAATACAAGTTTTTTTTGTGCGCATAAGAATCGTGCTGCATTTTTACAGTGATTAAATCTCTACAACACTTGTCATTTTCAGTTGCAGTTGGAGGTTGTTGCTGTTTTTATATCATGAGGGGAACTTTCCAAACAGTAACACACAGATAGTGGAAGTGGGGAGTATGACAGTCCTGCCACTGAGGGATTAAAATAGTTAATTCTAGGAGTTAGATGTGGGAAAGGGAAAAGTTATACAATAAATCCTTAAAGAAAATGCCTTAAAATACTTGAAGTCGTGCATAAGTCAGTGTGTGGTTCAACATGGCAGGTTTGGCTGTCGTGTTTTAACCCTTTATAGGAAATTCACATTTTCAAACACAGTGTGTTATTGGACGACATAACGAGACTTCATTAATTTTATGAAATTTTTCTAAATTTTTATTGTTATGTAGAAAATCAAGGTCAATGAAGTTACCATATTTGGTTCCTTACCCGTAAGTGGCAAGAAAAAATGAACATACAAGAAGTAAATATTTTTAAAAAAATTAAAAAAATACAAGAAAAACACAAGTTAGGTGAAAGGAACATGTATTTTAGAACATTAAACCAACACTGGGGTGCTATAAATGGGGGTAAATGTGACAAATTCATGGGGCCCAGCATTTGTGGGGGGCCCATGGAGCAGTAGAGGGGGTCCAGTGGATACGGGGTAGAAGTTGTGAAAATTTTGTGTCAGGTCTATTGTATAATAGAGGTATAGAAGCCAGGAGTCGGACGTTGAAACCATGTTAACTTTGACTATGCTTCATACCAGCGTTGGTTATGTTAGTTCTGGACACCTAAAATATCATTAAAATTAAAAAGACTTCTTTTAAGCGTTTTGGTCCTAAATGACCTCAGTAAGATATTACAGTTTGTTGCTGAGATTTTATAACCTATTCTGAGTAATGCACGCTTCAGACTAGAATGTCAGCAGTTACAAAACTGTTTCAACAACTGTGAATACTCTGAAATTCTTAAGGTGTTATTGGAGGACCTAACAAGACTTTATTGCTTTTATGAAATTTTTCAAAATGGTTGTTGTTATGTTGGAATTCAAGGTCAGTGAAGTTACCATATTTCGTTCCTAACCTTTAACTGTAAAAAAAAAAAAAAAAAAAAAACAGCTATGGCATTGTACTGCCAAAAACAGTATTTTTAGGCATTCCATGTTTTCTTTTCTGTCTGTTTTAGTCACATGATACACACAGGAGTTAGTACTGGATTGCATAACCATTGTTTTTGATGACTTCACTTTTAATGTTTAATTGTTTTATATTCATATACCTGTCTTCAGCACTTTTTTTTTTTTAATCTGTTTTAATGGGTTTGGTTTTTGTTTTTATCTGCTGTATGTAAAGTGTCTTTGAGTTCCATGAAAAGTGCTATACAAATAAAATATATTATTATTCTTCTTCTTCTTCTTCTTCTTCTTCTTCTTCTTCTTCTTCTTCTTCTTCTTCTTCTTCTTCTTCTTCTTCTTCTTCTTCTTCTTCTTCTTCTTCTTCTTCTTCTTCTTCTTCTTCTTCTTCTTTCTTCTTCTTCTTCTTCTTCTTCTTCTTATTATTATTATTATTATTATTATTATTATTATTATTATTACTTTTGATGGTCTAATAATTTTTGCCACAACTTGTACGTCTGTTCTGTCCCTCTGAGTTTACTGGCACCTCTTGCAGTTTGATACAAATACCATTAGGGGGCACCTCAGACGTATTTGTGTGTAAAGTGCTGGAAATGGGTACGGGAGTGTTTGTTTGTTTCAAATGTTTTCAGTTTCTGTGTGAATATGAATGAATTGCCACACATTTGCGTGCAGGAATGAGCACATTTGTGTTTGTGTGAATCTTTCTGGGGGGGAATATGTGCTGCCTGTCGGTGCATGTGGACGCAAGTGACTCCATATCTGTGTGTGTGTGTGTGTGCAGCTGGTTATGTTTTGTGTCTGTATTATGTGTATGTATGTGTGTGTGTGTGTGTGTGTGCAGGGCATCAAACCCTATCTATTTACAGAACGGGTATGTTTGGCCAATGCTTCCTGACTTCCTTGCTCTTGGCAAACAGACAGACAGCTACAGTTTGTGTATTGTTTTAGAACGGTGGAGATTGTTGGTACTTGAAAGAGATTTGGGTCTGCTTGTGTTTGATTTATGCGGCGTGTCTGTTTGATATCGATCATAAACGATAACACAGCTGAAGGAAGGAAAACACATCTCCTGTCGAAGCTCGGTGCTTTGAAGTCAAAGTTGAAAAGAACAATGCTCTGAGGTGCAGGGCCTTTTCTGCATTACAGCCCCAGGTTTCTCTCATGTGTCAGGCTGACGGTAACACTTTGCCAAGAGGAGCTCACTGAAGATTTTCCCCAGAAGCTGATGCTGCATGTTTGTTTCATTATGAATGAGACACTGTGTAAATCTTGGTTTTTCAATTCTCAGTTTAAAGCGCACACACCTTTAACTACTTTTACATGTAAAGCATATGAAAACCTACAGAAAATACTTCAGTCTTACGTTTATTTGCATCAAACCTCATGATCCCTTTGCATTTTTTATACGTTACATAACACACAAAAGTAACTCGTTGACTTTTTGACGGTCCAAATCATGCTTCTGCTGTCTCCAAAGCTCAGTGGGAGCAGCTTTGACTCCTGCTGTCCCAAAAAAGTCTGAGACGCAAATGCTGATCACGTGTATCAATGAGCACATGTGAAGCAGCTCAGTGGTTTTATTTACTGTCACTATAGTGGCCTCTGCTGGTGGATGCTGAGTTTACATCTGCATGTGCATGAGCATGACAAGGGAGGTTTAGGGGGAGTGTAGGGGAGTTTAGAGGGAGCAGAGTTTAGACTGAGTGGTGTCAGTTTGTCCATCATTGTATAAATATATTAAAACAGCTGCACTGTGGAGAAGAGAGTAATATAGTATATGTGCAATTTATTAGAATAGAATAGAATAGAACGAATAAAGTAGAATAGAACAGAACAGCACAGAATAGAACAAAATAGAATAAAATAAAACTGAATAGAATAGAGTAGAATAGAACAGAACAAAATAGAACAGAAGAGAACTGAACAGAATAGAACAGAACTGAATAGAACAGAATAGAATAGAACAGAATAGAATAGAATAGAATAGAACAGAACTGAATAGAACAGAATAGAATAGAACAAATAGAGTAGAATAGAACAGAACAGCACAGAATAGAGCAAAATAGAATAGAATAGAACAGAACAAAATAGAATAGAAGAGAACTGAACAGAACTGAATAGAACACAACAGAATAGAATGGAATGGAATGGAATAGTATAGAATGGAACGGAATAGAATAGAACACAATAGAATAGAACTGAACAGAATAGAACAGTCTATTCAGTTCTATTCTATTCAGTTCTATTCTGTTCTGTTCTATTCTATTCTATTCTATTCTATTCTATTCTATTCTATTCTATTCTATTGTGTTCTATTCAGTTCTATTGTTTTGTTCTATTCTGTTCAGTTCAAGTATTCAGTTCAATAGAATAGAATAGAATAGAAAAGAATTGAATAGAATAAAAGTTACGTGCAATGAAATTAGGGTTCTCAGATCAACACTGTACGATGATATAAAAGAAAATAAGACAAAAAAAAAAAAAAAAAAATATATATATATATATATATATATATATATATATATATATACATCACAGTATAAAGAACAGTTAAAAATACATGGAGCCAATTCTATTGTTTAATCTAAAATATAAAATAAACAAGGTGTGATTTTTTTTTTTTTTTTTTTTAACAGTACAAGGTGCATTAACTGCATTTTTTGCCTTTATATCTGCACTTTGCACAGTGACAAATGAAGCTGAATCTTTCCCAAAATAGGAAATACTTCCAAATGCATATACATAACTCTCTGTAACATACCTGCAAACTCAAGTTGTTTGTGATGCATTTTGTCAGCATGTGAGTCAGTTTTGGTAATATTAGATTGGTTTATGTTAATTTGTTGCTTTATTTAACATGCACAATGTGATGTAATGTTACAGAATCACATAAAAAGCAATATAAAACTCAAAGCCATGACGTTATTCAAACTATTTGTAAGATTGCAAAAGAAAAAAACAATATTAATGTGAAAAACACTGCTCTTGCCTTAAAAATGCTCACCAATAACATGTTGACGTGCAATACTTTATGACATCTTTGAGAGTTTTCATACATTCTACAGTTTATATAGTTCTCACGTGGTGCGTAATCCTTGAAAAAAATCCAGTTTATTCAGATTACAGTGTTAAAGCTGATACACAGAAAACCGGTTTGAACTCTGTGGAGAATAATGAGGAGACCATGTGTAGAATGTGTGAACTGAACATAATAGGAGCGTCGAGGCAACACGGTACAGAGTTTACCCTGAATACAGGCCAGTACATAGATGGGGCCGGGACATTTTCATCACAAATGTGTTTCAAAGGATGTTAACCCATAAAGACCCACTACTGCTTTTGTGGCAGTTTTACTTTATTTTTAGCCCTTCTTAGGCAATTTATCACCATTTACTCTAATATTAAGCTCTGTGTTGTGCATTTGTAAGTGAAAATCAGGTATTTTCCTATATTTAATGTAGTGAATATGTAGATGTTCATAAAAACTCAGATTAAAGTTGAGGGTTATTTAATCAGAAACAGAGAAAACTAAAGAAAAAGATACATTCTTCTGCAAAATATATCATTAACTGAACATAAATTAATCATCTCCAACCACTGTTATTTATCAGACTTCATGGATTTTACTGGTGAATCAATGCTGCAGAACATGATGGTGTTTCCACGGTAACTACAGAGCCTCTGAACGTCCAAACGGGTCATATCTGTTGACCATGAAAAGACGACAAACTGTATTTTACACCAATTATTTATGTATATTGATAGGATTAATGGATCAACGGGATTTAAAGCAGCATATGATTTTCATCACACATTTTTTTTCCAATTTGTAAAACCCCAGTGATAGCCTAGCGTCACTCTGGCCTTTTCGTAATTTTGGTGCGAAGTGTGTGTTATTATTTAACCCATAAAGACCCAGTGCTACTTTTATGGCAGTTCCAAAATATTTTTTCTCTATATGTAACTTTTCTTAAGTGATTTATTACCATTTATTATGACATCATCTTCTGTATTTTGTGTTTTTTCAATGAACATTAGATATTTTCCTCTATTTAATTCACTGATTGTGAAGATGTTCATAAAAACTCAAATTAAAGTTGAGGGTTATTGTATTAAAAACAGAAAAAAGAAGAAAAAGTGACTTTTTCAGCAAAGATATTATTAACTGATCATAAACCAAGTGTCTCCATCCACTGTCATTGATCCAACTCCATGGGTTTTATTAGTGAATCAATGTTGTAGAAGATGACTGTGTTTCCATGGTAACTACAGAGCCTCTGAAGGTCCAAATGGGTCATGTCTGATGACCATGAAAAGATGACAAACTGTGTTTTACACCAATTATTTACATGGAGTGATAGAATTAGTAGAACAACAGGTATTAAAGCAGTGTATAACTTTGATCATACATTTTTTCCCATTAGTCAAAGCCCAGTGATGGCCTAACGTCACTAATCCATTAGTCTATCCATACTAATGCACTTGAATCACTTCCCTCACGACGAACAACTTCAAAGATGACTCCATCATAAACACAGTCTGCTTCTTTACATTACAAACCAAAACGTCACTTGGGCTTTTTCAGAAAATGCACAAAAGTGCATTGTGGGAATGGGAATTCCATGCAGCAGCAGCTCCCCTGTCTCTTGGTGAGTGCTGAACCCAAATGTCACCTTTACCTCCATCCACTTTTGTGAAATCTTTAAAAAAAAAATTATTGTTATGTAGAAAATGAAGGTCAGTCAAGTTACCATATTTAGTTCCTTACTCATCAGTGGCCAAAAAGCAAAAAACAAATCCAAGTAACTGGAAAAGCACTAAGAGAGCGCAGACCAGCCCATCAGCCCCCCCCGGATCACGACCAAAATTTAATCATTCGTTCCTTGTGCCAGTATCAACATTTCCTGAAAATCTCATCAAAATCCTTCAATAACATTTTGACTTATCTTGCGAACAGACAGACAAACAAACAAGCAGACGAACCCCAATGAAAACATAACCTCCTTGGCAGAGGTAAATAATAAATAAATAAAATACAAGAAAAACACATATAAGGTGAAAGGAACATGTATTTTAGAACCTTAGACCAACATAAGTGCTGATCCAGACCCCTGCCCACATCCACATTCTCCCTTTGAACATCATTCCTTACATTAGTACCATTACTTCATGGTACCTAACAAAGCAGGTCCACTCACTCTTCATGCAGAGGTGGACCTTACAGACCCTGGAGACCACATTGGACCTGAGATTGTTGACTCATTGTCCTCACTGGAACTGTTACTATCACTGTCTTGAAATGTATGTGGAAATGACCAAAAATAGTCACTTGCCCGTTAAAGAGTTAATCATGTGAAGAGACAAAATTGTGTCGGTCATGATTTCTTATTTGATGCTTGAAATAAGAATTGTTTTGCTTTGAAAAACCCTTTTTATACTTGTGGGTGTTGTTGAAACAGCTTTGTAACTGCTGACATTCCAGTTTGAAGTGCGCATTACTCAGAATAGATCATAAAATCTCAGTAACAAGCTGTAATATCTTTTTGAAGTCATTTAGGACCAAAGCGCTTAAAACAAGTCTTTTTAATTCCTTCCGCCAAGGAGGTTACGTTTTCATCAGGGTTTGTTTGTTTGTTTGTTTGTTTGTTTGTTTGTTTGTTAGCAAGATAACTCAAAAGTTATGGAAGGATTTGGATGAAATTTTCAGGCAATGTTGATACTGCCACAAGGAACAAATGATTAAATTTTGGTGGTGATCAGGAGAGGAGGGGACGACGACACTGATCTGCCTTGGCGGAGGTCTGCGCTCTCCAAGTGTTTTTCTAGTTTTAATGATATTTTAGAACATTAGACCAACATACAGTCATGCAAAAACTTCTTAGACCATCAAAAGTCATCGAAAACAATGGTTCTGCAATCCAGTACTAACTCCTGTGTGTATCATGTGACTAAAACAGACAGAAAAGAAAACCTGGAATGCCTAAAAGCACTATTTTTGTCAGTACAATGCCATAGTATCGATGTAAGAACTGAAGTGATTTTGGTTATTATCAAGAAAACATGGAAAATGGATAGATATCAGCTCTGAAATTAAACTCTTATGAGCTATTTTTGTTGTTATCATTATATTTGTCCAAACAAATTGTACCAGGCATTAAAATGAACAAGAAATTGAAGAAAACAAGGGTGGTCGAATAATTTTTTCCACGACTGTAAGTGCTGATCCAGACCCCTGTCCACATCCACGTTCTCCCTTTGAACATCATTCCTTACATTAGTACCATTACTTCATGGTACCTAACAAAGCAGGTCCACTCACTGTTCATGCAAAGGTGGACCTTACAGACCCTGGAGACCACATTGGACCTGAGATTGCTGACTCACTGTCCTCACTGGAACTGTTGCTATCACTGTCTTGAAATGTGTGTGGAAATGACCAAAAATAGTCAGGGTTAAACATCGTAGATCAGTGAATGATTTCAGTTGCTGATAGATGTTTGGGTGTTTATGGGTTTAAATTATCATCGGTTGTGGATTTTATTAATATCTTCCAACTAACTGATGTTTCCACTAGCACTGGGATTCAACGTGTTCACATAGATGAGATTTTGAGTTTATTTGCCTCCGAGCTCCGAGTCAAACGTCGAGGGACAGGAAATTAAATGTTTTACATAGTGCAGTTAAAATTTATGATGTGGAATTTGTGCAGAGTTGAGTGTTTTGGCTTGACGACTTGCATTATTTCAGCGGACAGATGGTGTAAATAACTGTCCTATCAGGGGTTTTATTGTATTTCTTTTTACCACTTTCGTGTTTTTTTTAAAAGATAATAACCGGAATTATAAGATGTGTACAAAACGCTGGCTCCTGAGGATTTACTTTGAAACAGTGACTGATGAACCACAGAGGAAACATTTCCCCAAAATGGCCATGAAGTGTCTGGGTATGAAGTCTTCCAGTTCCTGTCCTGCTCAGAAATATGTGGTTTTTTTCATCGACAGCATAGCAGACATAGGTTTTTTTGTTTTATATGGAGCGTAAGACGTTGCCAAAAAGGTTTTTAGTCTCCTAATCTCAGGTGCTGTAATTCTGTTAACACTTCAGTCGGAGAGTTTTAGCATTCTTCTGCGTACCGCACTTTTCAACTATGCTCTCTAGTAGTAGTTATCACTCTGAAAAATCCCAGCAAAAATCTGTGGAATTTCTCCAGGGGCTGTGTGTATTTATGTGTGTGTGCTGAGCCGGGCCCTAACCCCACCTCAGAGCCCCCAGCCTCCACAGGGTTATTGCACTGAAGTAACGCACAGAAAGCAAAACAGAACATGAGGAAGAAGGCTTCCAGTGGAACCGATCCCTGGTGGTTTTACTCCATAAAGGCCTTCATCAGATTAAATCAATGTTTAAGAACACGAACTGACACCAAATGGGATTAGGATACGACGTGGAATACACACTACGGAGTTCATAACCTCTACTGGTTCTTTACTGGACCTATACTGGTCTACTGGTCCTTTACTGGTCATACAATGGTCTACTGGTCCTCTGCTGGACCTATACTGGTCTACTGGTTCTTTACTGGTCCTTTACTGGTCATATAATGGTCTACTGGGCCTCTAATGGTCTTTTACTAGTCAACTGGTCCTCTGCTGGTCCTTTACTGGTCCTCTACTGGTCCTTTACTGGTCTACTCGTCCTCTACTGGGCCTCTTCTGATCATTTATTGGTCCTCTACTGGTCCTTTACTGATCTTCTACTGGTTCTCTATGGGTTCTTTACTGGTCTTTTACTGGTCTACTGGTCCTTTACTGGTCCTCTACTGGTCTACTGGTCCTTTACTGATCCTCTACTGGTCCTCTACGGGTCTATTGGTCCTTTACTGATCCTCTACTGGTCCTCTACGGGTCTACTGGTCCTTTACTGATCCTTTACTGGTCCTCTACTGGTCTACTGGTCCTTTACTGATCCTCTACTGGTCCTCTACGGGTCTACTGGTCCTTTACTGATCCTCTACTGGTCTTTTACTGGTCTACTGGTCCTCTACGGGTCTACTGGTCCTCTACTGGTCCTCTACTGGTCCTTTACTGGTCCTTTACTGGTCTACTGGTCCTTTACTGGTCCTGTACTGGTTCTTTACTGGTCTACTGGTCCACTACTGGTCTTTTACTGATCCTCCACCGGTTCTCTGCTGATCCTTTACTGGTCTTCTACTGGTCCTTTACTGGTCTTTTACTGGTCTACTGGTCCTTTACTGGTCTACTGGTCCTTTACTGATCCTCTACTGGTCCTCTACGGGTCTATTGGTCCTTTACTGATCCTCTACTGGTCCTCTACGGGTCTACTGGTCCTTTACTGATCCTTTACTGGTCCTCTACTGGTCTACTGGTCCTTTACTGATCCTCTACTGGTCCTCTACGGGTCTACTGGTCCTTTACTGATCCTCTACTGGTCTTTTATTGGTCTACTGGTCCTCTACGGGTCTACTGGTCCTCTACTGGTCCTTTACTGGTCCTTTACTGGTCCTTTACTGGTCTACTGGTCCTTTACTGGTCCTGTACTGGTTCTTTACTGGTCTACTGGTCCACTACTGGTCTTTTACTGATCCTCCACCGGTTCTCTGCTGATCCTTTACTGGTCTTCTACTGGTCCTCCACTGGTCCTCTACTGGTTCTCTACTGGTCCTCTATTGGTTCTCTACTGCACCTGTACTGGTCCTCTACTGATCCTTTACTGGACCTTTACTGGTCTTCAACTGGTCATCTGCTAGTCCTTCACTGGTCCTCTACTGTTACTTTACTGGGCCTCTACTGGTCCTTTACTGGTTCTGTACCGGTCCTCTACTGGTTCTTTACTGGTCTACTGGTCCTATAACCTTGCATCTGCCTTTAGATTAAAGTAAGTTGGATAGCAAAGATCTGAAATCAGTCTCTATAGTTTAATTGACTTATTTAACCTGTTTCATCAACATAACATTTAGACACAATACCAGACACATTAACATGATCAGACTGACTCAATCATTCTCTTTTTCTAGTTTTGCTGAGTTCAGTTAAGTATCTAAACACTACATCAACCTTTTAACCTTTATCATTTACCTTCCAATGAAGTCACTATCATATAATGATTGAAACCACTCTTCTTTTTTTTTTTAATTATCTTTTTATTGAACATTATAGAATCACATTTCACATACAGCTGGTACATAATGGCTGAGTTTTTTTGTTTTTTTTCCCCATCTCTTTCCACTCTCCTCCAAATGTAATATCTTTAAAATAAACATGACAATCAAAAAATATATTTAAAAAAAAAAAAAAAAAAAAAGAGAGAGAGATAAAGACATCCTCATTCTTTTACTTTAAATCAAATTAGGGAATGACCATTCCTTTCCAAGTACACAAATAAAATTATGGCCGGGACTTTGTGGTTCTATGCATTCCACAATACATTTTGCCCGGTTACACTGACAGGGTTTTACTATGTTACCAGTGCAGGGAATATATTAAACCAAAACAAATAAACAAATATAATTAACAAGAAAAAAACCAAACCTCTGTAGCATGAACTAGGGTTTTTTTTTTTTTTTTTTTTTTTTTTTTTTCCCACAATATACATCTCAGATAAAATCAGACCTAATTGGTTTTATGTACTCTATCCAGTTTTCCCAAATTCTTTTAAATCTATCCACTTCCAGTCTCAGAGAAAAAGTTAGCTTTTCCATCACATAAATATTGTGTATTACCTCAACCCAGTCCTCAACCTTAGGTACCTCATTCTTCATCCACTTTCTGGTTATTGCTTTTTTGCTTGCAATCAGCATTATTCTATAAATATGTTTGTCTCCAGATCTAGAAAAGTTTATGTCCAGTTTCCCCAGATATATGAAACCACTCTTCTATGGGTAAAATGTCAGGAATAGCTTAACAAGTAATATAAACTTTCACATGTTGATTCGTGAAACATAAATACTTTGGACCATGTACAAAAATGATCCCCGATTCTCTGTTTAAAGATAGAGAATATTGTCTGAAGTGTAGTGTGGTCCTCGACTGCCACGTTAACACCACACAGAGTCTAAAAAGAACCCACCGTCTGTCTGCCGGCTGAAGAATGTGAAGTCAAAGAGAGGTCCTGATGATGTTTTGGCTGCAGACTATCCAACTTACTGCACATCAATCCTGCGAGCGGCTCTGCAGAGTTTTGACTGGACAGCAGACCCCAGACTCACCCCGGTGGGAATGCTGAGGGTCTCTCCGGCCCTGACATCCAGGTTACCCCATGCCGCTCCGAGGCCTGGAAGCTGTAATTATGGAGAGGCAGAGACGGAGCCTCTTTACAAACACACACATTCATGCACGCAAATACACACACACACATTTGCACATAAATGGACAGAGACAAATGTGCAAAGCGAGACACACAGTCATGTGTAAATCAGACATTTAAAGGCAGAGACATGCATGCAAACACACAAAAACATACTGTACACACTCATGCACAGCCATATACTGACACAAATATCATAAAGATACTTGCACAACTTACAGACCTAGAAAAACACACACACCCATAGACAAACAAACATGCAGGGACACACACAGACACTGGAACATACAGTACACACACAGGGAAGTAGACACACACACTCCCAGGTACACACACATGCCGGGTAGCTGCCAGCCCCGTCATAAATCTGCCAGCTCAATTAATCAAGCAGTTCCCCTGGGGGGCTGCTGGAGCCAGCCTCAAACCCGCTGACGTGCCCCCAGTGCTGCAGAGCGCTCCCACAGGGCTTTAGAGCCCACTGCTCCCCGGAGAATGACAGGAGGAAATAACTGTCTCAACTGCAGAATGCGACCAGACTCCAATGTGTGACCTTTCAGTCGTGTGTGATTTGAGAGCAGAGGCTGAGAGAGAGGGATGGGCGGCAGAGAGGGGAGAGCGTCTGAGCCTGTCCACAGTCCTGCAGCACACACTAATCCAACATGTCCAACACTTCACACACGGAATGTGGACGTGTTTTCTGAAAAATAGGCAAAAATATTCATCCTTTATGATTATGAGGCCTAGATAATTACAAATAAAATAAACCTCAGTACTGTTTTTAGATGAAAAAAATGATCTAACGTTCAACAATGACACATAATCACTTTAAACTGGGAAAGATATTAGGAAAAAAACATAATATGACAAACACATGGGTGGGGAATAACCTGACAGAGACTGAAAACGTTATAGAACACAAGTCTTTTGTTTTATGTATCATTCAATTGACTGGTAGGGATGTTTGTACAGAGAGAATTTGAGTGTGTCTCATTACTTAATATTTATTTCATTTTATAATACATATGTGGTTGTGTGTGTGAATGTTTTTTAATGTATTTATTTATTTTAGTGTTATTTTATTATTCTGCATATATGTAAAGGTGTTAGTGTTGGTGTTTGTTCAGTGTCGTTATCTTGATAAACCTTAAAAAAACAGGGAAAAAACCAAACCTTCTTTATGATTATAAGGCCTAGATAATTGAAAAAATAATCTAATATTCAACATTGACACATGATCACTTCAAATTGGGTATATGGGATATGGTTAGAATTTTTTTTTTTTAAATTAATGCATCTCCTCCTTCTTTTGTCTTACTCACCTTTCTTTATTTTCACTTCAGATGATCAATTAAACATTATTTGTAAGTCATTTTACATTCTGAGCTCAGATGAAACAGTGCCCTCCTGTGCTTCCTAATGGATCATTACGGGGTAGTTTCCCTAATACTAGACTTTTAGAATGTTAAAAGCGTTCTGTGTAAATAATTACCACCCCCCCCACCCACCCAGGTGAGGCAAGGGGTATTGTTTTTGATTCGGTTTGTTTGATTGTTTGTTTGTTTGTTGTTAACACTCTAGCAGCAAAACTATTGGTTAAATTCATACCAAATTGGGTTTATAGATTGCCACTGACCCAGAATAGATGTGATTATATTTTTGGAAAAGTACATCAAAGTTCCATTTTTTTTAATGAATTTTTAAAATCTTTTTGTTTTCTCCTATTTACTTATAATGGGCAAAATTTCACATGTCTATAAAAACATCACTTTTTTTCAGTTTACTTCAGATTTAGCACATATATAGAGGCAATTA
The DNA here is from genome assembly GCF_902148855.1 of Sphaeramia orbicularis. Lineage (NCBI taxonomy): Eukaryota > Metazoa > Chordata > Actinopteri > Kurtiformes > Apogonidae > Sphaeramia > Sphaeramia orbicularis. The sequence continues at coordinate 15,351,005 of NC_043966.1, forward strand.
ATATGCTGACATCGGCACATGCATAGACATGATGACATCAGCTGGATCGATGCCAAAATAAGCTACAACATGTGTGAGGGGCGGGGTTTGTCGTGCCTGGAACCACTTGTTTAAACTATATTTTACATCAAGTTTTTATTCTTAAATGATATAGTTTCTACTTTAGTTAAAATGAACAGCCAATGACATGACTCTAAATGATTCTCATTTGAGAAACTATTCATCCGTCTGCCTCCTCTCCTTTTACAGGTTTGTACTCTTTACTCCATTTTTAAAATCTTGTGTTACTGGCACTTGAAGACAAATCATCTTTTTTCATGATTCCATAAAATCTGTAGGAAACATATGAGTCTGTCGTTGAAGTCCTTATGGTGAAGTTATGCTTTAAAACGTATTTAATGTGAATTATTGTGAGCAGTTAACTGTTAAAAGCCAAGACTGAACATATCCATTTCTTTGCTTTTTGCGTCACTTGAACCTCATTTATATGTTATAGATATGTGTGACTGTTTATGGGTTAAATAAACTAATGTAACAACCCGATCATCCACCAACGACCAAAACCATCTACTGATCAAAACATTTTAATACCTGTTGATCCATTAATTTTATCAATACATGTAAATAATTGGTGCAAAATACAGTTTGTCATCTTTTCATGGTCATCACATATGACCCATTTGGACGTTCAGAGGCTCCGTAGTTACTGTGGAAACACCATCATCTTCTACAACATTGATTCACCAGTAAAACCCATGGAGTTGGATCAATGACAGAAGTTGTAGATGTTTGTTTTTAGGTTCAGTCATTAATATCCTTGCTAAAAAAAAAGTCATTTTTTGGTCTAATTTTTTTCTGTTAAATAATAACTTTTGAATTTACTGTGAGTTTTCATGAACATCTACATGATCAGTAAATTAAATATAGGGGAAAATACTTGATTTACCCTAAAAAATGCTAAATACAGAGGATAATAGTGTAACAAATGGTGATAAATCACTTCATCCATAAAGACCCAAACATCCACTGTTGACCAAAAGCATCTACTGATCTAAACTGTTTAATACCTGTTGATTCACTGATTCTATCAATACATGTAAATAATTGGTGTAAAATGCAGTTTGTCATCTTTTCATGGTGATCAGATATGAGCCATTTGGACGTTCAGAGGCTCCGTAGTTACCGTGGTAACATCGTCATCTTCTACAACATTGATTCACCAGTAAAACCCATGGATTTGGATCAATGACAATGGATGGAAACACTTGGTTTATGTTCAGCTAATGATATATTTCGCTGGAAAAGTCATTTTTTTCTTCAGTTTTCTCTGTTTTTTATATAATAACAGTTGCACTTACTCCGAGCTTTTTTGCAACATCTACATGATCAGGAAGTTAAATGCAGGAAAATACATGATTTTCACTGAAAAAACACAAAACAAAGAGGATAATATTACAATAAATGGTGATAAATCACTTAGGAAAGGTTAAATATAGAGAAAAATTTATTTGGGATCTGCCACATAAGTCACACTGGGTCTTTATAGGTTAATAAAGGTTAAATATAGAGGAAAAAAATCATTTGGAAAGCAGCTCAGGTTCTTTGAGTTAAAATTTTCAGGTCACAAAAATCCATTATGATAGATTTGATCATCTTTTGTTGTTGCATAAAGGCTATAAATTAACTACTCATGAGTTGCAAATACAATCTAATATAAAACACTGGAGGTGTTTTCTGAAGGTAACAGGGTACTAAAGTAAAATTCCATAAGTGCAGGCTTCTGTTAAAGGTACAAAACCCACCCAAGGGTCTTATTCCGTGTGGAGCCTGAATGATTCAAGGTTCCCAGAAATGGACCAGGATTATTTGTTGTGTCAGAGCTGTCATGGATGTGTCTGGGGGCCCACACGTTTTAGTGGTGCCTCTGACCCCATAAATTAAACTCAAAATGCAAGACAGCGACGGTATATCACTCCCAACATATTACTTACTACTGAGCACATTCTTCACAGGAAAATCAGAATATCTGAGGCTTTCTGAAAATAAGTTTGTATGTTTGTGAACACAGATGTTGAGTAAAAGAGAAAAAAAAAAAAAAAAAAAAAACTAGAGAAAGGATAGTGTGAGTTTAGAGGTCAACACCAGAGGGCGCTGTTGGACTGGAATGCACACAGTAAATACACAGTGCAATGAAAGGGACATATTTATACTTTTGCTTATTATTATTATTATTATCATTATTTTATTTTTTTAAAGTTTTTTTTTAATACTTTCAATGTTCTTTACACCAGATACTTAAAGTCAGACACATTCCTATTTTTATTTATTTATTTATTTATTCATTTTAGATTTGTCTTGTTTTTTGTTTTTTTTCTTTTTTTCCGATGTTTCGTATTATGTTTGTGTCTGAAATAAACTTAACAAATAAACAAAAAGTCCTCCACTCAAAAAGCACTTTTCAGTGTTAGTGTGTAATCTTTGACTTTCACAGTGTGCAGTGCTTTAAGGAATAGAATAGAATAGAATAGAATAGAATAGAATAGAATAGAATAGAATAGAATAGCCTTTATTGTCATCGTGTAACTCCAGTCAGCAGCAATATTTACAAACACCCGTATTACAGAAATAAGAATAGAGTGAATATAAAGTTATAAAATCTAAAATAACATATGAAAATATAATAAAAAATTTACAATTTAACAATGTGTTATAAGAATAGAGCTTAGTAGAGCTTTAGTCGAGACTGTTTTTAGCTTTTGTTTTAAATATCTCTTATTCCTGTTTTAATTTCCGTCTTTACTTTTATCTTTTCTGCACCTTCCTTTTGTTTAATGTTTTATTCTCTATGATTTTAATGTAGTTTTATGCCTTTGTAAAGCACTTTGAATTCTTGTGTATGAATGGTGCTACATAAATAAATTTGCCTTGCCTAGAATGAAAAACAAAACTGGATGAAATATGAATGGGTGCAATTTACTGTATTAACAATATGTGACAGTATACATATCTATGAACAACATTAACAGTATGTGACAGTATACATATCTATGAACAATATTAACAATATTTCCAGTTTTAACAGTATGTGACAGAATATATTATAAATATATATATGAACAATATTAACATTGTGACAATATACATATCTATTACCAATATTACCAGTATATATGTACAATATTAACAGTATTAACAGTATGTGACAGTGTGTGTGTGTGTGTGTGTGTGTGTGTGTGTATATATGAACAATATTAACATTGTGACAATATACATATCTATTACCAATATTACCAGTATATATGTACAATATTAACAGTATTAACAGTATGTGACAGTGTGTGTGTGTGTGTGTGTGTGTGTGTGTGTGTGTATATATGAACAATATTAACATTGTGACAATATACATATCTATTACCAATATTACCAGTATATATGTACAATATTAACAGTATTAACAGTATGTGACTGTGTGTGTGTGTGTGTGTGTGTGTGTGTGTGTGTGTGTATATATATGAACAATATTAACAGTATGTATTACTTTTGAATATAGAATGTATCTCTATAAACAGTATGCATTTCCTGTAAAAACTGTACATTTTACTGTAAAACAGTCTGTATGTCTATGAACCTGGTCTATATAAAAATTGTGCATTTATGTTTGATAAGTATTGAATAAATATTGCATTGTTACTGAAAAACAGATTATTGCATGGTTATACTTATTGAACATAATTCACATTTGACAGAATCTGAGGTCACGTCCACACTAATGCATTTCTGTTTATACTTACGTCCACATTACTCCAGCGTTTTAACCTCCTAAAAATGCAGTTTTGGAAATGCTGCTGTGCCCAGTTTACTCTGGAAACTCTGGGGTTCCTTGGTAAAAACAACGACTTAAGAACAACGATGCAGACAGTCTTATTTTCTTCCTGATTGTGCCTCATCAGTCACTGTTTACAGTATTGTGCAAAAGTCTGAGCCCACCTTTAGCTTTGTTGTTTTGAGCATAGATATTTATTTCTCATACAACAAAAAAACATAGTGAATATGTGCACATCCTTAACCCATAACCCCTCAGTCCATGTAAATAATTGGTATAAAATACAGTTTGTCATCTTTTCATGGTCATTAGATATGACCCATTTGGATGTTCAGAGGCTCCGTAGTTACCGTGGAAACTCCGTCATCATCTACAGCATTGATTCACCAGTAAAACCCATGGAGTTGGATCAATGACAGTGGATGGAGACACTCATTTTATGTTCAGTTAATGACATATTTTTCTGAAAAAACAATCTTTTTCTGTAGTTCTCTCTGTTTCTTATATAATAACCCTCAACTTTAATCCGAGCTTTAATGAACATCTACATAATCAGTACATTAAATATTGGAAAATACCTGATTTTACTTAAAAATGGAAAGTGCAGAGCATGATATTAGAGTAAAAGGTGATAAATCACTTAAGAAAGGTTAAAAATAGAGAAAAATTCATTTGAGAACTGCCACAAAAGTAGCACTGGGTCTTTATGGGTTAAAAGACACACACACACAAAAAAAATTGAACTAAACTCATAATTTTATTGTACACACAATGATGGTAAAGTCTATTCTATTCTATTCTATTCTATTCTATTCTATTCTATTCTATTCTATTCTATTCTATTTTTTATTACTATTTTTATTGTTTTTTTGTTTTGTTTTGTTTTTAAATATTCATCTACTTTATTTTTCGATTTTTATTTTTATTTTTTTTTAATTTATTTTAAATGTGGGCCACTTATAAGCAATTAACCAAATATAGTAACTTCATTGACCTTGACAGTAAAAAAATGTTGAAAAAATTTCACAAAAATAAAAAAATTCTTGTTATGTCCTCCAATAACACACTACGGTTGATAGTTTGAAGTTCACAGTATTTCTATGAGTGCCCTATAAAAGGTTAATATCAACTTTTACAAGTGTGATGTGGAAACTTGAAGGCATCGGCGCAGAAAGATTAAAAGTGAATTTTTAGGGAAGCAGGAAGCATCTTTTACCCAGCAGATACATTTTAGAAATTAACACTATTTGCATATTAAGAGATTCCAAAGTTTTCACTGAGCATGTCTCATGGCGTGACTGAAAGGGGGCTTTAACCTTTTAGTAATGCTTCGGTTGCGGCTGAAGTGGATTTAGTGTTTGCCTGGGAGAGAAGCAAATCTGACCACAAGCCCGAGAGGATGTCCTGACCTTTTCTAATGTATGTGCAAAGCCGAGCGGTCAGCAGCTGTCAGTCTGCAGTGCGTCTGTTCATTTTCAATTCACTGAGCTGCGTTTTCACAGTCCTCCAGTAGGTGGCAGGCACGTACTGCACTGGGTTACGCTTACTTCCTGTAGCTGAAGGATGTGGGCGCTGTGCCTGACTGCCAACTCAGGCATTATCTCACCCCAGTTTGATTCCATTACACAGGCAGAGGAGGAAAATAAGGCTGACTCACAGTGCCGTTGCTGTCCGAGTCAAAGAATTAAGTGTTCTCAGAATACTGAATGAGATATGGCTCCTCTAAATCTTTACTTAGTGCTTAATTACAATCAGCAGTGCCTTTCAAATATGGCCCCTTTAAGATGATAATTGCAGGGAGGCTGAAATTCATTAATACAAGGTCACGGAGGCTTTGTCTAGTAACCTGTTGAAAGTAATCGTAATATTTCTGCAAAAGCTCGGGCCGCTGAGTTTTGTTAATCAGCTTGTCCAACCGTAGGTCACTTTGTTTTGGTCCACAGGGAATTGCACGTTCACGATTTGACCATCTCTTGTAGATATAATATAATAAGGTTCAGCTGATGTAATCCAGCTCTCTAAGGAGAATATCAACAGGGAGTGTGAACAGTGAGAATACTGAAGAGAACAGTCCTCGAATGACCAGTATCTGCACGTCACAGGTTCTAAGACTCGGTCAGGGGTGTCAAACATGCAACCCGGGGGCCAAAACTGGACCGCCAAAGGTGCCAATCAGGGATGGATTTGGGTGCTTCTATGAAACTGGGTTCATTTTGGTACCTGGCACTTTGTCAGCTTTTTAGACCCAATAATAAAAGAGAAATTTAGACATATTTCCCCCCAGGATGTACCTAATGATGACCTCAGATAAATGCAAAAAAAATTATACTTTTGCTCTGAGCCATCCCAAAATCAATGAATTTTAGTAAAATATTGGGGCCAAAAATAGTTCGGTGTCATTTGATCTGAAAACATGGCTGTAAATGGTCTTATATAGGGCTATAATTAAAGACATTAGAGGATCCTAGTGGATCCTAGTGTTTTTTCTAATCTAGACAAGTGGGTTTTTCGTGAATCTCAGTCTTATTCCAGATTTTGTGTGTAAGCCATCGTGTCCAATTGCGTTACATACGGAACCTGCCCTTTTAAACACAAATAAATTGAGTGATTTTGCAACAGCGGCCATTTTGTGAAACACTCTGCCTTGCATAATTAGTTTGATTCCCAAAATCTACCGTAGCACATAATTTTTGTGTCCTTTTTACTGTGTTACATGCAGATTTTTGTATCGAATTTATTGTTAAATCCTACTTTATAATGCACGTTCTGTGTCCATCCGATCAATGTTGCAGCACAGGAGGGCGTTTGTACGGCTTTTCCTCAGCGTTCACAGGCCTGATCACCACCAAACTCACCAAATGAGTAGAAACATTACCTGACTATCTACTAGGCACAATTTTATGTCCGTATTCAAATGTTGTGAGGTATGCTGGGCGATTTTAGCCTCTCATGCTATCATACAATGGCACCACGGGTACAATGCCGCTAGTATATATAATATATTGTTAAAATTCCATTTATTTTTCTTCAGAAATTCCTGTATTTTCAGGTTGAATTATCAATATTTATAGACTATGATGCTATTATTTCCCTAATCTGGCCCATTTGAGATCAAGTCCCGCCCTTTCCAAGTGTACTCCATGGGACCTTATTTTGGGAAGAAATTGTATTGTAGTCATTGGTTAGAGATGAGTAAGATTATTTTACAAATCAAGAAAGTGTTTAGTGTGAAACTGTTTAAGTATCAGATGGTGAAATTACGTAAGATTATAAAGTAAGGAATTATTTTTAAGTAACAGTAAAAAGTAATCTGTAATTTATTACAGTTTGGAAGTACCTAGCACAACACTAGTTTTAAGGAGCTATCAGTTATAATTTTCTAAGTGCTGCTGTTGTTTGGTCGCTAAATGTGGTTTGAAGCTTTTTTTCAGGTAAAAGAGTCAGTATCTAAATGTCAAATCTGTGGTCGATAAAAAGATAGAGCCTACCTGAAAAATCCTTGCTATGTTTTTGGAGATGTGTTGTCCCTTTAACTCTCTTCAACCCCTTCAAATGCTCTCACCAAGGGCTAGTTAGCAGCTACCAGTCTGTCAACACACAACAACCAGGCAGTCAGAGCTGATTTTTCCTCAACAACAGTCTTATCTCTGCAGGCACTTCTGAAATATGCTGCTGGCTCTGATAGGTCCGCCGTGGCTCTGTCTTATACTTCATACTGACCTGACTGTCCGAGATAACGCCGTTGTCGCTGCGGTAAAAGGAGTAGTGACTGATCAGGACTTTAATTTATCATTTATCAGGGAGGTTCCATTTAGATACAAGATCGGTTTTTCCATGGAGTGCAGCTCAAAATGGCAGATAAAAAACAATTTCAACTATAAAACCAAGAAAAGATAGTAAAAGACAAATAAGAGAATAAAGAAGATAAAACTGAGACGAACTGATCATACCGTTCATCTGTCATATTGATCGGAGGCAAAGCACATTGGGTCTCTGGCTAACTGCTAACGAGTGGCTAATATTACGACTTTATGCCTCATTTCCTGTTGATATAACCAACACCATTAGTACCACACAGAGAGCAGCTTTATTATGGAAAACCCTTTTGTGTTGAGAAAAATAGTTCTGCTGCATTGGCTTCGCAACTAAAATTTAACTCTCGGTTTCTTCTTGTTTAGCAAAGACAGACCAGACATCACACTAGACCAGTGATTTTCAACCTTGGGGTCAGGACCCCACATGGGGTCGCCTGGAATTCAAATGGGGTCACCTGAAATTTCTAGTAATTGATAAAAAAATAATACAAAAACCTTACTAATAAAAAATATATGGTGAGTTGTGAGAGACAATCCCAATCCATAAAAGACATGACAAACTCTGAAGCTGAAACTGAAGCACTGTGGTACTGTTTATCTTTCTAATGTTCATTGTGGTCGGTTTCAGATGCTGCAGCTCTTTCATCATTCATAGTTTGAGTTGTTGTTTGTTCAGTATTAATTGTCAGCCTTGTAAATCCAAACTGGACTGACTGCACATATCCTGACCAAGGAAAATAAAATTCTCACTTTGTGCAGTAATCTACACCTGGCTTTTCTGCCTCCGTCCAGAATAATATACATTATATAGACTAAATGTCATCTAAAATTAACGTTTATTAAATGATCAAAACAAAATAATTTTAGCAAAAAAAAAAAAAAAAAAGTCTCCGTTTTGAATATCTGGGGTCACCAGAAACTGGTAATGTTAAAATGGGGTCACAAGCCAAAAAAGGTTGGAACCCTCTGCACTAGACAAACCCAAACTCACAAATCCATACTGAAGCTCTGTCTTCATTGGTTTGGGCAGATTAGACACTAACGGCTTTATTCCATAATTAATCAGTCAATCAAATTTGATTAGTGTAGCACTTTTCATACATATTACATGTAGCACAAAGTGCTTTACACCAAACCTCCCACTGTCCCTCCGCTGCAAATAACAATGAAATAAAAGCAACAGAGTAAAGCAGTGTTTCCAACCTTTTTTTGGTTCATGACCCCATTTTAACATCACAAATTTCTGGTGACCCCAGTCATTCAAAACGGAGCCTTTTTTTTTTTTTTTTGCTAAAATTAATTTGTTTTTGATCATGTAATAGTTTGCTATACTATGTTGCAAATAAACATTAATTTTAGACGACATTTAGTCTATATAATGTATATTATTCTGGACGGAGGCAGAAAAGCCAGGTGTAGATTACTGCACAAAGTAAGAATTTTATTTTCCTTGGTCAGGATATGTACAGTCAGTCCAGCTTGGATTTACAAGGCTGACAATTAATACTGAACAAACAAGAACTCAAACTATGAATTATGAAAGAGCTGCAGCATCTGAAACCGACCACAATGAACATTTGACAGATAAACAGTACCACAGTGCTTCAGTTTCAGCTTCACCGTTTGTCATGTCTGTTATGGATGGGGATTGTCTCTCAACTCACCATATAATTTTTATTAGTAAGTTGTATTTTTTTTTTTTTTTTTTTTTTTTTATCAATTACTGGAAATTTCAGGTGACCGTGGGGTCATGACCCCAAGGTTGAAAAACACTGTCTTAGTCAGTAGGGATGTGTATTGTGGAAATGCTGCTGACCCTGAACTAAAATCCAATGTGCCTTTATGTCTTTGTATCCCCCATTATTTCTTCTTTTTTTTTTTTTTTTATAGTATATTGAAGGTTCGTTCTTTAAACTTTAAAAAGACACAGTACTGTAGTTGTCAAATGCTTCTAAAGATCTGATATTTGAGATGTTAAATATTCCAAAACATGCTACTGTGTACTGTGAGGGAAAGATTATTTTATCTAAACACTGGAGTAAAGCCATGCTAAAAAGTAAGAGTGTAACTAAAAACTAAACTAAAATTATAGGTTTTAAGTTTACTTTTAAAAATATGAAGACTCGCAGCGGACCTCTGGTAGACTGTTCCAGATTTTGGGGCCATAAAAGGTGTATTGTTTTCTCTTATGTCCAATAGATATATCCATCTGTATGAAACTTGGTATCATTGAATGTTGAATTATATTCCCAATAGCTGGCTTAAAAATCAAAGAATTAGTGTCTGGAAAAACTACTCTTCTTGTAACTTTTTTCAAGAGATGTGCTGCCAAGAAATTCTCAAAAATCATGGTCACAAACATTTACTGAGTTTTGCGGTTTATAATAATCCTACCTCAATCTTTATCTTACGTAATTGCAGTTTTTGCAAATTATTGGTGCTGCTTTGGAGCCAGTTTTCCTGACAGCTTTTTCGACAAGCTTTTAGTCAGAGTGGTGTTTTCATGGTTCATGTTTCATTGTTCCTATGTTACTTTAAGTGTTTGTCTATGAGCTGCACCATGTAATTTTATTTCTCCGAAGCAGTTTGTGATTTTTATCTGTGAAAGGCATTGAACAAATAAATGTCATTTACTGACTTTTTCCCAGTGGGCCGACTCTTTGGTTGTAAAAATGTGAAGATCTGACTTTAGATTAAACACCGACTCCAAACCAGTTAAAAATTCATTGTCTAGAAAGAGTCTTTATATTTTATTCCAACTGTCCGCATAGGCCTACATTTTTGCTGGGTGTAAAATAGAAAACACTCTTGTCTTAACAGTACAGCAAATTGTGTGCTTTTTCTACAAAATCATTCAGCCTTTTCTTTTCTTTTTTTTTCCTGTAATCACTATTTCTTCCCTCACAAGCAATTCAAATCCAAAATTGCCAGCTGGAGTCATTCCATTATTATGCACCATTATCAACCACCACACATGAACAGCATTTCATTAAGCCGGCCTCATACTGCTTTGAAAATGTTCAAGTGGTCTTTGGGTGAAGAAACTGCTTCTTAGGTCTGTTTTACTTCTTGGTAACTGGAAGAACAGACCCCTGTTGCTATGAAGTTGCCTATAGTTTGATTTTTAAGTGCCTACGGTGGGCGACAGTTACAAAAGAGTCAAAAATATCGGGCAAGTGATTATTTTCAGTAATTTCCACACATTTACAAGACAGTGACAGCAACAGTTCCAGTGAGGACAGTGAGTCAACAATCTCAGGTCCAATGTGGTCTTCAGGGTCTGTAAGGTCCACCTCTGCATGAACGGTGAGTGGACCTGCTTTGTTAGGTACCATGAAGTAATGGTACTAATGTAAGGAATGATGTTCAAATGGGGAATGTGGATGTGGACAGGGGTCTGGATCAGCACTTATGTTGGTCTAATGTTCTAAAATACATGTTCCTTTCACCTTAGACTTAGACAAACTTTATTACTTATTTATTATTTACTCAGGTATGCACAAAGTGTATACAGAACAAAATTTTATTGCATTCAGCTCGGGACAAGAATCTAATATAAAGTGCTAAGTTGTTTAATAACACTGGTCAACAACAAATATATTGTTTAAGTTTTTTGAGCTGATTTAGGATAATTTTGGTGTGCTGAATCCAAAAATCACATTAATTTTGCTCAGGTCAACTTTCTGAACTATGCAACATATTGGCTTTTTAACATTTTTGCTTACATTTATGGGCATTTTCACAACATATGATACAAAATTCTTTCATATTTCTTGCAATAAACGAGTTCTGAAGATTTTACTTTTGCCAATTTATGATTAATGTTTTTTTTAATATTACTGGTGAATGAAATGGCTTCGACTAGAAGATCTTGCAAAAATAAGCCTGACGTATTCTGCTACATCTGCGGTGAATACATAATAAATAATAAATACATCCTGTTAGAAAATGATTTTTTTCTCTTAAAACCTATTTTGGGTGAGAACTATATAAAAAAAATCAACGGATAAAGTCACAAAAATGTAATCAATTTTGTGAGAAGATCAAATTTTTCAAAATCAAATTAGCAAAATAACCTGACCTGATTGAGAAAAACAGATGTCATTTTTGGATTTAGCGGTGCAAAATGGTCCTAATTCAGTTGAAAAAACCTAGACAACTTGCAAAAAACATTTTTTGTAACCCAGTGTAATTCATTAATAATATAATGATAAAATACAGCTGTATAGTGATAAAATACTACTACATGTCTTTTTCTTGTATTTTTTTTATATTTACTTCTTGTATTTTTTATTTTTTGACATTTACGCATAAGGACCCAAATATTGTAACTTCACTGACCTTGAATGACATGACAACAAAAAAATTTCACAAAATTACTAAAGTCTTGTTATATCCTCCAATAGCACACTAAGATTGAAAATGTGAATTTCAGAGTATTTCTATGTGTGAACTTTAAAGGGTTAAGCCTTAGATGCAGAAGTGGATGAAAAATGGCCCAATGAGGTTATTTTCTTGCAGTATCTTTGTAATATAGTTATTAGTTCATATTCCAAGTATTCCTCAAAAACATGTTTTCAACACAGTGCTATTTCAATTCAATAGTTTATTGTCATTGTATAACAAAAACACAATGAGACTGAAGTTCAAGCATCTTCAAAGAGACAGCAATACAATACAAAAGCAAAATTAAAGTGCAACTCCATAGAGCAAAAAAAACTAGCATCAAACATAGGATGAAGTTCAAATGAAAGTCCCAGTGGGTGAGGGGTGGGGGGGCTGGGATCATGGAATATGTAAAGAGCGGGGTTGCATTAAAATTTTAAATTTGCCTTTTACAGATTTTAAGAAATTGTACTTTTTGTATTGCTACCCCCAAGTTTCCATAGGTGGGTCAAAATCCAATCCAATCCATTTTTATATATAAAGCACAAATTTAAACAGACACAAAGGTTTCCAAAGTGCTGTACAGTAAAATAAATGCAATAAAACATAATCAAAGATAAAATACTAAGATAAAAACACAATGAAACATAATCATTCAATAAATAAATAAATAGACTGTCCACCCCAGATACAATATCCACGTACATATAATCAACATCCTATGCAGTGTGAAAAAGCCAAAGAGAAGAGGTGGATTTTAAGAAGAGTGACCCGAAAAAATGACTCGCATTCATTTTCAGTGGAATTTCATCTGAAGCTTTGATTAATGCAACAGCAAAACCTAAGGACTCACTCACTCACTCACTCACTCACTCACTCACAAAATGGATGTTGACATTGTTCTATTACTCTTTTATACAATATATTATATACTACAGAGTGTCCCATAAGTCTCCATACATAGGAAAAATAAACGTTTCTTGACATAAACCATTTTTATTTTTATAATATGCTCTATATGACTGCCGTTTTGTCGGGAACAAATTGATCCAAAACACTTCCTGTTTTTTTTAACTTGACAATAAGTTTTGCCACAGTGTCGTGTGTGATACTCGTCCCATGTTTTCTGTTAAATGTGCTTGCAACCATACGACTGCTTGCTGAACCAGCCATCAGGAGGATTTCATTTCGTTGCTCTTTATTCAAATGCATTCTTTGGGTTATCTGAAATTTAAAGAAATACATGTTAGAACCATATATGTATGGAATGTATTATGTCTCCTATGTATGGAGACTTATGGGACACCCTGTATAAATACTTTGCTTTTAAAATTTTAATCCATTTCCTTCATCTGCTTTTAATTTACTGTTGTTTGTTTTCATATCCAACTAAATCTGTAAAGCCCTGTGACACAACCTTGTTGTTATATAGGGCTCTACAAATAAAATTGAATTGAACTGAATTGAAAATTTTCTAAATATTACAAAAAAAAAAAAAAATTAAAAGATATATATATTTTAAACATGAAATCCTTCTTTTGCGGACCAAAACATAATTATAGATTATTTTTCACGTGACAAAATGATAAAAGTGGCATAAAAGCACATTGATTATACCACTCCTCCTCCACTCATAGGGGAGTGTCGGGTACAGACACTTGTGCATTTAAGAGTTAAGATAAAAAAAAGCAAAAAGACTCAAACATGATCATCTCAATAATTTAGGAAAAATAAAATTATACTTTGCTTTTAAAATTTTAATCCATTTCCTTCATCTGCTTTTAATTTACTGTTGTTTGTTTTCATATCCAACTAAATCTGTAAAGCCCTGTGACACAACCTTGTTGTTATATAGGGCTCTACAAATAAAACCGAATTGAACTGAATTGAAAATTTTCTAAATATTAAAAAAAAAAAAATTAAATTAAAAAAAAAAAAAATTTTAAACATGAAATCATTCTTTTGTGGACCAAAACATAATTACTTCCGCCAAGGAGGTTATGTTTTTGCCAGAGTTTGTTTGTCTGTTTGTTTTTGTTTGTCTGTCCGTTAGTGTGCAACATAACTCAAAAAGTTATGGACAGATTTGGATGAAATTTTCAGGGTTTGTTGGAAATGGGATAAGGAAGAAATGATTAAATTTTGGTGGTGATCGGGGGTGGGGGGGCCCACTGATCAGCCTTGGCGGAGGTCTGCGCTCTCCGAGTGCTTCTAGTTATAGATTATTTTTCACGTGACAAAATGATAAAAGTGGCATAAAAGCACATTGATTATACCACTCCTCCTCCACTCATAGGGGAGTGTCGGGTACAGACACTTGTGCATTTAAGAGTTAAGATTAAAAAAAACCAAAAAGACTCAAACATGATCATCTCAATAATTTAGGGAAAATAAAAACAGAGCTTGATATTGCATTCCTTCCCTGCTGGTTATGGTGAGATCATGTGATGCTTTCCATCTTTAAACACTTCTATGATGGCACAAGTCTGTTCTGGGATTACAAACAGACACCAGTGTCGCTCTGCTACTGCCGCCGGTTAATATCAGTGTGAAACCATGTGTTAATTGCCAGTATTTCAGGACAGAATGCGAACATCTGCACGTGGAGGGGGTCGGTGTCAGGCTCCTGATTACTGCAGAGGTGTCTCCTGCTCTTGCACAATGTTATAAATGCTATAAATGCCAAATCCTGTGTAATGATATAGTGCTGAGCTATTAGAACAGCAGAGCAGCAGACGAACAGGCTTGTCACTTATGTTATGTAACTTGACAGGGTGTGAACCGCACACTTTAACATTATAGACTCATATGGATGTGTCTGAGAACGGGATTCCAGCATTGATAACCACATTCACTGACAGAAAGAGCCCCAGACTGGAACTTTACCCATGAGTCATTGCCTCCTCTGCCATTTTCACTCTGAATAATGTTCAAGTGACATTCTAGTGTTTCCGAGGTTGCTTCCTGGAATCACATTAATTGCAACCAAGTGCAGTAAAATATTTTTTTACCCTTTTGATCTGTATGACAACGTGTCATACGCAATAATCTGACCAACATTGCACATAATTGTTTAACTACATTTAAGTCTTTTCAGTGGTTAAATGTCAAGGTTATGTATATATACTGCAGTGGGATTCTCCTTGAGTTCTCAAAATCTATTATGGCTTCCTTACATAACAGCGACATACATGTGAATCAGTGTCAGATGACGTAAATAGCTAACATTGGTTTAATTTGTCAACTTCCTGCAGTGACGTTCATGGTTTATCATGACACTGTGATAATATAGTTCACACATTTCTGGCGAGGAGGGCGATAAAGTACGGCTTACTGTCAATCATCAGTGGAAGTCAGTGGATATAAAAAGGGTGCTATTTGATTAAAAAAAAAAAAAAAAACAGAGGGGGGGATGTTTTTTGTGTCAGGGGGCAGCAGTTACATATACATGGGGGTGCAGTCCATAACTTTACATACTTTCAACGTCCAACTCCCAGGTTCTATTCCTCTATTATACACTGGATCTTACATGAAATTTTCACAATGTCTAACCTGTATCCACTGGACACACAAATGCTCGATTATAGAAAAAACAATAATCACGATTATTTTAGCAATAATTGAAATCCCGATTATTAAAAACGATTATTTGTTAACCTTAAAGTTGTTTTTTTTTTCTTGCAAAACAATGTAAAATATACTCTTTAAACATAAATAAAGCTTTTAAACACTAAAACAAAGTATGTTCACTTTTGTACAAAAACTAAAAAAAAATCTTTGAATGCAATTCCTGTATACTGAAAATTCAAGTCTGTTTCCTTTTGTAAACAAATAGTGCACTGGAATTAAACTGCTATAGACTTGCCATAGAACTGTAGCAATAAAAAAAAAAAAACTCACGTAAAGTGGAAATTACAAATTCAAGTATGTTCAACGTAGTAGCAGCTCGTGTAAAATGTCTTGAAGGCAAAACCTAGTGTTTGTCCAGTGTATTCACCTTTTGTCTGAAGCCCCAGTTGTCAGTGGTGTTAATGGAGCACATACCTTTAACCAGGTAATGTTCGATGGAGTCTTTTTTTCTTTTGGTGTCTCTCTGATGTTGATGTGTAGGAAGTTGCAGCTAAAGAGATTCGGAGATTGAAGATTGCATTGCGGACGAAGTTGTAGACGGAGTTGGTTTTTTTTGTGTGTGTTTTGGTTTTTCATCATAAATCATAAAGGTCGCGGAGGTTAAACTTTAGATGGTTACAAAGGTTTGTTGTGTTTACCGGTCGGTGTGGACACAACTACGAAACACTTTTCGCACCTAATGTGTGTTTTTGCTCTTCATCTTCTTCATCAAACCCAAAGTGATTCCATACAATTGAATTTGACTTGCGTTTTTTGTTTACCAAGCGCTTCCGCAGTGATTCTCCAGTCATTTTTCCAGACCGCTAGGTACTACTGTCCTGGTGGGGTGGACCTGCCGGCTAGCTGGCCACTGGAGCTTAGAGGGGGGCGGGGCCGAGCAGCTCATGGTAGCTTGCGTGCACGTGAATTAAAACAACTCCAAATTAATAATCGTTTTTTCTCGATTACATAATTTTTGTAATCGTTGAGTGTAATAATCGAAATCATAATTGAATTTTGATTAATTGCACAGCACCTAGCTGGGCCCCATGAATTTGTCAGGTTTACCCCCCCTTTTTCGGCACCCCAGTGCATGAGGATGTTCACGACTTCTGAGACTGCTGACAGTTCAGTTCAGGTGAACATTAGTGCCAGTAAAGGAGGATTTAGGTGTAAGAAAACTGTCACAACCTGTTATTTCAGTTGGTTGGTTGCCCCCCCCCCCCCCCCCCCCCCCCCCCCCCGAGGATGAATTCATTGAGCAGAAGTAGGGATGTAAAAACCAGAGGGGGGGAGTTGATCCCCCCCATCCCCCCTAACAAGTCTCACCCTGGATATAAAGGTCTCTCACTGTAGATTGTACTAAATTATAGATACTAATCGCAATGTAGATGACAAAGGAGTTGCAGCCAAACATACTGGCCCAATCCTAATTCACCCTTTGGCCCTCCCCCTTACCCCTCCCCCTTGGCCCTTGCACTTGGCACTACCCCGTGAAACAGAGCTGCAAGGGGTAGGGGTTGAAACATTCCCCTGTGAAATGGGACAACCCTTCGCAACCTGTTACGTCATCAGCAGTCATCAATGTCGCTATAAACAGATGCAACAACTTTGTTTCTGAAAGTATTCATTACGCCGTCAGCAGCTGTAACCGTCTGTGCTGAATGGGCTTTGGGCATCTTTTTGTTAACTGTTAACTATAGCACATTAACACATTGAAACGGCATTAAACGGTCGATCAAATGATTAAGTTGTTAACAAAGTAAATACGTACATTCGTGTGTTTCTTTCATCACACTGCTACACTTTTTGGTTGTGTTTACCTACATCTTGTCAATGATTTGAACAGAATTATGGGAAATTTCTTCTACCCCTCTGTTTGTGGTGTGGTCCTGAAATATCTCCGTTTCAAGGGCTATACACCCCTCCCCCTTAGCCTTTCCCCTCAGTCTAATCGAGAATCGGGACATCCCTACCCCTTCAGATGAATGCGCAAAAAGGAGGGGGAGGGGTAAGGGGGAGGGGCCAAGGGGTGAATTGGGATTGGGCCATTCTCTTTATTAAAATAGAACATGTGCTAGAATTGTATTGGTTTTTTAAAATGAAAGTATTCCAGTATTCCCGAAAGCCATATTGAAGAAGTTGAAACAAATCTCAGATAAATGCAAAAAATTATACTGTTGCTCTCAGCCATCCCAAAATTAATGGATTTTTAATAAAATACTGGGGCCAAAAATAGGACAAAATTGGGACATGAAAAGCTACCTAGGTGTCAGTGCATTTAATCTGGAAAACATGGTCTTATATACCACTATAAATGAAGACACTGTGTTAAATTTGTCGATCCGAGTGGTTTTTCTAATCCAGACATGCAGGTTTTTCATGAATCTCATTCCAGGATTCATGTGTAACCCATCGTGTCCACTTGCATTACATGCAAAACCTGCCCAGTTAAACACAGATAAATCGTGAGTAATTTTGCAACAGCAGTCATTTTTGTTGAACACTGCCTTGCATAACTAGTTTGATTCCCAAAATGTGTCTTTGAGAGAAAGAAATTGTAGCTTGTAATATTCGTGTCCTTTTGACCGTGTTACATGCAGATTTTTGTAAAAACAATAATGGAAAAATAATAGAAAAATGTGCTTTGTCTGAAAAATAGTTTTATTTTTATCTCAGTAATTTTTTTTTTTTTTTTAAATAGACCCAAAGTACTTCCAAGCTTGCTTCATAACATTAGTCTACATCTTTTTTTGAATTTTTAGCCCCTCTGTCCTGTTTTTAGGTTCCAGTTTCATAGAAGCACCCAAATGGAACTTATTAGGTTGTTGAAATGCACTGTGGGTATTCTGACCGGTGGTCAGTACACACTTTGTAATTACCTTTAAGTGGTTTTACCGAATAAAAACAGCGCAGATCGGACCTCGACCCTGTAAATATAACAGCAGCAATTTTATCCACTTTTAAATCCACAGTCCCTTTAATAAAGTCAAACCCTGAAGGAAACCGTTGTAACTGATCCAATATGTGTAATTAGAAGCTATGTTTTATTGACACTATTGATTAAATGAGCCACAACACTTTCTTAAGAAATTAGTTTTAACCTGAGCCGCTATTTTTTTTTTTTTTTTTTTTTCTTTTCTTTTTTGGATAGTACCTTATTGATTGAATGTCTCTCCACAACCAACATCCGATGATGCCCAAAGAGACGAGAAGTGTCGGCGCCTTCCTTGTGACCTCTCTACAGGGAGGCGAAGTGTCGACCTGTCACTTTGCACCATGAGCCTGTCATTATGTCTGAGTGGGAAAGTGTCACACGTCTGCTGGTCTGAGCAGCTCCGCAGAGGTTCAAAGGCTTCAGGGAATAAGTGATTTCAGTCCACCAAATGGATTTCTATAATAGAATTTTCAAGGGCAGTGGAATAGTGAATAAAGTCTGCTCCTGTATGAGTGTTAGATGTGAGCTGATCACAGCGCAGCAAAACCAACAGTTCTCACCTGCGCCGTAATGAAAAGTGATGAAATAACCACATTGTCTTCAAATACAAACCGCATCCTCCTGGTAAATAAGAACAGGACATTCTCTTATCTGCAGACATTATACAGAAGAGGTGGTAAAGTAGGTATTTGAGGCCATCGCCAAGCAGAAACTAATATTTGCACTTTATGGGAACCTGCTGATAAGGTCGGCTATTTAAAACAGGTTCTGCATGACTCTTGAATAAATATCACACAACCTTTTTCTTACTAGTTTCTTCCTGAAATGAGAAGCAAATGTTTTGTACAGGTCTGACTTCAACGACAGATCTGGAAGAATTATGCTCGTATCCTCCCAAAACCCAGGAAAGTGAAATTGTTTTTCTTTTTTTTTTCTTTTTTTTTTTACATTAAACAATTGTCTTGATTGGAAACTGCACAATGCAACAGTTTTTTCAGATGCATTTTTAAAAATTATTTGTATTTATTTGTTTTTTGGTGGAATGTCCTTTGCAATGGACAGCATTTTTTTTTTAAAAGTAAAACTGTCAAACTTTTGTCCCTTACAGAGGACAAAAATGCATTGAGGATATAACAATTCCAGTAAAAAAAAAAAAAAAAGAAAAACTCACATATAATTGATTTATTTATTTTTATTTATTTGCATATCACAAACAACAGGAAAAAAAATCACGCAAGTAACATCAATTTTGCAGGAGAGGATAGAAGCTAAAAAAAGGCTTATGTAAATACCTCCCCAGAAATAAACAATACACAGAAAAAAAAAACAAAAAACGATATAACTGAAATAATATTCAAATGTAAAAAAAAAAAAAATATATATATATATATATATATATTAAAAATACAAATCAAATTATATAAATCCTTACATTTTTTTCATAAATTAGAGTCCTTTTCAGATGCTTTTTAAAAATTTTATATAAATATAAACCACTATGTTGCTTATTAGCATCCATGTATTAATCGCAAATGATCCACCTGGAATTTTAGTTGTTTTTTCTTATTTTGATGATAAAAAGGTTAGAAAATATGCTGTGAGGGAGTCTGTTTGCCCATTTTCTCAGAGCTCTTTTATTATTATTTTTTTTTTCCAGATCTTTCAAAATCTAGCAGTCATTCACAAATTACCAAATGTAATAATTCTGCTGAAATGGCTTCTTCTCCAGCCTCTAGTGCAGGCTTCAACTTCAACTTTATTTATCCCTAGAAAGGATATTCAATATGCAGCAGGGGTCATAAATACATACACAAAAACACATACACAGAAACAGCACCAAAAGATTCCACCACAATAAAATTACACAACACAGAACACCACACAATGGAGCCACTCCCTCCCCAAAACAAATGACAAAGATCCAATTCAGAAGTTAATTACCATAAAGGTCATGAGCATTAAAAAATAAATAAATAATCACAACAAAAAATTTGTAGATGTCAGCTAAGTGAAGTGAAAGGCATGAGTAAAACTACCATAATGACCTAATAAAACCTATAAAGCGAAACGTCTCAGGTTTCAGAAACCATTGGAATTTTTCCAGTTTCCCAAACAGTGAACGAGTCACAGCCATCCACACTGCATATGCACAGGGTGTGTCAGCGATGACACATCAGGTTTCAAAGAGTTTGTAACTTGTTATTTGATCGTATTCTGCAAATCCGTTGACATAATTGCATTACATTTACATTTATGGATTTGGCAGACGCTTTTTTCCAAAGCAACTTACAGGGGAAAGACCAAAAATGAAAGAAAAATACAAGAATAGATTAAAAAGACACAAAAGCAGCTGTACAATACCCTATGATATACGGCTTATTAGGAGTAAGGAAGGAAACTGTTATGTATGAATTTAGATTTTAATATGTAAAAGATACCATCTCTAAGATAAAAAAAATATATACAGGGTGACACAAAAAAACGGGAACTTTTTAACAATCCAATAAAACCAAGAGTGATGGAAGAAAAATATTTTATTCATAGTAATTGAAACCTTAAAACATGCCATTTAAGAAACAATGATGGAATTTTCATTTTTTAAAAATGACTTCCTGTAGATGGCGTCCTCCTCTATGAATGCATTCTTGAAATCTGCTGTTGAGATTCCTCATTGACCGCTGCAACATCTCAGCTGGGATACTGTGAATTTCATCCTGAATTCTCTGTTTTAACTCATCCAGAGTTCTTGGTCGAGTCGTGTACACTTTACTCTTGAGATAGCCCCACAAGAAAAAATCACAAACGGACAAATCTGGCGATCTAGGGGGCCAGGGAACGTTACCGAATCTTGAGATCACACGGTTACCAAACAATTCTCGCACAGCCGCCAATGGTTACTATGGTCCCAAAAAAACGGGAATTTTTGAAGTGCGTATTGGCAGGCATGAGCAAGTGGCAGCACTGCGAGACAGTGACCTTGAGCAAGTAAACACACCCCCATTTTAGTAACCATTGGCGGCTGTGTGAGAATTGTTTGGTAACCGTGTGATCTCAAGATTCGGTAACGTTCCCTGGCCCCCTAGATCGTCAGAGTTGTCCGTTTGTGATTTTTTCTTGTGGGGCTATCTCAAGAGTAAAGTGTACACGACTCGACCAAGAACTGTGGATGAGTTAAAACAGAGAATTCAGGATGAAATTCACAGTATCCCAGCTGAGATGTTGCAGCGGTCAATGAGGAATCTCAACAGCAGATTTCAAGAATGCATTTGTACAGGAGGACGCCATCTACAGGAAGTCATTTTAAAAAAATGAAAATTCCATCATTGTTTCTTAAATGGCATGTTTTAAGGTTTCAATTACTATGAATAAAATATTTTTCTTCCATCACTCTTGGTTTTATTGGATTGTTAAAAAGTTCCTGTTTTTTTGTGTCACCCTGTGTATATATAGATATATATAGTTAAATGGTATACCACTATGGTGACTGAGCCTATGACCCACTGACAATATGATATGAAAGGCTTTGTATTTACAGTATTTGATGACGTTCTAAACTAAGTAAATAAATAAATGAACTACAAGCACTCAGAGAGCACAGACCTCCGCCAAGGCAGATCAGTGGATACCCGTGACCCCCCCACCCCTGATCACCACCAAAATTGAATCGTTTGTTCCTTGTGCCAACTCACATCCTAAACATGAGGGGAATGAGCAAAGCAATATAAACTAGAAAGGCACTCGAAGAATGCAGACCTCAGATCAGCCCCCCCCCCCCCCCCCCCAAATCACCACCAAAATATTGTCATTTGTTCCTTGTGCCAGTATCAACATTTCCTGAAATTTTCATCCAAATCCATCCATAACATTTTGAGTTATCTCGCACACAGACAGACAAACAGACAGACAAACCAACGCTGGCAAAAACATAACCTCCTTGGCGGAGGTAATAATCTGCAGACTTTAGTGACATGTGTTCAATCACCATAGCAACCAGTGACCAGTCATTATGTGTGTCAACAGAGACTTTACTAGGCCTTGTTGATATTAACAGAAGCTGAAGTATATTTAGTTTATATATGAGTAATGTTCACATTTTCCCCTCTGTCATGGAGGTTCCACAGTCCAGCCTGCTTTAGTCTAATTTCACCAGACACAGACGGTCTAATGAACCCAAAATACCAGCCTGGGACAGTAGGTTCAGAAGGAGAGCAGAGCCTTTCAGAACAGAGCCGCAGATATTACATGCAACTGTATTCACTTTGGAAAAAGAGTGTGATTCAAGTGGCAAAACTATGAGTCAGAGGCAGCTCTAGTACCCAAATACAGAAGCAGAAATGAAGGATCAACACGTGTGCAGCTTCTGCTACTGTTCACTCACTATGTCAGACTGTAGATGGTGTTCTTCTAGGATTCTGGTACCGCCAAATACAACTAGAACCAACTAAAATGGGGTACGCACATAAGGATTTTCTAAATCTGAAGAGATTTTTTTATCTGTTACAGACCCCACACATGGAAAAAACAAACAAACAAAAAAACAGGCATTGAACAATTTTGATCGTACTGTGGTGTGCGGTGGCCCAGAGGTGCAACAGCTTAAAAAATTATCCATATAAGAAAAAAGAGAACAGTCCAAAAAATTATCCACTATAAGAAAAAAAAGAGAACAGCCCAAAAAATTATCCACTATAAGAAAAAAAAGAGAACAGCCCAAAAAATTATCCACTATAAGAAAAAAAGAGAACAGCCCACAAAATTATCCACTATAAGAAAAAACAGAGAACAGTCCAAAAAATTATCCACTATAAGAAAAAAAAGAGAACAGCCCAAAAAATTATCCACTATAAGAAAAAAAAGAGAACAGCCCAAAAAATTATTCACTATAAGAAAAAAAGAGAACAGTCCAAAAAATTATCCACTATAAGAAAAAAAGAGAACAGCCCAAAAAATTATCCACTATAAGAAAAAAAAAAAAATCATCCACCTTTTCAATTAGGGGGCGCTTTTTACCCAAAAGGTCTCTTGCTTTAAAATTAAGGCCACCACAAAAAATAAAAGCATAGATTGAAAATTTTTAAGGCCTTCAGGTTCTTTTTTTTTTTTTACATTGGATAATTTTTGGGGCTGTTCTCATTTTTTTTTTATAGTGGATAATTTTTTGGGCTGCTGTCTTTTTTTCTTATAGTGGAATTAGTTTTTAGACTGTTCTCTTTTTTTTTCTTATAGTGGATGATTTTTGGGCACGTGGATAATTTTTTGGGCTGTTGTCTTTTTTTCTTTTAGTGGAATTAGTTTTTAGACTGTTCTCTTTTTTTTCTTATAGTGGATAATTTTTTTGGTTTATTTTTTTTGCTGTTCTCTTTTTTTTCTTACAGTGGATAATTTTTTGGGCTGTTGCACCTCTGGGCCACCGTAGTGGTGTGCTGATAATCTCAACACAACACACCACACAAATAACGATTCTGTCCCACCACCGATCTAGAATCTAGTCCTCCAAGGTAGAAATCTCGGATGATCAAATGTGATCTAACAAAAACGAAGAAGAAGAAGAAACATTGCAACAACAAGAAAACACAACACACAACATGTTGTTTTGGTTGTGGTATGACTTGGCAGAGTCATTGAATAGACATTGTCGGGTTTCCCACAGCTCCACAAGCTGGTCCTTCATTTCTGAGGTCCACCGAACTTAATGTTTCAGGTCGGCCATGCATGTTTTTATTTACGCCTACTTCCTTGTTCCTCAGTCAGCTCACTTCTTGATTGGCTACATTCCACCTGACAACATACAGAGTCATGACTCAGGAGTCGTCGGCTTTCCCCACAAATTAAGATTTGGATTTACATATTTTATGGTCGTTTCCTCGTGATAATGAAATAAATTAATTTGTTATCTCAAGATTACAAACATAATTTTCTCATGGTTACTGTAAATTATGGATAAGTTGTTGTTGAATGTCTGTTCTGCTCTGTACAGCACATGTCAGCGGCAGCTCTTAAAGGCAGATGGAGGACGTGGTACCTGCTCACATCTGAGTCCTGTATATGGTATCTGGTATTACAAAGTAACCAAATAAATTCATTCATTATCATGAGATAACGACCATAAAATAATATGTAAATCCACGGCCGTTCTCAGCTTCTGTAGTTAACCCTTTAGGCGCCTGAGTTTTTTTTTTATTATATATACAGGGTGGGGAAGCAAAATTTACAATATTTTGAGGCAGGGATTGAAAGACAGTGTATGACCAATTAGTTTATTGAAAGTCATGAGAATTTATTTGCCACAAGAAAATTGACATAATAGAAAATGTTTTTATTCTATGTGTCCTCCTTCTTTCTCAATAACTGCCTTCACACGCTTCCTGAAACTTGCGCAAGTGTTCCTCAAATATTCGGGTGACAACTTCTCCCATTCTTCTTTAATAGTATCTTCCAGACTTTTTCATAATAGTTTTGCTCATAGTCATTCTCTTCTTTCCATTAGAAACAGTCTTTATGGACACTCCAACTATTTTTGAAATCTCCTTTGGTGTGACGAGTGCATTCAGCAAATCACACACTCTTTGACGTTTGCTTTCCTGATTACTCATATGGGCAAAAGTTTCTGAAAAGGTATGGATAATAGTGTTAGGTATGATTATGACATCAATATATGTTTGGTTTCAAAACAATTGACGTAGTGCCTGCTGAGAAAAAACAACTAAATGTTCATTGTAAATTTTGCTTCCCCACCCTGTATATTTATTCAATTTTAATATTAAGATTTCTAATCGATGTCTGTGTCATTCAGTTATGTTGCTTGTTGCAAAATTGCAACATTGGGGCTTAAAGGGTTAAAATAAGACCAATATAAGATCAACATGCTCTCCAGAGGACTTAACCATGTCCCCAAACTTACCAAACTTTGCACACACATCAACTGGGGCAAATTTATAAATATATAAAATATACATCTCCAGTTGGGATTTAGTTGTGTCATTTTTGTGAGATTTACACGTCTCCTTATTAACAGAACTATATTTAATTCAAGGTGTTAAGTGTCATATAAATAATTTGGCAGAGTGGAACCTTGCGAATCACTTATTTTACTTAATCTGTCTGAGGACAAGGTTTGGATGATACTAAATGTGGGTTTAACTGACTGGAACTATGACACTTTACAGATTGTTTATCAGGAACCACTGAGTAACTGCATGTTGACACCATTTAATAAAGGTCACAATTCCAAATGTGGATATCCCCTTTATTTCTCTCGCTACTGATTTATAAATATTTCATCTTCTTATTATTTTCTGAGCTTCTTAATTTAAAAAAAAATAGGTTTCTTTCAACATCCCGGAGAATCCCATTCTGAAGACTGAAGGCCGCTCCCTGACTCAGGAAATAATCTGTCTCAGCTCAGTCCTTGACTTTTTAATTACCTTAATGCACATGCAGGCGGAAGACAAAACCTTGAGTGTGCAGTCTGCCGGTGTATATCTGAACAGGAGGAGAAGCTGAATGTTATAAATTTAGACCTATAAGGCACGATAATGGTCGGGCTAATGCTCAGACGTACATCGGCCCTGTGTGGTCTCATTAGTACAGCGTATGTTTACTTAACACGGAAGACATTCAGCCAATTAATCCTGCTGCCGTTACGTATGCTCCCGTGTTGTGTAATCAGAGATGTCATTCACCATCACAGGCACAAAGTCGATGCCGCTACATACGCCACCTTAATCCTCCACCAAAGAATGTGACATGAGTGAATTTGACACCAGTCTTTATATCACTTGCAGAGAAAGAGACACTTTGCCAGGCACATCATCACATGTCGGCCTGAATCACTTCCCTCTCACTCCATTTGCTGCTGCACCCGAATCTCCTTTCCAACGTGACACTTGCTAATGTCCCTGCTATCCTCGCTGAAGCTGCTCTCTGTGGGTGGGGGGGATAGGGGGGGGTATTTTTCACCCGGAGGCATTATGGCTGCACTCCAGCTTGTGTCAGCTGCTGAAGTTAAGGCCCTCTGGCTGCTGTGGTGTCGGTGTCGGCCCGAGTTAGCTGGGTCTTCACAAAGGAGCAGAGGGCCCGTCCTCAGCCTCTGTGGGGCTGTACGAGGTACTGCAGTCAGTGTTTAACAGACTGTTACTGCTGCGCCAGGGTTTAGGCAAACTAGAGCCAAACAGAGCCTGTCTACGAATATATGACACCTTCTAGCATCTGATGCATCTTTATTAACTCGCATTCTAAACATGAGGGGAATGAGCAAAGCAAAACTAACTAGAAAAGCACTCAGAGAACGTAGACCTCAGCTCAGTACCCCCCCCCCCCCCCAAAAAAAAAAATTGCTCATAAGAGTTTAATTTCAGAGCTGATATCTATCCATTTTCCATTGGTTTTCTTGATTGAAAAAAAAAAAACAAAATCACTTCAGTTCTTACGTCAATATCTATGGCTTTTAGGCATTCCATGTTTTCTTTTCTGTCTGTTTTAGTCACGTGATACACACTAGGGCTGGGTATCATGGCCATTTTCCAAAATTGATTGGATTTCTATTCATAAGGTTTAGAATCAATTAATCATGATTTGATATCGATTCGATTCAGTATTAATTGATTGATTCAGATTAATTTAGTGATACCAAAGTACAATTTTGAGTTGTAACCTGATTATTTGACTACCGCAGTCATGCAACACATCAATACTGGGATCAGTATTGATATTAGAAAGGAAATAAATCTGACATTTCAGCAGGAAGTAGCTGAATCTGCTCTGAAATAATGAACAGGACAGAAATATTGCCATGTTTTTACAGTGGCTCAGAACGGACTTCGTCATCTTTATTCTGCTTTATGGCTGGAGGCTTCTACACATTTGGGGGTGGGGGGTTGCTCCGTGATTGTTGGTTGGAGCAGAGCGGGGCTGGGGGGTGCACGCACTCCGTGAATGTTGGTCGGGGGGGGGGGACGGGACGGGACGTAACGGTGAGACATTGTCGCTTTACTCTTCCTCTAACTCCATACTCAGCCATAGGTGATAGTATGGATCCAAGTTATTATTCCAAGAACGATCGGCTTCCGCAACTCACCGAGCGTCCAGTTCCTTCACACTGCAGGTTCGAGTTTGAGGCCAGAGGACCTCCAGCGGAGGAGGTTTCCCCACCGCATCTTTTCCGCGTCTTTTTCGAGAGAGAGACCAAGTCTTCCTCAGGGGTTCGCAAGATGGAGCCGCCCACGGTTACACGTACTCCCAGTCCCACTCTGAAAAATCGATCTCATCCACTATTAATCGATTACACAAAATTAAAATGAGATCAATCTAAGATCGATTAAATCGATTTTTTTACCCAGCCCTAATACACACAGGAGTTGGTACTTGATTGCATAACCATTGTTTCTGATGACTTTTGATGGTCTAATAATTTTTTCTGCAACTGTAAATACTGTAAATTCTCAGTGTGTTATTGGAGGACCTGACAAGACTTTACTACTTTTATGAAATTTTTCGAACTTTTTTATTGTTATGTAGAAAATCAAGGTCAATGAAGTTACCATATTTGGTTCCTTACCTGTCATCTTTTCATGATCGTCAGATATGACCCATTCGGATGTTCAGACGCTCTGTAGTTACCATGGAAACACCGTCATCTTCTACGGCATTGATTCACCAGTGGAAATTGTGTAAAACCTCAAAGTAAAGACAAAAGTTATTATATCAAAACAGAAAAAAAAATGAAGAAATTGTGGCTTTTTCAGTAACTGAACATAAACTCAGTGTCTCCATCCACTGTCACTGATCCAACTCCGTGGGTTTTACTGGTGAATCAATGTTGTAGAAGATGATGGTGTTTCCACGGTAACTATGGAGCCTCTGAACATCCAAATGGGTCATATCTGATGACCATGAAAAAATGACAAACTGCATTTTACACCAATTATTTACATGTATTGATAGGATTAATGGATCAACATGTATTAAATACATTAGTACAGTAGATACTTTAGGTCGATGGTGGATGTTTGGGTCTTTATACGTAAAGAAGAGTTAAAACTACACAACATGGTTTCCTAATCCAAAAATAATTAGCCTGTATCAGGACACAATATTAAGTATTGCTGTGCTTGTACTATAATTATCATGCTCAAATCATTATCCTCTTTTTTTTTTTATTTATTTTTTTTATTTTTATTTTTTTTTTTACTTTTATTTATTTATTAATTTGAAAGTTTCTCAGTTTGATTTTTAGGCCACTTTGAAACTACAAGAGTTTTCTTAATTATTGCATTAACTGTTGTGTAACAGTTGCAACATAAGCAATACAGTAACTCCTATCCAGAGGCTTTATGACATGATTTAATGAATAAATAGAGACAAGATGTCACAACAGACAACAGGGACATGACAAAAGTAACAAGGAAATGGTGAGTCAGTGATTTTTGTCGTCTTTTGGGACTGAAACAGGATTTAGAGTTGTTTAATATACATTAGAGAATTAGTCTTAACCCTCAAAGACCTGAACAGCCACTGGTGACCCAATAATCTACTGATGTTAAATGTTTAATACCTTCTGAACCACTAATCTTATCAATATATTTAAATAATTCAGGTAAAGTGCAGTTGCTCAGGTTGTCAGAGTTATCAGATTTGACCCATTTGGATGTTCAGAGGCTCCGTAGTGAACATGGAAACATCGTCATCTTCTACAACATCAATTCAGCATTAAAACCCATGGAGTTGGATCAATGTCAGTGGTTGTAAATGCTTGTTTTTATAATCACTTAAATGATGTATTTTGTTGAAAAAGACGCTTTTGCTTCAGTTTTCCCTGTTCTAATATAATAACCTTTAAAGTTTCAAGGAGTTGATTAAAAACTCATATGTGACATATTTTTTTAATGTAATATCCGTTGAATTTACACTGCGTTTTTATGTACATATACAGTACAGTACAGTATATGGTCGGTAAATTAAACAAAGGAAAAGATCAGCTTTTCACCGAGAAACATTACGTATAATGTTATAGTGAATGGTGATAAATCACTTAGGAAAGGTTAGATGTGGAGCTACCGTAAACATAGTTCTAGGTCATTAAGGGTTAATAGAACATGTATTTGACATTTTCCGCTGTTGTGCCACCGAATCACCAGTTCTTTTTTTTTTTTTTTGCTGGATGTGGAATGAAATATTGTGGATGTAATCTGTCTCATTACATGCACATTGTTTCCGACGTGATATAAAACACCACTCTGAGCTGTTACAGTGGTTTCATATGCATCTATAATGTCATCATATATATACTCACAGTAAAATTTATAAAGCAAATCTACTTAAACATTTAGAATTTAGGAGAAAATAAGAGTAGCCAGGGCTTGGTTTGATAAGTACAAGTTTGTTAGACCTTGTAAGGACTCGCCCAAAGCTATGTTAGTATGAAACGATGCTGATAGACATGATGGTACAAACATCTAGAGTTCGATGATTGTTATGACACAAATCATCCTAAATGTTTAAAGACTGACGAGGCCATATTTGATCTTAAAGAAGTTGGTGATTACAGGCCAGTGGTTACATACATAACCAGCCAATTACAACTTCTTTAAGTATCTTGGTGACAGGATTTAAACTTTCATGTTGAATTTATTTATTTATTTATGTATTTTTACATTGACTGGCTTTATAGAGTCAAACCAAATGCTGTCATCAAAACTAATACATGTATGTTCAGACTGCAGTGAAGACCAGCAGACACAATGATCATCACATTCAGTATGCCGTGCATACTTAGATAACTTTTTTTTTTTTAGTGATACAGTTAAAGAGACATAGTGGAAAGAGAAAAAAAATAAACAAAAGACAAATCAAGCAAACAAACAAAAATAATGACAAACAACAACAATGGCAACATCATATTGCAATGAACAAGATAATAAACGTAAAGAGCAACTAAGCAATATGTTTATATTTATGTTTATGCATTTGGCAGATGCTTTTTTCCAAAGCGACTTACAGGGGAAAACCAATCAAATCACTCAATCAATCAAATTGTATTTATATAGCGCCAGATCACAACAAAAAAGTTATCTCATGACACTTTATATATAGAGTTGGTCAAAACCAGACTCTAAGCCAATTAACAGAAACACAACAGAATCAATATCAACAGAATCAATATGGATTGATTAGGGGTGATAGGGAAAAAGGAATGGGGGGGGCGAGTGAATGAAAGTGAGAGGGGGAGAGTGAGAGAGCTAATAATTAATTATAATAATGATAATAACAACAATGCAACAATATATAATAATAATAATAATAATGCTAATAGTCTTTTTTGTTAGTATTATTGTGGCGGCAGCAGAGGCAGTCACAATAATAGTAAAATGGGTTAAATAATTACATATTTATATTAATTTATATCAATCAATTTGAATTAACCCTGTACAGCCTGAATCATTAAATCACTGACAGAAAATTCCAGTTCTTTCAAACTGGAGCCTTTATTGGTCCTTCTGAACAACCAAAAACATTTTTTTTTTTTTTCAAATATTAATTTCCATGTATGAGTTTCAGTTTTGTATCATATTTGATACATTGGGTCCCAATGCTCAAATATTATTATTTTTGAATAAACAAAAACATAACACAAACATGTCTAACAAATTGGTAATTCCTTTTCAAAATTGTCAAAGTCCTGACTCCTTCCTCATTAATGATAATCTTGTAGTGTCACTGGAAAGGCCTCTGGTGAACATATTCCTCCCCCTGGTGGATTATCTGTGTATTACATGTATCTAATAGTGTACGTCAGGTTTTTCAAGAAAAAAAATATCAGACTGATTGTGTAGAGGGCTTCAAAACTCATGCATCAAATATGATCCGTTCGGTGTTATAGGGTTAATATGGTTATAGGGGCACACTTAGACAACTAAAGTAAATTCCCTGTGACAATATTCAGTGTTTTCCGCATCAGGCAGACAATCTGGAGTCAGGCTGCGCAAAGTGAACAGTTTCAAGAACACCTCTGTGCCTGTAGTATCAGTTGGCATTTAATAAATTAGCCCAAGCATATAGGTTTGGTCTCCAATGGTAGGGACACAACCCCGCAAAATTAATTAATTCATAGACTAATGATGGCATTTTCTTGGAATTTACAGACTGGAAAGGCTTTTACAGTTTGATCTATATTCATCCATAAATATTCATTCCTACTGTCAACCTAAATGTTAGCCTACAGAGGACAGAGGAACAGGGTTATCTTCCAACTTAACCCGGGCTAATTTGGTTAACTAATATCAGCTGATATTATTTTCCACAGTGTAAATGCAGCGGATGGTAGGTAGTGGGTTTTCATTTTATACCTGTTTTCCACTGATGGTATTTGCTCAACTCACCTTGACTCAGCATGTTTTTTCCACTGTGTTCAAACAAGGACTACCAAGTACACTTAGATTCTATTTCTAGGATCACCTTCACCTTCTAGTGAAGTGGTGCTAAATATGACATAAAGTCCGATTATCCTGGTCAGTCTTATTAACCCTGATGAGGGGTGCAAAGGGTATTGTTTTTGGTTTGGTTTGTGTTTGTTTATTTACGTTCATTGCCATGTTTATGGAATGACTCCTCATGTCATCTCGCGATAATAACTAAACAAATCATCGCAATTTGTGATTTAACCCTTTCATGCACGATTTATGAGAACCTTAATCAAGATTTTTTTTTTCCTGAGTGTTTTTATTCCTCTTTAGGCATGAAAAAAAAAACAGAAAACAATGCAATTTAATTGTTTTCATCAACCAATTTTTCATGGAGTTACAAAAATGTCCACTCAGCTCGTGCATGTACTAATATACGGTGTGAAAACTATTAAATAAAAACATTTTAATGCTGCTAATTTGATGTTTTCTCACATTTTATCATACTCTAATACTAGTTATTACTTACTTTATTGAAATAATATGCAAAAAAAAAAACTTTTTTGTTTAAAAATGCAAAAAATAAATAAATAAAAAAAAAATCCTGTTAATTGCAATCTAATAACAATTTGCATTTTTTTGCACTCAAACATGTTACTGCAGATCAGGATTATCTAGAACAGTCAAGTTACAGAAATGGTATGAATGTCAGTGTATGGGATGATGCATAAGTGTCCACTGTGTTGGCTGATATGGAACTAAAACAACAAAACCCATGAATATACAAGAGAACAGCTGGAGAATAACTGTCCACTGGAGTGACCACTATGCATGAAAGGGTTAATGGAAAAACCGACATTACGCACTCCTGTTTTTTCGACATTTAGTAAATATCGAAAAAGTTTTGCGCGGATGTCTAATGTAAAAGAAACTATTGTGTATATCTCCTGTGTATATCTCTATAAAACGGCGAGTTAATGATCTCACAGCTCTCATTTGGTCAGGTTAAACATACAGTCGTGAAACGGCGAATGATGAAAGACCCCTTTTTTTTTTAACTGGAAGGTATTACTTTCTTTTAAATATTATTTAAAGCAACGAAATCCTCTAGATGTTCAAAGCATTAGCAGCCAAGTCTGTCTTATGTTTTATGTGCTCCCTTAAACCAGATATGTTAATGAGTTTTATTAGTATGCTCAGTCGGGTTTGCGAGAAGAGTTCAAAGACAAAGAACCCCAATCCATCAGTATGCATTATGAAGTACCGCTCGGCCGCCTTCGCCGGTGTAGACGCCGAGTTCAGCCAGGGATTGTTTATGAATGTTTTATATGACTTTGTAATACTACGAATACCAGAGGGGTCCGGATAAAGTGGGTGCAGCTCAGTCAATTAACACAGCAAACGTATTTCAGGAGAGACTGCCTGGGCTTTTACTTGAAAAGAAGTCGGAGCATAGCTGTACTTTTCCCATTAAATTTTCAGCCATATTTAACACTTCACCAGACTTCAGAATCATTTTGGACTTTCCAGGGTTTTGTCAAGCCAGCCCACCCTGCCGGCAGGATTATTTCACTGTTTTTGTCTTCTGTCAATATTTATAATATACTAGGTCACGCTCCATACTGTGAAGCCATAGTGACACTGTTCCAACTCCGAAAATGTACCACATCTAATGCAGCGTATTATCCATAATCCAGTTTAATGCCTCGGTGTCAGCCTTTGTCGGCCCTTGCAGGTTTTTTGGGTCTTTTTTTTTTTTTTCGTCCGAAGGCATTTCTTTGTTGTGTGGAAGGATCGGCTCCTTGTGTGATTGCACCAAATGGGGCAACATGATACACTCCTACACTTTTCTGCACTTTGACAAAACATCAAGATGTAATCACACACAAGCTAAGAGCCATAATTGCTTCCCACAACTACTGTACACATCCTCTTGTGCTCCATATCCATGCATTGTAAACAGAGCCCTGCCTTTGTGGACGGCCCTGTCTTGCCTTTTGGGGTTGGACCACTGCCATGCGGTAATGGAAAAGGAGAGTCAAAGACCACTCCGGCCGTCTGCAAGGTCTTTGTTCCTGCTATTGTCAGCAAACGCCTGCCGATGATGTGGGGGCCACATGCGGTAGTCATTTCTGCCTCTCAAGGGTATAGCATTGTGGCAGCTCTTTCAAACCACGGTGCTTTTTTATTGTAGTTCGAACTTTGTCGCGGAGATTTTAGCAAGACCTACAGCATACAGGGTATTGCTCCCAGAAGGAAAACAAAATGGAGATTTTTATGCCTGCAATATTGATCCACAACTAAATCCAACAGGAAGTCCTGTTAAATGTCATAGCTGTCTCATTGTCTTTGTTCTCAGGAAAAAAAAAACACATTATTATTGTTACAGAAGAAATGTAGAGATAAAAAGTCGTCCCCACTTTTATGACTCTGTGGAACTGCTAGTCAGAGTAGAATTATGAGCTAATAAGGTCGACTTACATCATGCTTTACATGTGCAGCACTTCATAAGACTGTGAATTATTACAGTTTTGACGTTTTCATTAGTTTTTAGTCTTTTGGTTTGTTTTTTTTTGGTTCAGACTTTTTCTTTTTTTGAGAAACTGACTGTTCATTTAATTATTTCCTTACTTATTCATTTACTTATTCACTTATTTGTATCCATTTGTTTGTTAGTTTGGTTGGTTGGTTGGTTGGTTGGTTGGTTGGATGGTTGAATGTACAATAAAAAGCATGAATAACAAAAGTCAGAAATAAAATAAATTTTACAGGTGAGAAAAATCCCAAGATGTTTATAAAATTATCTCATCTCAATAAGCATAAGCAACAAGACAATAGACAAAGAACATACAAATGAGTGCCAATGAATGAAGTATTTGTGTATTTTTAGTTTTAGTGATATTTTTCATGTATTATGTGCAAAGCCTTACGTCACAGAAGCTAAAAACATGTAGCCAGGTTCAACAAATGCATGATGGCATCAGATTTGATGTGCTAAAACCATAGTTTATCCCACATTACTGTTGATTTTAGGTTGAATTTTACTTGTGTTTACTGTTCTTCTTAAGCCATAGCATCCTTTCCTGATGTTACACGTCCTTTAAAGCTCCGTAAATAGATTTGGCCTGACTGAATTACGATAATTCAATGCATACTTGTCCCCTTTGACCGTCTCTCTTTGTGGTGACAAATGTTATTAACATGTCAATCAGTGATGGCAGCCGTGTGACAGCCCGCCGGCCCCCATGGAGTTAAATTATTCATTTATTCTGGCTGTCTTGTATCCAGCCCCTGACAGTTATAAAGCGGCCATCTTCCCCAAAAGAATAGCCTTTAAACGGCTTTGTTTTAAGGAAGAGCAGCTGCAGGACGACCCTTTACCTTTGGACTGAGGGGAATATTCACAGTGGAACCTCCTGCACGCCACACACCTAATGAACAAACTGACACAGCAGGATCATTAACAGTGATTCGACCTCATCTCTCATCCTCCTCTGTCAAATCTTTTTCATTCCGGGGTCTTATCCAGAAGCTGCACTGTTAGCGATGGAATGCTTTTCAGCCAGATTCGTGCATGCCAAACTTCCCTTGGACCGAACGCGTCGGGGTGGCGGGTGTGTGTGCTCGCTAATTAGAAGCAGCTCGGTCCAGCATGCCTGTGCACTCTGCGGATCCACACAAAATAACCTCTTCCCCATCGTCCCTCATGGCACCGAACACTGCAGAGCCTTCAAAGGCCTGGCAGAAGACGGTCACCTGCGAGCCAAATTTGTCAACCTTTCTGACGGGTATTCATACTGTAATTATCTCAACAGGCCTGCAACTGATGTTTCCTTTTACGTTTTTATGGCCTGCAGTTAGTTTCAATTTCTCTAACCAGCTGTTGTTCTTATAAATGAATGAAATCAATTAAATTAATTAGATTTAAAGTAGTGAAGCGATGACCTCAAATGACTTTTTGCTTCCTCTGTCAAAAATCCAGAATAGTAGTTTTGTTGTGATACAAGAAAGAAACCATCTGAAATACTGTATCATTGTGTACTGCTCCAGTTGAACCAGGACAGTCCAGAAAGAAAGGTTAAAGGTTAATTCAGGGTTAATTTTATTATCTCCGTATGGCAGTGGTTCTAAACGGGGGGGGGGGGGGGGGGGGGGGGGTTGCGAGTGACATTGTTGCGAGTTCGTGCAGTCGCATTAGCAATTACTGTTGTATATTATTATATCACAACATTATAAATTGCATATTGTTCAGCACATCACCCCCCCCCCCCCCCCCCCACTTGCAAATTTTTCAGGGGGCAGCAGGTAGTCAATAGTTGCTTTTCCATTGGACATCTGTGCAAAACTTTACCGATATTTACTAAATGTCGAAAAAAACAGAAGTGTGTAATCTCAATTTTTCCATTAAACCACAAATGCGATGATTTGTTTTTTTTATTATCATGACACGAGAAGTCATTCCGTAAACATGGCGACGAACATAAATATGGTTTTGATTTACAGATATATTCATTATTATTATATATTACACCTCTATCTCGTACTAAATTAAAAAATGTTTCAGTTTCCTGGTGTGTCACGTACCATGCCATGTTTCTTTTAAAACTCTTTGCTTCTTGTAACGTCTGTCAACATCTGTTTTTTTTTTCTCCCCAAGTGACTCCAGTTGTGGGAAATGGCCTTTCCATTGCAGTTTTGTGCGATATACCATTGGAATATGCCCGAAAAACCACCTCTTGCCAGCGCAAAAACTTTTAATCAAAAAATTTGAGCTTTGGCAAAATTGTCATTTTTCCATTAGGTAAATTTTTATGCACAAGTTATAATCACGTAATAAATGATATAGTGAGAGGAGCTCACTTTCACTTTCTCACAGCTTTATGTACAGAGCTATATAACCCCCCTCATACAGACTGAGGTTTGTGAAGGGGGGGGTGTTGAATTTTGTCCGGCACATCATTCCCCACTTGCATTACTTTTAGAATTCTGTACCACCCCCAACCTCCTTCCCACAACTTTTTTTCGGACATGGGGGGGGGGGGGACGCCAGTAGGCTCATGATGCCGTCAGTGGGGTGTGGTTCAAAAAAGGTTGAGAAACCGTAACATATGGAATTCAGTCTCTAATATACATGCAGTACCTAGCATTAGCACATACAGTAGTGGAAAAACATTTTCGGACACTCTTAAAATTTAACACAATCTCAAATATTGTGATGAAATGTTTGCTGAAAAATCTTTATTGTGTATCTGAAGATGTGGCTGCATCAAACATAAACAAAGGCAAATTATTAGTGGTTTATTGTTAACAAGAGAAAAAAAAAAAAAAAGTTGATGCATTTGGCAGACGCTTTTTTCCAAAGTGACTTACAGGGGAAAACCAATCAAATCACTCAATCAATCAAATTTTATTTATATAGCACCAGATCACAACAAAAAAGTTATCTCATGACACTTTATATATAGAGTTGGTCAAAACCAGACTCTAAGCCAATTTACAGAAACCCAACAGAATCCTCCAGGAGCAAACACTTGTGACTGGTGACAGTGGCGAGGAAAAACTTCCCTTTAACAGGCACAAATACACATTTCTTGACAGTTTCTACATGTCCTGGATGTGTTTCATTATCTTGCTGAAACATCCCGTTTTGACCTCGATGGAACTGAGCATGTGCAGAAGGGAGCATGCGGGTTTGGAGAATGGAACAATATTTGGGATTTCAATGACGTAATAGGGAATTTTAATGCAACATCGCAAATGTACCAGCTGTCCAAAAACGTTTTTCCACCACTTCCACACATTAAGAGTTGTGAGCTACCATTGAGGTGCTCTGAAACCTACTCTCCAGATCTTCACCAGTACTGTGTTCAGGGGTACCAACAGGAGAATTAACCTATACATACCTGTTTTTCATGGCAGGGAAACCGGAGGACCCAAATACTGTTTAGTGCGTGGTGTGGAAGCGCTACCCACTGTTCCATCACACCTTTCTGGTTGACAAGTCTGGCTCACCGGTGACCATCTTCTGTTAAAACGGGTAAAACCTCCCGTTAGTGTACAAATACTGATAAATGTTCCCTATGTTTGCTTCCACTATATCTTCACAACTGCATCTGTCAAACTATAGGTAACACAGTCTTCAGTCTCAGGATTTATTCCCTCTGTCTGTTCCAAAAGTCTGTGCTGAACTTGGAACAAACTCTTTAAATCTGCTTCGGATCAGTGACAAAACAATCTGAAACTTAAGGGGCTGGTCTTATTGAACGCTTTAAAAGGGATGTGAAATGTCACTCGTGGCTTTTCCATTGGACATATGAGAAAAACTTTACTGATATTTACTGAATGTTGCAAAAACAAAAGTGTGTAATCTCAATTTTTCCATTAAATCACAAATGCGATGATTTTTATTTGTCAGAAGATGACACGAGAAGTCATTCCATAAACATGGTAACGGACATAAATATCATGTTGATTTACAGATATATTCATTATTATTATATATTACCCCTCTATCTCGTACTAAATTAACACATGATTTGGTTTCCTGGTGTCCACACATACTGCACCATGTTTCTTTTAAAACTCTGTTTGTTGTAACGTCCATCAACATACTTTTTTTTTATTCATGTGACTCTAGTGGCAGAAAAAGGTCTTTCCATTGCAGTTTTGCGTCATATACCATTTTCGCCACCTCTTGCCAGTGCATAAACCTTTCATTAAAAAACAAGTTTTGACAAAATTGTTGTTTTTCGATTAGGCAAATTTTTGTGTCACGCAATTTGAGGGTCAATGGAAAAGCGACTCCTGAGCCGTAAACATCTATCTGTACACAATTTAACATTCATTCCATACATTTCCAACTTGTACTTTTCTTATATTCCTATATTTGTTTGTGTATATGTACAGTTCTGTGCTAATGTCCTATAGTTCAACATAAGTTTTGCTGGTTTAGTAAAGTTCTAATGTTCAAACATATGCATTTGTTTAGCCTCTGTATTAAGATCTGGATATATGTGAAGTATGTACAGCAGGAAAAACAAAGGTTTCAGGGGAAAAAACAGCTTCTATAAACCAAAGTGGTAGCATTTACTGTGACCTGCCTTTGCTCTTAACATGTCTTTAACCATTTTGTTCAGACAATATGAGATTTATTGTTTTAATTTTCTGTTGTTTTATCCCAGGTTTCATTCAACACATGTCAGATGGTTCTAATTGTTTGTGCTGCTTCTTGTCATGGGGTCAAAGGTCACACTAAATAGTGACTTTAACCTTTACAACCCATTTAGTTCAGTTTGTGTCTTTTAAGGCTGTGCGTGAATTTCCTGTATTTTCTTGGATCTGAAGAGAAGAGAATGAAAAAACTAATTTGTATGTTCAGTTCAACCCTGCAAAAATGGCCAAGCGAAAGGAATCTGGATGCTCCCATGGTTAAATAAATCTAGGACTATGAATCCCACTATATAACGTCTATTGGCTTTGGTTGTTTAGACTGAACCGAGTAAAACTGATGTAACGCTGCTCCTGTTTGTGGTTTTAGATGCATTAGCACAGTGGCTAACAATGGCATCTGCTGTGATATATACCCTGCACGTTGGTAATATGATCATAATGGTGTTCTTTCAAAGTGAACTGTGCTTCTTCTGCTTTTAGTTTGGCTAATGTCATTGAATAACATGGAAGAGGTGGATTTATGAGCTGTACGGCAGCCAGCCACCGAGGGGAGTTCAAGCAAACGTCAACATGTTGCTTTATTTATATTACAAGGTGTTCTAGACATGTAAAAACAAAACGTGTTCAAAATACAATATCACAGTGGATCAAATGTTAATATTTATCGCACTGAAGAGTCAGAACTTACCACTTTTTGCCGTAAAAAAAAATTTTCACCTTTAAAGACCCAGTGTGACTTTTGTGACCATTACCAAATTAATTTTTCTCTCTATTTAACATTTCCCAAGTGCTTTATCACCATTTATTATAACATTATCCTTTGAATTTTGCATTTTTTCTTGTGGAAATTGTGTAAAACCTCACGGTAAAGTCAAAGGTTATTATATCAAAACAGAAAAAAAAAAAAAACTGAAGAAATAGTGGCTTTTTCAGTAACTGAACATAAACTCAGTGTGTCCATCCACTGTCATTGATCCAACTCCATGGGTTTTACAGGTGAATCATTGCTGTAGAAGATGAGGGCGTTTCCATGGTAACTACAGAGCCTCTGAACGTCCGAATGGGTCATATCTGATGACCATGAAAAGATGACCGGTAAGGAACCAAATATGGTTATTTCATTGACCTTGATTTTCTACATAACAATAAAAAAGTTTGAAAAATTTCACAAAAGTAGTAAAATATTGTTAGGTCCTCCAATAACACACTGAGAATTTACAGTATTTACAGTTGTGGAAAAAATTATTAGACCATCAAAAGTCATCAAAAACAATGGTTGTGCAATCAAGTACTAACTCCTGTGTGTATCATGTGACTAAAACAGACAGAAAAGAAAACATAGAATGCTTAAAAGCCATAGATATTGATGTAAGAACTGAAGTGATTTTGGTTTTTATCAAGAAGACATGGAAAATGGATAGATATCAGCTCTGAAATTAAACTCTTATGAGCTATTTTTGTGGTTATCATTATATTTGTCCAAACAAATGTGCCTTTAGTTGTACCAGACATTAAAATAAACAAGAAATTGGAGAAAACAAGGGTGGTCTAATAATTTTTTCCACAACTGTAATTCAGTGCCTTATAAAGGGTTAAAATGAACCTGTATGGGGCTCATTCAAATCCAGAACCTGAATGAAGCTAATAATAAGTCAGTAAGTAATTTATTCTTCCATTTAACTAAACATGATATATACATACATACAGTTTGGATTTCTATATTAAACATGGGTGAAAAGGTGTAGACAGAAGCAACAGCTTATTTATGCCTACTCTATTTACAAAAAGGAAAGTTGCAGAAACAAAACAAGACAACAAGATGGTGCAGTTTTAAACAATAATATAGATAAACAAATAATATAATCTGAGCTAAATCATAGATTCATACTGATGATTGACTTAGTTTATCCAGATATTTTATATTGATTGAATACCTTAGTGAATGAAGGAATGTTTTCATAATTGTGTCTTCCATAAATAATGCCAGACAATAGACACAATCGATATTAACCAGACAATATACTGACCTATTTAAACAAACACATCTGCCGCTTTTTCCAGGCTTTACAAACAAATAATGCTAATTTATATCGGCTACAATTTGCTTAGAGATCTTTTTTATGTCTTTGTGCAAAAGAAATCAATCTAAGTGAATCCCCAAAGGAACTCTGTGTTGGTAAATGCAAAATATGCAAATTTACAGGATTTCA
This sequence comes from Sphaeramia orbicularis, assembly GCF_902148855.1. Taxonomy (NCBI): domain Eukaryota; kingdom Metazoa; phylum Chordata; class Actinopteri; order Kurtiformes; family Apogonidae; genus Sphaeramia; species Sphaeramia orbicularis. Next base: position 15,392,353 of record NC_043966.1, read on the forward strand.
GTTCTGTTGCAACATGTTGATGGTCATATGAACTATGTTTTCAGGTCAAAAATGTCCAATTTCATCACAATTAATGCTATATTTTCATGTCACAAATGGCCAAGTTATATTTTAACTAGGGATGTCCAATAATATCGGCCCACCGATATTATTGGCCCGATATTGGTATAAGAATGTAATATTGGTGAATATCGTTATCGGTTTTTTTGCCTATCATTAAAACCAATAAAATAATGCCTTGATTTTGCCGGCATTTACCAACGCGTAAATGAAGCATTGTTTGTAGCTGAAAGAAATGTGCAGTTTTCAAAATTGTACAGTAGAGTTGCCACACTGTAATAGACTCATGGAGGGAGGGAGAGGAAATAAATAAATATGGCATTTTTTTCCACAACTTAAGTTGAAGTATGTATTCTTTGCACAGACAGTGTTTACATTTTGAAAGCCTTGTTGCATTTGAGAATGCATCCAATGGGGCATCACAATAAAATTAGGCATGATGTGTTACTTCCATGACAGGAGATATGTGATGTTACCTAAAATTAGTTTAATATCCCACATATATCGGCAGCGGTATCGGTAGATATTGGAATCGGAAATTAAGTGTTGGACAATATCGGCATATCGGTTTTTGGCAAAAAAGCCAATATCAGACATCCCTAATTTTAACTGAATTCACCCGAAAAAACAAATATTCTATTCTCTTAGATTCCTCAGCTTTTATTACAAGATTCTATCCTACATATCACATGCTGTATTTTTACAGGTTCGATATGGAGTATGGTGCTGATCCATCCTGCTAATGTTACACCAATACATACATTAAGAATGTCACACGTCACTTTTTAAATCAACAGTTTTCTAATAATAAGCATTTTTATAAAGAAATAGCAATTCTATATTGTTATTTACTCTTTAGTATGATGATAAACTATACAATAAATAATTCTGATCCTAGTTTTTGCACAGGGATTATTTGTGGAAACGGTGACATGGCTGCCGAGCATCAGTATGATGGGATCCGTAACAACCATGTCACATCCGTCCACTGCCACATTTTGTGTTTTTGTGTCAGCTGTTATTGTTTTAGATCCACAATACTAACATTTATGAATAAGAGGAGAATTAGCAATAGTAAGTCTATAAGTTTATTACTAATAAAGTCCTGGTACTGACCAGAGCATCGTGGGTAATGTTACGTCCATCCACCAGCAAAAGTTTTCACATACACATGCTATTCAAAATCCAATATTTCTGAAAATATAGCTTCCACTGTCCAATAATATCAGTAGTCTGTGCACAAATGGATTAGCATTATTTCGACACAGTTCTATGCATTTCTCAGAACTTTTTTTTTTTTTTTTTTTGACAAAAATGGCCACTCATTTGACCCCCTAAGTAAATTTTAGCCGATATACATTTGAACAAAACAACCATTTCATCTTGTCATCATCAGTGCTCCAGAACATATGAGGATTTCAGATAAACATGTCATCAAACAAAGAGGCTCTCAGTTCATCATATAGAGGACAATACAATACCGTAGTTTTAAACATCCTTTTAAATGTGGTGACTGATGTGCATGTCTTTAATTCTTCTAATTCTAACGGTATAAAACAGAAGAAAGAATGTTCATAAATTGTGCATCTTTACACTGTACTTGGGAATCCACGTCACCTGATCGGGTTTGTGCAAGATGCTGCAATCTGGTAAAAGTCTGGGAAAGAATGAAACGCTTTTCCCTTTTTGTAGGTCAGGATTTGCAGGTTTTATGGGGCCAGTATCTGGAGACAAATATTTTACTAACTGACAACAGCGCCTTGGAAAACATCTTGAGCGCAGAGAGGCTTTTGGATGCATGAGGCTGTGAGCTGTGACGGAATTTGTCTGGATCCTTCTTGTCCACGCATTACTGACCAAGTCCAGCCAAAAAAAAGAGTGAGAGAGAGAGAGCGAGAGAGGTGGAGGGGTGGAAAATAAACAGCAAAAAGAGAGAGGGGAATGTACTACAAAACGGTGTCACCCCGGGTTTAATTGGGAGCATTTTGGCATTTTTCCGAAATGAAACAACAGGAAAGGAGGAAATGCAATTACACCCACAGAGAAATGTGTCAAACAGGTTGCGAGCTCCGAGGCCGTGCAGTCTCCCTCCTCTGTAATGAACAGCTCCCATCGCCAAAGGCACTGAGGGTGGTTTGTTTCACAAGAGGTGTGAAGTGAAGCCTCTGTGCTGTGAGGTTTTTCAGTGAGACGGCAGTACTCCCTGGAACTGATGAGAGCGTGATAAATACTGTAGTAAAGCCGTGCTATCTTTAACAGACTTTACCATCTGGGTCTGTCCCGTGAAGGAGATAACATGAGGACAATGCCGAAGCTGACGGCACATCTACCTAACATTCCACGGTTCATTCCTGGTGTTAACGACACCTTTTAATTATTGTAAACATGTCATTTAGCAGGTGATGAGATATTAATAGCAGGTCAAAGGGGACGCAGATTAAGCTAAAAATGATTCTGTCAAGGTTCGACAAAGATCTCAATGACCTGCTTTGTGCACTGTATAATTGTTTCTTATCTTAAAATGCTATGTTGCATGCTGGGAGAATGAGTAACTGCCACTTAGATGAGTTCAGAACTAATGCTTTGGTGATGAATGAAGATGATAGTGGTGCTAATGGGCTGATCTTTACAGTGTTTGGTGGTTTTTATTGTTTTTTTAAAGCGTGGTTAAACATATTCTTTATGTATTATCACTTAATGAGTTTTTACTTTGACTTCACTTGACTGCATTACATAAGTGTTTCCATTTTCTGCTATACTTAATTTATCTACCCCACTAGATTTCTTGTATTTATCACTTGGGTTGATTTGTCTAAACTTTTAATTGCTAGTTCCTGTATAATGAGAACATGTCTTTTATTTTTGATGGAAGTACTTATGTAATATATTGTTTTTATTCGGTTTATTTCTTTGTGAGTTTGTTAACGCTCTAGCAGCAAAAGTATTGGTTGAATTCATACCAAATTGGGTTTACAGATTGCCAGTGACCCAGAACAGAAGTCATTACATTTTGGGAAACATAGGTCAAAGTTTCAATTTTTTATGATTTTTTTTTTATATCTTTTTTTCCCCCCGTATACTTATAATGGATGAAATTTCACATGTCTGTAGCAGCAAAACTATTGGTTGAATTCATACCAAATTGGGTGCACAGATTGCCAGTGACCCTGAATAGAACTCATTATATTTTGGGAACAGTAGGTCAAAGTAAAAAAAATTTTATGAATTTTTAAAATCTTTTTTTGCCCCATTTACTTATAATGGGCAAAATTTCAAATGTCTGTAGCTGCCAAACTGTTGGTTAAATTCATTCCAAATTGGGTTTATAGATTGCCAGTGACCCAGAATAGATGTCATTATATTTTGGGAAACATAGGTCAAAGTTTCAATTTTTATGATTTTTTTATATTTACCCCTTTTCCTTATATGTCTATAATGGACGAAATTTCAAATGTCTGTAGCACCAAAACTGTTGGTTGAATTCATACCAAATTTGGTTTATAGATTGCCAGTCACCCAAAACAGATATTATTACATTTTGGGAAAAGTAGATCAAAACTGAATTTTTTATGAATTTTTAAAAATCTTTTTGTTTACCATTTACTTATAATGGGTGAAATTTCAAATGCCTACACAAACATAAATTTTGTTTCAATTTACTTTAAACTTGACACATATATAGAGGCAACTGATATGCTGACATCAGCACACACATAGACATGATGACATCAGCTGGATTGTTGCCAAAATAACCTACAATACATGTGAGGGGCGGGGTTTGTTGTGCCTAACACCACTTGTTTGTTTCTTTGATTGTTAACACTTTAGCAGCAAAACTATCGCTTCAATTCATACCAAATTGGGTTTAGAGATTGCCAGTGACCCAGAATAGATGTCATTACATTTTGGGAAACATAGGTCAAAGGTTAAATTTTTGATGATTTTTTTTTTTTTTTTATATCCCCCCACCCCCCATTTACTCACAATGGGCGAAATTTCACATCTGTAGCAGCAAAACTATTCATTGAATTCATACCAAATTGGGTTTATAGATTGCCGGTGACCCAGAATAGATGTCACTACATTTTGGGAAAAGTAGGTCAAAGTTAACATTTTTTATGTTTTTTTTTTTTTTTTTTTTTTTAGAATTTTCCCATTTACTTATAATGGGTAAAATACATGTGAGGGGCGGGGTTTGATGTGTCTGGCACCACTTATTATGATTTGCGATAAACCCTCCTTTACGGGTAGAGAAAATCCTCCATATCGTAAAATTTGTTGATGATGTGTTAGAAAATAGTTACTTAACACATGTAGAAAGACTGAACTTTGTCGCCAGGAACTGTGGAGTTTGATCTTTAAACTGTTTTTCATCACTTTTGTGTTCAGACCATAGTTAGTATGGAGCCTTCCCCTGATCTGTAATATTAAAATAAACATTAGACTCTACCTTTGGGTGGAACAAATAATTTAATTTTCTCTCTCTGCTGGAGAGGGTAACAACATGCGGAAAGTTATGGACGTCTAGCTTTAATGTTTCTTTAAAGATTAACAGAACTGGGATTGGCTTTCACAATGAGGCTCCCCTTAAATATTCTTTTACAAATGTCTCAGCATGTTGTCATATTGACTTTACTTCAGATGCCTTTTCTTTGTCTCGCGCCGTCTTCACCACTTCAGTACTTGAGAAATAATTTCTTTATATTTTTTTTTTTTACTGAAGTGAATTTTTTTTTTTTTTTTTTTTGGTGTTAATTGTGAGTATAGTCAAAGTCCAACCCAAATCCCCTTGGATGAATAACTTAAATAATTTCCTGTTCATACTTTCGTCCTTGTCTCAGCATGTTATCACATTTAATTTTACTCTGAGTTATTATCATTGCTGCATCCTTGCACTGCTGCACTGCTTGAAAAGACCTGGACATGCTTGTTAGGCTTTGCTTGTTAGGTCGCACAGTTGGGGTGGGGGTAGGTGGGGGGTGTCTGGCTAAGCACACGATACTCTATAGTGATCTTTTTTCTACATGATATAGTAATAAACATGCTACAACCCCATCATCCTGCAGAACCTGCTTTAATATTCTCCAAACTTTGTGTCACAAGGACAACAATTTATTACAACCTAGATCTGTAATCTGTCACACATATACTCACCATTTATGTGCAGTTGCATGTTCCTCTGGGGTCACATTTGCCGGAGTTTTACCCTCCTTCTGGCTCAGTGGGATGACCGTAAATGCCGCCGGCTAAACGCTGGTCCACAAAAGGAATCATGTGTGATTTTATGAGTGTATCAAGCCTTGGAACTGGAGGTTTGATCAAAGCTGGGCTCACTCCCCCCATAGGCTTTTCATCTCATCACAAGGACGAGCAGAAACCTTGAAAGAACCCCAAGTTACGGATATTAAAGCATGAAAGTAGACACAACACACTAACAGGTTGGTGAAAAAGTCCTTGAAAAGAATAAAAATATGAGGTCCACATATTGGGCATGGATGATATTTAGGGCTGTAAAAGTCTCTAGACAAGGCTGTGAACTCATAATTACCTGAGAGGTGAAGGTCTGTCCATCTGTCACCTGGATTACACAAACATTATCGCATCATTTTTCATAAAACTTGGTGGAATGATTGGGCCTGGGCCAAGGACGAGCCTGTTATACTACTATAGACCAAAACTTTATAATTAATTGAGCTAAAAATATCAAAAATGAACAGCTCCTACTTGTCTGAAAATGCCTGTAATTGGTCCAAATTTACTCATAAAGACTCAAACATCCAGAGTCAACCAAAAGCATCTACTGATCTAAACTGTTCATCCACTAATCCTATCAATACATGTAAATAATTGGTGTAAAATGGCAGTTTGTCGTCTTTTCAAGGTCATCAGATATGACCCATTTGGAGGTTCGGAGGCTCCGTAGTGAACATGGAAACACCATCATCTTCTACAACATTGATTCACCAGTAAAACCCATAGAGTTGGATCGGTGACATTGGATGGAGACACTGGGTTTATGTTCAGTTCATGATAGATTTGATTGGACAAAGTCACTTATTCTTCAGTTTTTTCTGTTTTGATACAATAACCTCTGACTTCAGTCTCGGCTTTTATGAATGTCTACATAATCAGTCAATTAAACATAGGAAAATAGACAATTTTCACAAGAAAAAATGCAAAATTCAGAGGATAATATTATAACGAATGGTGACAAATCACCAAAAAAAAAAAACATTTAATAGAGGAAAATTCATTTGGGAAGTGCCACAAAAGTCACACTGGGTTCTTACGGGTTAAGGTGTCGAAAAAAGTTAATACAACAAATTTAAACAATGAAAATATGAGGTCCACATATTGGGCATGGATGATATTTAGGGCTGTAAAAGTCTCTAGACAAGGCTGTGAACTCATAATTACCTGAGAGGTGAAGGTCTGTCCATCTGTCACCTGGATTACACAAACATTATTGCATCATTTTTCATAAAACTTGGTGGAATGATTGGGCCTGGGCCAAGGACGAGCCTGTTATACTACTATAGACCAAAACTTTATAATTAATTGAGCTAAAAATATAAAAAATGAACAGCTCCTACTTGTCTGAAAATGCCTGTAATTGGTCCAAATTTACTCATAAAGACTCAAACATCCAGAGTCAACCAAAAGCATCTACTGATCTAAACTGTTCATCCACTAATCCTATCAATACATGTAAATAATTGGTGTAAAATGGCAGTTTGTCGTCTTTTCAAGGTCATCAGATATGACCCATTTGGACATTCAGAGGCTCTGTAGTGGAACGTGGAAACACCGCCATATTCTACAACATTGATTCACCAGTAAAACCCATGGAGTTTAATCAGTGACAGTGGCTGAAGACACTGGGTTTATGTTCAGTTCATGATAGATTTGATTGGAAAAAGTCACTTATTCTTCAGTTTTTTTCTGTTTTGATACAATAACCTTTGACTTTACTCTGGCTTTTATGAACGTCTACATAATCAGTTAATTAAACATAGGAAAATAGACAATTTTCACAAGAAAAAATGCAAAATTCAGAGGATAGTATAACAAATGGTGATAAATCACTTTAAAAAGATTTAATAGAGAGGAAACTTCATTTGGAAAGTGCCACAAAAGTCACACTGGGTCCTTACAGGTTAAGGTGTCGGAAAAAGCTTACAATAAATTTAAATAATGAAAATATGAGGTCCACATATTGGGCATGGATGATATCTGGGGCTGTAAGAGTCTCTAGACAAGGCTGTGAACTCATAATTACCTGAGAGATGAAGGTCTGTCCATCTGTCACCTGGATTACACAAACATTATTGCACCATTTTTCATAAAACTTGGTGGAACGATTGGGCCGGGGCCAAGGACAAGCCCAATATACTTGTCTAGACTGAAACTTCATAATTAATTGAGCTGAAAATATGCATTTACTTCATGTATTTCACAGCGCCTACTGTTTGCGGTTTATTATGTTTGTGGGGTTAACAGAGGTTATGTTCATTCATGTCAGTCATTTTCATGAAACTTCATGGATTGTGTGTTAGCATAGAGTATGGTGATAGTTAAATGTTAGCACTTCTACCTTTGAGAAAAAGCAAAAAAATAGAAAAAGACAAAAAGGCTCATTTTACTGGTAACAGTTTGTACATTTGCAGTATCATCCTCTCTAAATTAAAGCTGTTATGCTTTTCAAAATCAGAATCTCTTTATTGTCATAGTACAAGCACAACAAAATTGGGGTAGAGCTCTCCAGTTTAGTGCAAGAAATTACAAGACACAACAAATGACAGTAAGAAGGCACACTTACGCCCCGTTTCCACTACGTGGTACCGGCTCGACTCGACTCAGCCTTTTTGTATTTCCATAACAAAAAAGGACCTGGAATCTTGTACCCGGTACTAGTTTTTTGGTATCACCTCCACCAAGGTTCCAGGACGGGGGACCAGACACTAAAAGGTGACATGAATACACTGCAGACCACTGATTGGCCAGAGAGTCGTCTCTGTGACCCACCGTTTTACAAAAAACAGATGCGGAAGTTTACAGTAAATATACCGGTAGGTTAATCCACATGATGACAGCCAGCAAAACTATACCACAGTCAGTCGAGATTCAGTCCTTGGTGGCCGATGTAAAAATTCAGCATGAGCTTGACGAGGCAACACGCAACGAGCGAGTTTATCAGCAACTCTCTGAGCAGACGACACGGAAGTAACGCGCCGCATCGCTAAGACTTCCAGGTACTGTAAAGTGGGTAGTATTCTGTAATGGAAACGGTCTTCAGGAATAGGACCTGGTACCCGAGTCGAGCCAGTTCCACATAGTGGAAACAGAGCATTATTTACATTAGAAAAAGTAAAAAATAGAAGTACAACTAGGAATGTTTGTAAAAAATATATACAGGGTGGGGAAGCAAAATTGACAATATTTTGAGGCAGGGATTGAAAGACAGTGTATGACCAATTAGTTTATTGAAAGTCATGAGAATTTATTTGCCACAAGAAAATGTACATAATAGAAAATGTTTTTATTCTATGTGTCCTCCTTCTTTCTCAATAACTGCCTTCACACGCTTCCTGAAACTTGCGCAAGTGTTCCTCAAATATTCGGGTGACAACTTCTCTCATTCTTCTTTAATACAGTCTACTCTCGTTATACCGCCAACTTCCGTTCACGGCCAAATTGGCGGTATAGCGAAAATGGCGTTACAACGGGTTGCGTCCATAATGTGCATGTCTTTACGATATGATGTCTATGCTGCCTCCGTTAACCCGTTCTAATCATGTTTCTAAATAAATCTTGATTCTGTTATGTTGTAAGGGATCATTTAAAGTGGGGAAACATTTTAAGCATTATTATACCGTGTCGGGAAATGACACCCCATCATCTTGAGGCTTTGGCTTAATCCCACGTCCTCTTCCCGACATCCTGACCTACTGAGTGTTCTGCGATAAATGAACGGTGGCCGTTCCGTACACCTACTCGTAGCTTGTCGCGATCAGCGTCTGGCGCGTTTGTTTCAGTGCATTGTTAAAATTTATGTGTACTCGATGGCAATCACGCTGGCGGTATAACGGTCGGGAAATCAATGGTATAAGTGTTGTTTGTGCATGGAACTGGGCTGGCGGATGGCGATAAGCGGAAATGGCGGTAGGTAATGGAATAATGCATTGGGGATTTTTGTGCAATGGTTTTGGTCAGCGGTGAGCGAAAATGGCGGTATAACGGCGGGCGGTTTAACGAGAGTAGACTGTAGTATCTTCCAGACTTTCTCGTAATAGTTTTGCTCATAGTCATTCTCTTCTTTCCATTCTAAACAGTCTTTATGGACACTCCAACTATTTTGGAAATCTCCTTTGGTGTGACGAGTGCATTCAGCAAATCACACACTCTTTGACGTTTGCTTTCCTGATTACTCATATGGGCAAAAGTTTCTGAAAAGGTATGGATAATAGTGTTAGGTATGATTATGAAATCAATATATGTTTGGTTTCAAAACAATTGACGTAGTGCCTGCTGAGAAAAAACAACTAAATGTTCATTGTAAATTTTGCTTCCCCACCCTGTATGTGTATATAATTAAATAGTGCATATGATATGAGAGCAGTACAAATGGCATTGGAAATAGTGCAAATATCATGAGAAAATAAATATTGTCGGATATATAGAGTGAAAGGATAAGATAATATGGAAGACTGAAAACATTTGACAGATATTGCATGTGTTATGGGGTATGGTGAGGTGAGGTTATTGCAGTGAAAGAGTCTTACACATTTTACTTCCATACACAATTTACACATCACAAACTTAGACAAATACATGCTCTCTCAGACAGAGGAACTACCAAAGCACAGTAACATAAAAAATTTCCACTAGCCTTAAAAATGACAAGAGTACCATCTGATGCCTTAAAAATTTATACCAACACGTTCATCCAAGTGTCTTTGTCCTCACAGTGAGAACATTTTGTTGATTTGAGGTTCGCCTGGGTCTCGGAAGCCTCTGTTTGAATGCTTCCCAAGAGGTAAATCTGAGTTCCTGAAGCACGAAAAGTGTCAGTGCTGGCTTTCTTTATCACTGGAGAGCAGTTTACCCTCAGGCTGTTACAACAGTAACAGAGCAAACTCAAAACTAAGTTAGAATGCCATAGTTAAAGTCTGTATCGTCAATCAAAGTCCCCAACTGACAAAAAGGAGGAAAATATGGGTTAGAGTCTGTAGTTTAAAATGTTGTGGAACCAGAAGACTTCATTTATAACAGTTTAACTTTAACAGGATAATAAAGTAGTATCGATATTCCAAACTCAGCAGAACACACTGAGGACCTAAACCACCAACAAATCAACACCATGTATCCACAGACTGTATCACTCACTGAGGAAAGTATAAAAATCGTTGTTTACACACATCTGCATTCTGGTCTCATCAAGCTTTCTTCAAACTTAATTAAACTCAGTCGGTCATTATAACTGTGTCTTATAATCTTCACATGTGGCATCAGCTGATAGTTTACATTATAGCTCTGTTAGCTTAGCTCTGTTTTTAGGACAGAAAACAACCTGGGTTTTCTGCAGTTTGTGTTGTCAGTAATTGCACTAAAGATCTGTTTGGAATGGTACAAACAAGGTCAGAACTGTCACAGTTTAATGTGAATAATGGATCAACAAACAGCAATTTAGCAAAGATTTGAACATTAAAGAAAAAAAGGAAGATGTCGTATTGCTAATGTTCTGTCCCTCGACACTTACCGTAGATGTAGGAGAACTGATGCATGATGTGATAGGTTGTAGGAGGAAAACCGCATGTCTGCGAGTGAATGTACAAGCGGCAATAAAGATGGCATAGAACTCTCAAAAGATGGTTTTTATTTAATGCAACACAGAATATTATGACTCAGTTTCTCTGCCATTTTCTATACTCATGTTTTCTTGGTTTGCCTATTTTTCCACTTCCGACCCAGATCGAACTGGTGACGTCCACTCATGTCATCGTGGGTCACTTAGAAAAACCAAGCTTTACTTGGTACCTGTCGGGAACCAAATTTTCAGTTCCCGAACACTCAGACTTTCGGTGTGAACACATCAGCTAGTTTAAGATTAGGTGCACAAACTGGCACTGGCATGGTTCTGTCAGTCTGAAAACACCGCTGCAGAAAGCTCCTGGTTCTACAATGTTTTTCTTTTCCATTCTATATGGATTCCAGATCATTTGCTTCAGTAGTGTAGGTAGAGAGGAAGGAGGTTGCATTATGACGCCTAAAGCAATTGCTAGGTTGGTTAACTAGCGGCTAACAACTTGTCATAAAATTTAGCACATCATGTTTCTTCAAAGTCGGTGTTTTTTAGGGTTTTTTTTTTTTGCAGCAGTGCTGAGAATTCAGAATGTACATTCGTGGAAAAAATTATTAGACCATCAAAAGTCATCAAAAACAATGGTTATGCAATCAAGTACTAACTCCTGTGTGTATCATGTGACTAAAACAGACAGAAAGAAAACATGGAATGCCTTAAAGCACTGTTTTTGTCAGTACAGTCCCATAGATAATGATGTAAGAACTGAAGTGATTTTGGTTATTATAAAGAAAACCATGGAAAATGGATAGATATCAGCTCTGAAATTAAACTATTAGGATCTTTGTTTGTAGGATTTTTGTTAATATCATTATATGTGTCCAAACAAATGTACCTTTAGTTGTACCAAGCATTAAAATGAACAAGAAATTGAAGAAAACAAGGATGGTCTAATAATTTTTCCGTGACTGTATATAGAGGAAACCCTGCTCTGGCAATAATTTCATCTGTTTCTATTTGAAAGTAGAAATACCTGGTGTGCATATATCCGTTTTAAACATAACTAAACATACATATATCTGAGTTTATGTCCAAAATCCCTTCCTGTTTGCTGTGAGAGCTTACCATTGCACCATATCATGTCCTACAAATTCCCCTCAAAACAAAGAGGTGCCAGTGGTGCCACAAATGATGATGATTCATATGGAATGCCCATTACTGCTGGCAAGAGAGCCAACTATTAAGTGTATTCTATAGTGGGAAAAGTGAATTAGTGAATGAGGGGGTCATTTAGAAGTTGTCCTCTGTGGCTTATGAGGACACAATGTGCAGCATGCTATGGTTCTTGAAGCAGCAAAAGCCCTTTCAAATAAACACCAGATGAACTACAGTGCACTTATTGACAGACTGTCTATAGAAAGAAAAGAGAAGAAATATTGCAGCTATAGCACTAAACAGAAAAGAAATATTTAAGATGCCAAATTAAAAAAAACAAAAATGAAAGCAGGATTGGAAAAATGACCAGTATTAGAAGGCCTGAGAAGGTCAAGCTCTACATTTGATCCTTATTAACATTTCAGTTGAAGATCCTCATGTTACTGCTGCAGTCAGAGAGAGAATAACATTTAATAATAAAACAGTGCTGGAGGGGAACACATGGGCAACATACTGGCACAGACAATATTGGTGTTTTTTTTTTTTTTTCTTCTTCTTCTTTTATGAAACTAGTGTTGCTGTCAGGCAGAAACCTCGTAAGTCCATTTTTGGTCTTTTTTTTGTTGTCATAAAACGATTCTATTGGTCAGTTTTCATGCTGGTCTGACTGTTTTAGAAATATTTAACCAATGAAAAGTGTTGAAAATGGCTTGTGACTACATCTGTTAACTCCAGTCATTTATTTTGAATATACATTGTTTTTCCACTTACATGAAAAATAGCATTTTGGACATAAGAGGTTTTCACCCGACAGTGACAATATGCAGTATTTCTACTTTCAAATGAGTGTTGACAACAGAGCGCTAAGTTTTAACAAAGACGTCAATGTATTGGACTGTAGAGATATGAGGTGAATGTATTTACACTGATTGGCTGGAGGATTTATTTGACCACTAGAGGGAGTAGTGAGGCACTCTGCTGGTGTCCCATGGTGATGGGGGTGGGGGTGGGGGGGTACGTGGTGTAGGGACAGGAGGTATAAGGATGCATTCCATAGGTGCCATAACTAGCACAACTGGTGTGAAGCTGAAAGTGAAACTTAACTTTTAACATTCGACTCCCGGCTTCTGTGCCTCTCTTTTACTCCGGAGCTTACACAAAATTTTCCCAACTTCTAACCTATATCCAGTGGGCTCCTTGGGAATGCTGGGCCCCATGAATTTTTCATGTTTACCCCCCCTCCTTTACAGCACCCCAGACTGTATTATATGTTTCCTAAATAATCATCAGGGAACTATCAAATCCATTTTGGTTTATGCTGCTTTGCTATCAATAATATTAAGAGTTAGAAGTTAAGGTGAATATCTTAAGGCAGTGTTTTTTCAACCTTGGGGTCGGGATCCCATTTGGGGTCGCCTGGAATTCAAATGGGGTCACCTGAAATTTCTAGTAATTGATTAAAAAAAAAAACTTTGTAATAAAAAATATATAGTGAGTTGATAGAGACAATCCCAATCCATAAAAGACATGACAAACTCTGAAGCTGAAACTGAAGCACTGTGGTACTGTTCATTGTGGTCAGTTTCAGATGCTGCAGCTCTTTCATAATTCGTAGTTTGAGTTATTGTTTGTTCAGTATTAATTAGCAGTCTTGTAAACATAAGCAGGACTGACTGTCCTCTCTCTGTAGCACTTTGAGATTCTGCTGAATGAAAAGTGCTTTATAAATCCAATTTATTATCATCATTATTATTATTATTATTATTATTATTATTATTATTATTATTATTATTATTATTATTATTGTTATATCCTGACCAAGGAAAAAAAAATTCTCACTTTGTGCCCTAATCTCAACCCGGCTTTTCTGCCTCCATCCATAATAATATACATTATACAGCCTAAATGTCATCTAAAATGAACATTTATTTACAGCATAATATAGTAAGCTATTGCATGATCAAAAACAAATTAATTTAAGCAAAAAAATGGCTACGTTTTGATTGTCTGGGGTCACCAGAAATTTGTGATGTTAAAATAGGGTCACGAACCAAAAAAGGTTGGGAACCACTGTCTTGAGGTGATATAATACATAAAGGTGAACAGTGGAGGATAATATATTTTTTATTTAAGGTGAATGGCAGAAAATTCTATAAAGAGAGAATTTCGCTTTAAAAATAGTTTTCTTTTTTCAGTGTAAGCCATAGCTGTTTTCTCTGGGGATCTGGTGGTATTGACCTATGTCTGAACCTGACAGGTGGAATACAGGAAAAAACAAAACCAGCACCGTTAACATTTATCGGTCTGGTTTGCAGGGCTTTTATTTACTTGAATTATTTTGTATTATGACTAAAATTTTGTCAGTCTCTTCAGTAACACAGGCCAAAAATGGAAGCCTTAACCTTGTATTGGAAAATAAATAATATGAAATCTAGTGTTTTTTTCTTCTTCTTCTTCTTCTATCCTAAATCTGGCTCGTCTCCATCCCATGAGAGCAGAAGGTGAATTTATTTGTCCTACAAAATCAATCACTAGTGTTCACCTGATTTCACCTGGACAGCCTCTTTCTGTTTTTGTCCTTTATAATTTATCCCAACTTGCACTCTATACAATTACCAACAGGAACAATCTGCAAGGGGCCCTTAATTATCTGTCAACAATGGCAGCATAATTTAGCTGGAAGGCAAAGGATGCTGGGAACCTTTAGCTTGAAAGGATGTTGACAGCACTAATCAGTCAGATTGTGCAGGTGATCTGTTTTTTTGTTGTTTTTTTTTCTCTCTCTCTCTCTCTTTTTGTATCTCTAAACTAGACATGTTAAAGTCTATGAATTCACAGTATGTGGTATTAAAGGTTAAATACACTGACGTTGCACTGGATTTAGACGTCTAAAGTGCATTGATCGTTCGGATGCACTACACTTATTTATGCGACCTGTCATTGGTCTGCTGTTTGAAGGTTGCTGGCATCATTGACTACGCTCCATTGTGAAAGTCAGATATGAATACCAATCCAATGACTCATGGGAAATTAAATGCAACGGCTCACCTATAGGAGGGCAAAACTGCCTGATGGTGACTGACAATAGTCTATTAGTGGAAAGGTTACAAGTGCGAATACCAAACACTCAAAGGGTCCTGGAGCAAGACGTCAGACAGATCGTACAGTGTTTTTGTGAGTTCTATAATGCATTACTGTCTGTTTCTGTCTCAAGGGTGTTATTGTTTCTCTGTTCAGACTGTCTTTAGTTTTATCGATGCTTGCAGTCCTTCTGTCTGCGCTCGTACCATTAGAAAATCTTTACGATAGAACACTGGAGCCTAAGGAAAGGAGCACAGCCATTCCTCGTATATATCGGCGCTCTGTTGCTGTTTGTTTCAGAATTCAGAGTAGGTTGTTTCTTAACTTTTTGGTCAATATTTCCTTGCAGATATAATTGTGCGAGTGTGAAGTACATGCATCAGACTGTCACTGCTGGAACTGTTGTTTGGAAAGTTACTTACTTGAACAATAACCTATAACGATCAATCAATCACAGCAAGGAAAATCCAGTTGTTACTGCCAGCTGGCTTCCTAGAAAGAGAAAAGGGAGGACTTTTAATGATTGGATTGTCAGGACACAGAATTCTATATTACTTCAGAAATACTTCAGTGATTAAGGCAGGTTCATTAATGCAACGGCAGACACAAAAGTTGAAAGACTTTGCCCACAGTCCTAATTCCCCTCCTCGATTTTTCTCTCTTCTGTGTAAGTTTGGATGTCCGGTTTCTTTGGGGGATTGAGGATTAGTGATCATCTGTTCGTCCAAATGGCCCTCGGAATCAAAACAGAGTGGCAGACGAATATCAGTGGCAACTTTAGAGTCTGCTGTGGACCAAAGATTCCCAGGGGGGACCTCCGCTAACCGGCATTTATATTCATTATCATCTGATAGAAGAAAGTGAAAATACGTAAAATAAAAACTGAGAGAAATAACTTCAGAGTCAAGACGAAAAAAAGCCCAAAGCATCATGGATGATATCAACTACCCTGCACATGGATTTTTTACCCTTCTCCCATCAGGCAGTAGACTACGGCACATCCAAGCCCAGACCACCAGACTCCAAAACAGTTTTTATCCAGAGGCAGTGAGAATGATGAACTCCTGCTGAACTTTGAGCCCAGAATGCACTTTTAAATTGGCACTTCATAAATAATACTTTTTTTTTTTTTTGTTATTTATGAGTAATTTTTAGGGTGGGGGGGTTTATTGTTATTGTTATTTTTTTTTCTATCAGTATTTTATTATTTTTATTATTTTATCAGTAACTTATACTATTTTTACTAAATGCTGCTGACAGTTGGGGACCTGTGTACAATATTTCGTTTCTGTGTATTTTTATATGCTGAAATGACAAACTTGAATCTGAATCTGAAATGGAGGACAATTTTGTTGAAATTATTGCCTTTTTGTATTGGATGGATGGATAGTTTCAACTGGCTCTATATGTAAAGTATCATGAGATAGCTTTTGTTATGATTTGGCGTTATATAAATAAAATTGGATAGATAGATAGATAGATAGATAGATAGATAGATAGATAGATAGATAGATAGATAGATAGATAGATAGATAGATAGATAGATAGATAGATAGATAGAAAACTTAAAAACTTGGTACAATATGATATAGTAAATATAAATTTAATAACTAAGGTCTAAAATGTGCCGACATATTGTATATTGTGTACACACATTGTATGTGCTCAGTCAATACATTTTGGTTCTAATGTTTTGCAGCTCTTTCCCACAAGGTCAAAGGTCATATTGTCCACTTGGGGGGTTTGCAAACACCAAAATTTGTCCAACATTCTGCCTGTTACTAAAAGTTGTGTGCCTTTGTAGATCCACTGTGATCTATAAGTTGTAATGTACATGTGTAAATGATAAGATGAGGCATAAGAGTATTAAATTTCACTTATTTTTGAAAAGAAATTTCAGGTTGTTCATGTTTGTTATGAAGGGATAGGTTGTAAATTTAAACATTTTCAGAGTTTATTTTTGTTTTAAGCAATAAAACACAGAACAATTTGGAGTTGCCATTACTTATGTTTATGCATTTGGCAGACGCTTTTTTCCAAAGCAACTTACAGCGGAAAACCAATCAAATCACTCAATCAATCAAATTTTATTTATATAGCGCCAGATCACAACAAAAAAGTTATCTCATGACACTTTATATATAGAGTTGGTCAAAACCAGACTCTAAGCCAATTTACAGAAACCCAACAGAATCCTCCAGGAGCAAACACTTGTGACTGGTGACAGTGGCGAGGAAAAACTTCTCTGAAACAGCCGAAACCTCAAGCAGACCCAGACTCCTGGAGGATGGCCGTCTGCCTTGACCAGTTGGGGTTAAAGAGAGAGAGTAAAGGAGGAGAAAAAGAGATAGACAGAGATAGAGAAAGAGCGATAGAGACTGGGGGAGAAGGGGGGAGTAGGGGGAGACACATGGAGGCAGTTGAGGATAAGTGAGTGATGATAATGAAGGCAGGAGAGAGGCAGGACCACCGCAGCAGGTCCAGAGATACTCCTGGGAAAATCTGTGATAATCCTGGGAAAAACCTTATTAAATATTTAAAATGGAATGTCTGACAGTACTAGGACAGGAGGTGCTCTCGGAAGAGCTGGGTCTTCAGGACCTTCTTGAAGATAGGCAGGGACACCTCTATTCTCGTAGTGCTCGGTAGAACGTTCCACCAACGTGGAACGACAACGTGAAAAGAGCCTGGATTGTCTTGTACAAGGTCTGGGGACCACCACTTCTAAATTATTATCTTCATATTTTACTGTTCCAGCCCATTTGTGGCCCTTGAACTAAAATGAGTTTTACACCCCTGTTCTGGTGTCTCATATTAGTCTGACTTTAACAGAGAATATCTAGTGTCTAATAAAGTCAATCATAATCAATTTCTGACAATGATGATGATTTTTTTTCTCCCCAATCTATCAGTTACAACAGTGTTTCGGAAAAACTAGGTAAAAAACACACCTTTTCCACTAAGAAAATTAAACTTAACCACATCTTCCTGTAGCGGTCAGGCTACAGGAATGGGCTCTTCCCCACAGCTTTGTCAGCTAAAAGTACTGTATACAGTTTAATCGCCTCCACATTTCCCTACTAATTACTGATCTATTAAAAGAAATCAACTTTTCAATGAATCGTGACTTTAATCCTTCATTTTTTATCAGACCCTGCATAACCCATTACTACCAAAGTGACACATTTAACATCTAATAGTCACATTTCTAAACCTCTGGGGACTAGAGTTGAAGTGGGCGTTGAATAAAGTTGGTCATTTGGATGTAAAGACCAGCCAGAACAATCTGGACTGGGAGAGCAAATATTTAGATCCTGCATGAAAAAACCCTCCCTTTGGAGTGTGCTTTAGAAAAACACTTATCCACCACCTGCTCTAGTGCAGCTGCTCAGTCGCCAACAGAAGATAAACTAATTGTACTGCAAAGCTCCAGGGTGTGAATATATGCAACTCAATAACTGGAAAGCATGGTGTTGCTAAAAACAGCATGGAGGCAAGACAAAGCTTTCCACGAGGAATAAACACTGAAGAGATTCATGAATAGATAGACGGACAAAGATCTGCATGGATTTCCTAACCGTAAGCCAAAGCTAAATGAAATCTAGTTCCTCTATGTGTTCTGGTTAGCTTTAGAACAGATACGACACTGGCAGTCAGTTCTCGGATGCCGTTTGGCTGTTTATCTGGAGCAGTCCTTTCTGGTCCCCATTCACAGTATTGATGGAAGAGCCTGAAAGGACTATAATCTTATTCCATGACATGCCTCTGACAGCAGCCTGTAAATCAGCCTGTGCAGATTGATTTCACATGCAGACGTGTGCGCATACACATAAATCCAATGTTGGAGAGTAATGAGTTAACATGCACTGGTGTTATTATAATTACATTTACTCTGATTTTAATCATTACAATGACAGAGGAATAATGTTGGGAAAATGTGTTCTTATAGATCAGGGGTGTCAAACCCACTGTAGTTCAGGGGCCACAGTCAGCCCAATATGACTTGAAGTGGGCTGGGCCAGAAAAATAATAACAGTGAAAAAAGTAAAATTACATTCAGAACATGTTTACAAAAGTTTCCTTAAAAATGTGAATTACATCAACAACCTGAAATATATAAAAACAAAAAAGTAAAATTACATTCAGAACATGCTTATAAAAGTTTCCTTAAAAATGTGAATTACATCAACAACCTGAAATCTATATAAAAAAAAAAAAAAAAAAGTTAAATTTTAACCATACTTTTCCTCGGTTTATAATTTACACATGTGCATTAGAACCTACAGAAAAATGCACATTGTTTTTATTTGGTAGTGGGTTATTGTTCTTATTTATCTATTTTATTTATCTATTTTGTTGTTTTGAATTGTATGGCTTTTTAATCTTTTATTTGGGTTTTATTTATTCTTCTGTATAGCGCTGTTTTCTTTTTTGTACAGTTTCTATGTCTTTAAATCTATTCTGTATTTTATTCTTCTATTTTGGTTTGAATTATTCTCCTGTACAGCACTTTGGTCCACTGCAGTTGTTTTAAAGTGATTTACAAATAAAGTTGGATTGGATTGGAAAACATTTAATAACAGACAAAATCTTGTTAAAATTGCATTTATTTCTCTTAAGACATTTCCAGTTGTTCATATTTGTTCAGGTTATTTAGATTTTTGTGAAAGGATAGTTTGTAAATGTAAAAAATTTCATGTAATTTTAATTTTTTACACTAAAACAAAGATTTAAAAAAATTGTAGTTGTCATTATTTATAGGTTTTTATGATGGCATTTTACTGGAGATTGAATTGGTCTGTATGTGAAACCTGGACTAAAATGATTCTGACACCTTTAATTGTTAATATCTTCAGTGTAATTTTTGCATTTCACAAATTCATCCCATGGGTCTGAGTGGACCCTTAGGTGGGCCGGTTTTGGCCTGTGGTCTGTATGTTTGACACCTGTGATATAGATGAAAGGCTCACGTATGAATCTGGGATGGTTAGAAGAACTATGTACCACTAACCAAAGCTAATACAAAGGTTTTTATTTTATTTTATTTTATTTTTTTTTATTATTGTTAATTTGCTATTGCAGTGATTATATCCAGTCAACAACATATCTGCAGAGTACATATTCATTTGTAACTGAGTAAAAACAAAAAACAGACTCATCTCATATGAATATGAGCCTGTGAACTAAGAGCAGCTAACTGTGGTTGTTTATAGACTGCAGGCTGGTGGAGGTTACTGTTAACAGTTTGTAAAGCTCTGCTTCATCACACACAGTCCTACTGAAGACATGTGAGACCTGGAGCAGATGGACACAATGACCCTCTTACAAACCTCTTTTCGTGGCGAGCAGCCAACAAGGTATATTATAAGCACATAATGCTAGCCTGCTAAGCCTGTACCATTTGTATTCAGATTGTTTACATGCTTAGTGCGCTGTAATGTTTTTCAAGTGGCTTTTTGTGCTTTGTGTGTTTAGATGTACAGTTCTCACGGTGTCACAGTATGATGATGGGATGTTTATGGCATATAAGGCCTACATTAGAGAGGCAGTAGATACCCATTTCAAGGAGGTGACTGTGTTATACTTATTTATGTGTTTTATTGTGTCCATTATATGTTAGTTTGTTGTTGTTTTTTTCTGTGTTTATCATTTTCTTTGCGACTTTCTGTATTCAGCTAATGCAACAAACTGAATCTTATCTCATCTTATCTTAATTATTGTCAATTACTATAAATGTCACCAGGTAATTATTAGTAAATCCAAGTATATACAACTTTGTTTGAGAACATCACTTAATTACCCTGCCCCCCTGAAGGGGAGGCAAGGGGTATTGTTTTTGGTTTGGTTTATTTGTTAACACTCTAGCAACAAAACTATTGGTTGAATTCATACCAAATTGGGTTTCTAGATTGCCAGTCACCCAGAATAGATGTGACTACATTTTGGGAACAGTAGGTCAAATTTCAAATTTTGTATGAATTTTTTAAATCTTTATTTTTTCCCCCATTTACCTATAATGAGCGAAATTTCAGATGTCTGTAGCAGCAAAGCTATCGGTTGAATTCATACCAAATTGGGATTATAGATTGGCAGTGATCCAGATTAGTTGTGGTTACATTTTGGGAACAGTAGGTCAAATTTCACATTTTTAATGATTTTTTAAAAATCTTTTTTTCTCCCATTTATTTTATAATGGGTGAAATTTCAAATCTCTATAAAAATGTCAATTTTGTTTCAATTTGGTTCAAACTTGGCACATATGTAGAGGCAACTGATATGCAGACATCGGCACACACATAGACATGATGACATCAGCTGGATCGATGTCAAAATAAGCTACAATAGGCACAGGGGGCGGGGTTTGTTATGCCTGGAACCACTTGCTTTAGCTGTGTTTATTTTCATTGTAGCTGGCAGATATTAGTTCCATTACTTATTATATTTTACACTTTACCAGCATGACATAGATTTAACCTTATTATTATTTACTAAAATATGCACGGGGCGACACGGTGGTGCAGTGGTTAGCACTCGTGCCTCACAGCAAGAAGGTCCTGGGTTCGGTTCCAACACCAGTTGACGGGGGGTGGGACCTTTCTGTGTGGAGTTTGCTTGTTCTCCCCGTGTCTGCGTGGGTTCCCTCCGGGTACTCCGGCTTCCTCCCACCCTCCAAAGACATACACTAATTGGTTAATTGGTTAATCTAAATTGCCCATAGGTGTGAATGTGAGAGTGATTGTCTCTATCTTTCAGTCCTGCAATGAACAGGCGACTTGTCCAGGGTGTACCCCGCCTTCGCCCCTATGTAGCTGGGATAGGCTCCAAGCGACCCCCGTGACCCTAGTGAGGATAAAGCGGGTTCAGAAAATGAATGAATGAATGAATAAAATATTCACTGATCCATGCGTAGGTTTTCTCTTCAGAAAAGCTGAACTGAATCGGAGTAAATCCTACAACTGTGAACATCTCTTCTTTTTCTGTCGATACCTGAATCTCACAATATTCCCCATATTTTTAGAGAAGTAATAAAAGGAAATAGTGGCTCCAATATATGACTTAACCATGTGTTATGGCATAAATGGGGAAGACCTTTAGTGTGTGTTATTTGTTCTCCTATGGAACACATGATAAATAAAGGGTGAGAAGGGTTATTCATGCACAAACACACACTCTGCTTCACAGCTCTATTAAAAGCGGTTTCTCTTCTTGTGTTTCTGCTCCTGTTCCCCGTCACATTTTCCATCCATCTTCATCTCACTTCAGAGAATTTAATTCGTCTGTCTTGCCCCTCCATTCACCTCCACATCCTTCTTTGGCTCGTGGGAAGTGTATCATAGGTCTTAGTGAGCAGCACCACTTAAGCATGATAAGAGGACTTGAATGCAACGCCACAAGCCAATCCACTGTCAGCTCAGGCTGGAGGGCCGCTGAGGGGACCCTGCATCAGCTGACAAGTAAATAAGCCACTTGGGAACTTATGGTGAAGTGGAGTGTGAGGAGACAAAGAGATGAGGGGCCAAAGGAACAGCCCTAATGGAAAGACTATATTCTACCACCCAGGAGACTCTTTAACCTCCCGCAAAACCCACCATTATTAGCTCATTAGTTGTAAAATTCAAGGCTTCAGTGTCTGCAATACATATAAAAACATATTCCTATTGGAGATGACTTCAGATTTTTTTTGTTTTCATTGCTTTTGTTTATAAAATTACATTTAATTGGGTCAGTATTAACACTTTAACTGATTGTTCCAGGTGGTTGTAGTTCCTGTACTGAACTGAAAAACATCTTTTGGTGTTAATATCAAACAGTTTTTATGTCTTACAGTAGTTGCAGTTGGTAGTACGAAGGCAATGACACCAATTCTCCTTTCTTAGAGTCTCTTAATGGGTGGTCCCTTAAGAGCCTCCTTATGGCAGAGGCTGATAAACAAGGGTCAGGCACCCGAGTGGAGCGGCTAAGCTAGCAATAG
Organism: Sphaeramia orbicularis; assembly: GCF_902148855.1. Classification (NCBI taxonomy): domain Eukaryota; kingdom Metazoa; phylum Chordata; class Actinopteri; order Kurtiformes; family Apogonidae; genus Sphaeramia; species Sphaeramia orbicularis. The sequence goes on from NC_043966.1 coordinate 15,415,422, forward strand.
CTCCAGAAGGCTAATCTGCCAGTGGAGGTCCTCATTGGTTTGGGTGCTAAGGACACAAGGACTGTGGTTTGTTGTCGGGTTAGAGTTGATCTAAAAAAAAATAATTTAATTACAGTAGAATTGTGCAGGAGCTGGAATCGACCCTGTTCACACCTGGAAGTGCAATGCATCTTGGGTGATCCAGTCTTTGCTAGTACCCACTGAGGAGGCATCTAGATCAGATTTGTCAGACCATGTTTGTAGATTTGGAGTCCGCTTTCTTCAAAGCAGGGGTATCAAACATTAGGCCCGTGGGCCAAAACTAGCCCGTCAAAGGTTCCAATCCGGCCCATGGGATGAATTGAAGTTGCACTGATATTAAAAGTAGGGTAGAAGATGTTTTCCTGCAGCATTTTTTTACTATATTGCTTAAAATCCCTCCACACCCCGATTGCAACCAATTATTCATTCATTCATTTTCTGAACCCGCTTTATCCTCACTAGGGTCACGGGGGTCGCTTGGAGCCTATTCCAGCTACATAGGGGCGAAGGCGGGGTACACCCTGGACAAGTCGCCAGTTCATCGCAGGGCTGAACATATAGAGACAAACAATCACTCTCACATTCACACCTATGGGCAATTTAAGGCGGCCATACACTGTGCGATCATTTCGATCATTGCACGCAGCTCCATCTCAAACTGTGCGAATCAGTCGTACAGTCAGACTCACGATTCCTGTTCTCACACTGTACGGCCCGACGCTCGTATGCGACCTGACTGCTCACACTGTAGGACCATACACCACAGGACGCACCACATGTTTGAGTGTTGTATCCGGAAATACAACGTTAAAATACCAAGGAATCCATAAAAGTGCATAGACGATTGTGTATTGGCGTGAGTCACGAAATGGTAGTGCTAAACAAAAACCAACGAGCTGCTTTGGCAATATGTGCCATTATCTGTGAGGAATCAAAAAAGAAGAAAAGACAACGATGTGTTTGGTGCAGGCATTGGTTTGCCAGACGTGGACAGTATGGGCTGTCAATCCTACAGCGGGAACTAGAGGTAAGCTGCAACAGCTAAACTGCACTAGGACAACAGCCAGCTACTGTTAACTTGTACGTTACTGTACGCATCTGTGTTTGCGCATGCACAGTGTGAGAATTTGAGGCACATTGGCTCGTGGCACTGCTTTGACAGTACGATACACTCACGAGGAGCGAGCAGGATTTCAAACAGCTCCGTTTTCCTTGCGAACACATGATTGCTGGTCGTGAGGTGGTCGTGAGGTGCTAATCGCTTCTCTTTACCCCATGTACACTGCACGAAGCACGACACACGATTAGAGGCACATCGGGCCCGATCCCAGAAATAGTCGCACGAGTGAGAAATCGTCTCTAAACTCGCACAGTGTAAGGCCGCCTTTAGATTAACCAATTAACCTATCAGTGCATGTGTTTGGATGGTGGGAGGAAGCCGGAGTACCCGGAGAGAACCCACACAGACACGGGGAGAACATGCAAACTCCACACAGAAAGGTCCCACCCCCAGTCGACTAGTGTTGGAATTGAACCCAGGACCTTCTTGCTGTGAGGCACGAGTGCTAACCACTGCACCACCGAGTCGCCCTGCAACCAATTAAGTAAATGCAAAAACACAATTAATTAAAACACAAAAATAAAACCTTTTAGTCACCTGTGGAATGGGTAGGACTGATTGATGCGGGCAAATTGATGCTGCACAGCACTCGGTAACCCTCGGGAGCAAACATTGTGCATTCCGGTACTCTGGAGGCGTAGTTTCAGGGGGAAGTCTGAAGGAACGGGTATGGACTTTTTCTTTTTTTAAAGACTTTATTTTTCAGTTTTCAAATAGGCATCTACATCAGTATTGGACAAATGAACTAGTCCAAGGCAGAACAACACACACGAACATCAAACCACACCCACCCACCCAAAGGCTCATGGAGAGGGAAAAATAAATGAACAAAATAAAATAGGGATTTGGACTTCTGAATTGTGCATTTTCAAAAAGTAGCTTGCTCGCACCATTTTTCCAGGATCTCGTACCCCACCTTTAACAGCCAGCGGTGTCGAACTCATTTTAGCCCAATTTGATTTCAAGTGGATCGGAGACAGTAAAATAACAGGAACAGGAAGTTAGCTGTCAGATATGTGCTAGTTTGCATCTTGAACATGATTCTGATTTTAGTTTCACCAGAGGCATAGGTTTGATATTTGAAGCCATCGTCTAGATTGTTTAACTAAGAAGATCTCAGTCCACCTCTGACGGTTGGTGAAAACTATAAAGTAATGACTTTATTACCTTGATGATGGACACATTTATTACACCATTATCAATATTTCACAGACGGAGGACTTTTATGGCTGTTAATAGTACTTAAGCTCAGCAACATTCATTCAGCCTTATTTTTATATTGAGGTGGAGGCCTCATTTACAAAATAGCCGAGCAAGGGATCATAACAACAACAAACTTGGATAAACAATGGTAATAAAAACATTAAAAGTGCAATTCAGTACAACATTCAACCTTAAGAGTAATTGAAGCAATTAAGCAAATTAATCAAGTAAAACAAGCTAACATCGAAAAAGTAAAGTATGATTAAATTATACATTTTAAATGAGCTTGAAGAGTGAAAATGCAGCTAGCTTCAGATAGTTCTGCGTGTTATTGCAGGATGCAGGTGCACAGTGAATAAAAGTGGATTTTACAAGCTGTAAAAGCAGCCACCACCTGCAATCTAATCCAATCCTTTGAGTGCGTTTGATAAGACCAGGCATTAAAATGCAACAACAAAGTAATATAACAGTGTAAAAAAAACTGTAAGCACCTTTATAAACAGATAAAACCCAGTGTATGTCATATTTTACAGAGGGGGAGGGTCACTCAGTCTTAGCATCCAGCTACACAATGACCAGGGTTATAATTATCATGGGTAATAAATCTGAATAAAAACATCTAACGGCTGAAAGACCCCACTGACGCACGCATGTCTACAATAACAATAACACTATCCAAATCTGAAAGGAAAGGGTTTATGCTTCATCCACACTAATGCAGATTCTTTATAAAACAGATATTTTTCTCTATGTTTTGGCTTCATATTCACATGTAAACTGCAAAAACAGGGTTTTTTAAAACACTTTCCAAAGCTTATATTTTTATTAACTCTGGCTTGTTTGTGTGTTCGTGTAGAACCAGGGGTCCCCAACTGGTGGACTCCAGTCCAAATCCGGACCGCAAGAGGCTTTCATCCGGACCGCGAAGCCTTTTGGCAAAAACAAAACACTGTTTGGATATTTCTGTAACTGTCATTACAGACTTTTTAACAGGCACTGTTGTAATTAATAATAATCCTTGAAATTTTCAAAACATCTGTGTTTTATCCAGTTAATGTAATGAACACTGATAGAAAAAGAAAAAAAAACTGGCATACAATAAGTAACATAAGACTAGAGCTTAGTAGAATAAAAAAAATAAAACTGGATTAAATATGAATTGATGCAATTTACAGTAGTAACAATATTAACAGTATTACCAAAAATGACAGTATGTATATCTATGAAACAGAATGTATCTCTATTAATAGAATTAACAGTATGTATTTCATATAAAAACATTATGTATTTTTATGTAAAACAGTGTGTATATCTATGAACCAGGTCTATATAAAAATTTAAAAAAAGGAAAAATCCACATCATATAAAGAATACACATCCACAACCACAACCGACACTTAATGTAACTTAACTTTATAACTGAACTAGTTGTTGGTGCAACACAAACAGTGGTTTGTCTGAGTTTGTTCTGGTTTGTGGTCATTTTTACATTGTTCTGTGGAGAGACATATTTTGTAAAACTGAGCGAGAAAATATTTGTTTAGAAAAATGTCTGTTTGTGTGGATAGAACATATACAGTCTGAGTCCAACATTAGGTTTGTTGGTTCAGTAAAGTTCTAACGACCACACATTTGCGTTTGTTTGTCTCTGTATTAAGATCCAATCTGGGTGTATGTGAAGTCTGTACAGCAGGTAAAACTCAAGTTTCATGGAAAAAACTGCTTTTTTAAACCACAGTGGCAGATTTTCATGTGCACTTTACATGTCTTTAACACTTGTGTTCAGACAATATGAGATTTATGTCATTAATTATCCCGCCCCCCGAAGGCTCTTTGTTTGTTTGTTTCTTAACACTTTAGCAGCAAAACTATTAGTTGAATTCATACCATATTGGGTTTATAGATTGCCAGTGACCCAGAATAGATGTGATTACATTTTAGTAAAAGCAGGTCAAAGTAAAAAATGTAATGATTTTTTAAAAATCCAAAGTAAGTGTGAGGGGCGGGGTTTGTTGTGCCTGACACCACTTTTATACCAGCTTTCATTCAACACATGTCAGATGTTTCTAATAGTTTGTGCTGCTTTTTGTCATGGGGTCAGAGGTCACAGTAAATAGTGACTTTATCCTTTACAACCCATTCATACAACCTTTGTACTTAACATGTTTTTAACCCTTTTATTCAGACAATATGATACATTAAAGGGGTCATTTTTTTGCTAAACCCAATTTTTTTTCTTTCATAAATATATTTATTGTCCTTTTTCATTTTTTTTTTATAAGAACAAGCAAAAAAAAAACCATAACACATCAAAACAATCCCTACCACCCCCCACCCACACAATAGCATCCACTCCCAATGCAACAAAACATACTTGACAGACACAACTTAATTGACTATACAGACAAGTCCTTTAAAAATTGCAAAAAAGGTGTCCAAATCTTATAAAAGTCTTTGATCTTTCCTTTAGCCAGGTACGTCAGCTTTTCCAGTGCCAGGTTAGAAGACATTTCTTTAATCCACTGGTTCGCTGTAGGTCCTTGAATATCTTTCCATCTCAAAGAAATGATTCGTTTGGCTTGTAATAAACAAAAATTTAACAGTTTCCTTTTTCCTCCAATTACTTGAAACTGCTCAGGGAAGATGTGCAAAATACAACATTTTGGATTCACAGGGATAATACATTCTGTAAATCTATAAATTAAATTAAGAGTCTCTTTCCAAAAATTCTGAAGTTTCTCACAGGTCTACATACAATGAAACAAAGTGCCTATTTCCTTATTACACGTCGTAAAAATGTCAGGAATGGTGTAGTTTTGCAGGGGTGACATATGTTCTAAATAAGCATTTGTACTGTAATAGTCTGAACTTGGTGTTGATTGTTTGTGTTTGAGCTATAAGACAGGCCCTCTCCCAATCCTCTACAGATATTTCTGTTTGAAGGTCATTTCTCCAAGCTGATAAATGAGAAAGAGAATTGTCCTTCGTACCTGCCAACAACGCATGATAAAATTTTGACAGAAGACCTTTGTTATGACGATGGTTCTTTGTGATACTTTCAATAGTGGATAGAGAAGGTTCTGATGTCGATTTAACCCTTTCATGCACGAATTATGAGAACCTTAATCAAAATTTTTTCCTGAGTGTTTTTATTCTTCTTCAGGCATGAAAAAAAAATGTGATTGAAAATTTTCTTTTGAAAAATAAATAAAAATAAAATAAAATAAAAATAATTTTAAAAATTAAAAAAAAAAAAAAAACATTAAAAAAAATAATGATGAAAAAAAAAATTCTTATGGACCTATTTTTCATGAAGTTGCAAAAATGTCAACTCAGCTGGACACCACACGTTTAATTTTTGACGCACAGAAACATATATTTACTGATAAATTGTGTTAAAACTATGGGGAAGGCTTTGTGATTCTAGGGGTTTATGTTCAGAAGAGATCTACAAAATGTTACCAATTCATGTCAGAAAAGATATGTAGTGTTTTAAAACTTTGATAAAGATATGCGTGAAAAAAAAACAACGAAAACAACAAAATCCATGAATATAGAAGAGAAAAGCTGTAGAATAGCTGTCCACTGTAGTGACCAGTATGCATGAAAGGGTTAATTTGTGTAATTGTGTAATTCCTTATGCTAAACCCACTTTTATTAGTCTTTGGTTCATTTATTTGTGTATTTGGACCCTAATAGTTCATAAAGTTTGAATTTGAATCCTCCAGATGCTGCAAAGCTATCTTCATATTCATTTTGGCAAAAATCAAGTGGATTTCTACAACCTGTTTTAATTCCTGCTTAATTTATTGCATCTATAACTAGTTATGTCACGACGTTTGAAAATAAAAGGTCCAGACTTCTGATGAACATTTCCCCGAGTACGACATAATTGTTTGTCAGTTGCAGTTGTAGTAAAAACTGAAAATATGTCCAAACTTTGACCAGATTACCTCAAATGTTCAGTGGCTGGTTGAATGGGACAGAAGACAGAGCAGCACAGCCAACAACCTGGAGGGGGCGGGGCCTGGAGTGGCTCATTTGCATTTAAAGGGCCAGTGCTTGAAACGACCTTTCTGGTGTCATTACTCAGAAATAGGGTTGAAGATGGACCTGTGGAGTTGAATTAATGAAGAATTCAGACCCAACCATGGTATTTACAGTTTATGTAGACCACAGGGAAATGTTTTAAAATGCATAATGCTATTTAAAAAAGCAAAATGTCACTCCTTTAAAGCCTCGGTATCTATTATGTCCAGTATTAACCATAGTGTCCAACAGAAACAATGGTTTGTCTGAGTGTTTGCACCAGTTTATGATTGTTTTTGCCCTATTGTTTGACCAAAGACATATTGTAAAATGAAAGTCATGTGGACTAAATAGAGGGGGAAAATGTTTCCGAAGAATATCTGTTAGTGCAGACGTGGCATTAAACTCTATTTTAGAGTCTGAACAGATTTAAAGGTCATCCTTCATGCTCACCTCTGCCTTCTGGCATTGAGAGCCTGATGTAAAACACTGTCATCCCAGCCCGTGACCTGTCAGCTCCTGAAATGAATAAGATCAGATTTATGTTGGAGATATGCCTGGTGGGTTTCAGAAGGTAGTGAGAATAAAATGAGGGCGATACTAATGAGGTGAAGTCAGTGATTTAAACAATTACTGTACAGGCGCAGAAAAAATGATTAGACCACCCCTTCTTTTCTCCAATTTCTTGTTCATTTTAAACCCTATAACGCCACACGTATCAAATTTGAAACGTGAGTTTTGAAGCCCTCTGCATGATCAGTGTGATATTTTTTTTAATTGAAAAACCTGATGCATATAATTAGACACATGCAATACACAGATTATCCACCAGGGGGGAGGAATTTGTTCACTAGAGGCCTTTCCAGTGACACTACAAGATAAGATTCAGAAAACTTTATTTATTCCATTCATTTGCACCCTACCACAGACATCAGCCCACATCCAAAGTGCAATGTGACAAACAGAAATAAATCCGTGCACAAATACAAGATCACTGAAAGCAACTACGAATAAATACATTTAAATAATCAGCAATAAATAATCAATAAATACCAGTGCAGACCAAAAAACCCTATTGGTTCTGCTAACATAAAAAAAGTTATTAAAAATAAACCTAAAATGTCTGCTGTCAGAGTTTAAAAGTGTGATAGCTGAAGGAATAAAAGATTTTGAATATCTGTTGGTTCTCCTCTGAGGTGCGTGGTAACACCGGTCTGAAGGCATCAAAACAAACTTCTTATCATTAATGAGGAAGGAGGCAGAACTTTGCCAATTTTGAAAAGGAATTACCATTTTGTTAGACGTGTGTGTTGTGTGTGTCCCACCGGGAGGAGACCTCGGGGAAGACCTAGGACACACTGGAGAGACTATGTCTCTCGGCTGGCCTGGGAACGCCTCGGGGTCCCCCCGGAAGAGCTGGAGTGTCTGGGGAGAGGGAAGTCTGGGCATCCCTGCTTAGACTGTTACCCCCGTGACCTGGCCCCAGATAAAGCGGAAGAAAATGGATGGATGGATGGGTTATATTATGTTTTTGTTTGTTTAAAAATGATCATATTTGAGCACTGAGACCTGATGTATCAAATATGATACAAAATTGAAAATCATGCATGGAGTTTGATATTTGAAAAAAACATTTTTGGGTTGTTTAGAAGGACCAATAAA